>NC_053437.1:32476858-32798432 GCF_007990345.1 Gossypium hirsutum
ATAAATTCTCACTAGTTTTGGACAGAATAACAATATCTTAAAGTTGTGTATCACTTCTTCTATTTTTAAACCTACATGTGCTATCTATTTATACGGAGAGGAGGTGAAACCCTAGTTGAATTAGTAGAATTCATTTAATGTTTATTTAATTAAAAAATTCAATCCCTTCGTTAAACTAAGAGAGAGGTGTGACTAATACGGTGTGCTTCCCCTCATATGTATTTTGATGGAGATTTGAACCTCTCTTGTATTGGGTCCAATTATATGTGTTTCTTGAAACCTTTACCCAACACTTTATAATTTAATCCAACCAGTACATGTTTTTCTACTTCTCAAAATATACATTATTTATTAAATTAATTTTAATTAATTAATTTTCTCAAACTAATTCTAATTATGTTCAAATCATGACTACTTTACCGTAAAAGAATATATGAGAAAATATAGAGTCTGCCAACTCTGTAGACTCTCTAGTCCACGCCTTGGATCCACCTGTGGTTGTATTCATGCCAAAAACAACACACTAAGGCTAGCAAAAGGCTATTCTTGGTTCCTTACACATTAGTACTTCGTTCGGCAAAGTAGATAAACTATTCCCATGGCGGGATCTCCTAAGGCTGGGGCAATATCCCTTTTCTCTTGAAGCCATCCAGCAGCATCGGAATAACAACTTACCTCAACAGGTGAAAGAGGCTTTCCTCTCTTCTCTTTCTTCAAGTCCTCATCTTCCTCCACTCTCAGTGTCGAAGAGTTTTGGCAGGTTTTAGCGGCTGAATACGGGCTTATGAGTTGGGCCCTTTAGGAGGCTTGTAATCAAAACAACATCAAACTGGCGGGTTTGGAAAAAACTGTACATTATAGCGAATAGTGCTTAGCTCAGTTACACCAGACTCATGAGGAAGCTATCAACCAGATCAAAGAGCTTGACTCCTTTGTCTCTTCTTAGAAGGCTAAATATGACGATTTAGAAATCTGGGCCAAGTACATGGAGGAAGAATTCAGTCGACTAAGGTCAAGAGAGTCCTCTTGGGAGGAGAAATTCAAATCTCTTGACCAACGGCATTTATCAGAGCTGGAGCATCTACACCATTCCAACAAGGAAGCTCTAAAGAAATACCAAGAGGACACTAAGAAAAATTTGTAGAGGCCTTGCCTATACTACGATCCAACCTAGTCCTTCACGTCCAAGTTGTTGTGGGTCCTCTCAATTTAAGGCAGGTGAACTTCAACTGCTTACAAAATGTCACTACTGAGCCCCTAAACTTTGTTGTCTATAACCCTGAGGGCGAAGATTGGAAGAAGTTCCAGAAGGAATAGAGATAATCGGCCAAGTTCTTAATCTCCAGAGAGCAAAATATAGAAAAGGAAAATTTGGAAGATTCTTATGCTCCTGAAGAAGTCCCTCAAGAACGCCCCAAACCAGAAGGGGTTCCTGTTGAATCTACCAACTACCCTATCGATGAGAGAGAATAAGGATTTTATTTTAGTTTCTTTTTGTACTACATTTCTATGTTTGACTTGAATCATTTTCCTTTTCGTATCTATAAAACTATCTTCTTCCTTTCCAACTGAACTCACCTTCTCTAACATTAACAACATGTGAAAATTTTCGCCATTACTATTTTACCTTAGCTTACCTGATGGACTAAGCCAAGTCCAGCATATCATGCATACAGGGTTGACTCTATCTCAACTTCCAAAGGATCAACTAAATTGAAAGCTCTGATAACAATTAAATTGTAACACCATATACCTGACCCAATTTACCAGACCCAGATATTAGATGCCTCCAAACTTAAATACTTAACAAAATTTTTCAATAGGCAAAAATCATATTGAACATACTTATCATTTCTTTATATTCTTTTTAAGTCAAAACATTTGAAAGGAGATGATTAAATACAACAAATTCTTGAAAGTAGTTTAAGAAATTACAACTTAAATTTTTGTTAAACCAAACTTAATCATGGCATAGAGTACTAATCATTGTATATCCAAAAATTTCGCTCCGTATGCATAATATCGCTCTTCAAACTGCCACCCTGGTGCATTACTGGCTTGGTCCCTCCTTGCACACTAATTTAATTCCAAGAACCTACATTACAAATAATGTCTATAAGTTCAACGAAACTTATTGAACCTCAATCAATATTACCTTTATTGTTGTTGTTGGATTCCTCTAACTGCAGATTCTGGACTTTCCTTCAGACTTTGACGAATACTTTTTTTATCGCTGACAGATAATTATACGCCAACCTTTACACTTGACCCTATTATACACATTTCTTCAATTGGCAAATCATAGACTTCACACCTTATTGGGGATCTTCATTCATAATCTGGTTGAAGACAAAAGTTGGATACATTTCTTAGAATGGTATACATACCGATTCTTAGACTGTCTTTGGCGATTGTTAAAATGCTAGTCACCTCGTATCTTCAAGTCAGTCCAGACAACGAACTTGATTTGATGAAGGTAATATTTTAGATCGTCCAATCAAAACTTAGAAGACTTCGATACAATATATGAAAATGTTCAGATTTGGCAGACACTTACACCACCCATAGTTACATATGTGCCAAGTCTCTGACCTAACAACATACTATGAGGGATTCATCTGTTGGGTACACTGTCGAGAACTCTTTTAAAAAATGCCTCAAAGGCATATCTAAATCTTGCCACAATGGAGGACTAACAACTAGCCACATAGGCGTTAAAGAAATTTCCTTACAGGCTTTCCAGATAACTTGCCACAAAAGCTTTACTGGTTTGGCTTGCTATAAAGGCACCACACAAACTATCGTGTTTGATGATATGGATTTGTCTAAACTTAGCCTCACCTAAGGTTTTCCCATCTTCGCCCCTAGGACATACAGAAACCCTAGAAGACAAAAGTAGCTCATCCGTCATTTCCAAAATATGCCATGGTCATGATCTTTACATGTAACAGTTACACTGGCCTTCTCTCGTGTTTACTATCCAGGTGGACCTCGTGTTAATGGTTCTGAGACACTATATTTTTTTCATACTGACCTTCATGTTTTCTGTCCCAGCGGACGTCATTAAAGCACCACCATGGGGTCCATTATCATATCACATATTTTCCCGACACTACGCTCGAACCCCCTATCACCAACCATAATTTATCATGCATCACTTAAATAACAATATAGAAACATTTACATAGATTTCACTCATCCCATTGAGGAATCCATACTTCCCATACATGCTTACCACACATCGTTTTCTTCATGCAGCACATTTTATACATCAGTACATACATATAGATGTTTCATAAAAAACATACAAACATACATACATATTGCAACTTCTCAAGAATATATGTTAATCTATATGGACATCTACCATGAAAAGAATCATTATAAGATGACGTGCAAGAGACGAGTTTAGAGACTCACCAGAGACCTACCTTTACCTCAACTTGGAGCTTCTATTTCAATTGTCCTTCCTAATCTAGTCACAGCAACTACTTATAAGATCATGGAATTTCCATTAGAATCCCTATTTACAGATAGTTTACTAGCATTCCAACTACATGTGACCTTCATGTAGAGCCTTCACTCACACCCTACTGTTCTTACACCTTTTTAAAATCCTTACTCTTCAACAATCGTAACATACAGGGCTATAAGACTTACCAGAAGATTGAATCATCCACTGATTAAATGAAATCTTGTTTCTAGCTTAACGAAGAAAAAGAGAACATTTAGGTTAAAAAGAAATACAAGAATGTCTAGCAGAAAGAAAAAAACCATCTGGGATGTCCCTCTTGCATCACTTTATATACTTTTGGTCCCACTAATTTCCCTGCCAAATCTAGGGTTAGGTAAAAGAAAATCCAGCAAAGATTTACTTTATTGTTAACCATTCATGGGGAGGGTCAAATCAATCCAATTGACTCCCAACTAATCCCATTACAAGAACCAACTTGGACAGTACTCATGCAAGTCAAGCGTACTATACTTTGGCAGTGACTCGCATATGGCATGGTGTTAAAGACAATTAAGTCTCCTATAGCTTTCTCATGCACTTAGTAGGCTCTTCATTCTCAGCCAAAACTCTCGGGCGTGCTCTTCCCTAGGCGTACTCTTTCTTGGGCATATTCTTTCTTCACTTGAAGACGCCTTGTAATTAAATCCTTAGGTACTACTAAAGAACGAATACTTAAACACTAGTAGGTGCCAATACTCTAATTTCTCGGCAAGTTAGGGTGGCAGATTACTACTATAGTGCGCCAAAACAATTTACATACATACGTTACTCACCTTTTTGGATCCGCTGCTTTTGGGGTGCAGCACCTATCCTATCCATTGAGAACAAACTCAACAATATTATTTATATGTATATATACTATATATTTAGATTTTGTTTTTGATGGAGTAGATTTATCAAAAGAGAATATTTTGATTAATTGTTGTTGAGTCCTCACTCAATTTCAAAATTACTAAAATTACCTTACTTTTAGAAAGTAAAAATATTAATACGAGAGGATTTTTGTCTTTTTTTTTATTTTTATAAAATAATACTTTTATGAGATTTGAATTTGATATATATATTATTTAAGCATTTAGCTTAATTATTTTAACCAAAACTTCACTTAATTTTAAAATAAAATTTTATAAATATAGTTTTAATATAGTTTTTCTCACCCATGTGCATCTAGTATAGTAGAAATCCTATCACACGCATATGCATGTCCATACCACAAATTTAGAGCAGTAGTGTGTATTTAAAAATAATATACAATAAATAATAATAAAAAATGGTTTCAAATTAATTAATAATAGTACATGAAATAAGCACGATGTTAAAATTAAAAAATCAAATTATTTATTATTATGTTGTCATCAATATTAAGTCAGTGTTGAGTTATGACACAAACTCAATCAAATACATGATTAATATATACGACTGAGATAGATAATAAATTGTGAATATTAAAATAAAATTGATCAAAATTAGGCTTTGGTTGAGTGGTAAATTTAATGATTTACTCATATAATTGACACAGATTTAAAAGTAAATCCAACCATAGGTATATTTTTATTGGTTTTTGTTAAAATAAAAGTACTAAAATACCCTCAAATAATATAACTTATTTTAATTACAAAAGGATATTTTTGTAATTTTTTAATCGAGTTGGTGTCGGATTGACTTGTAATATCGATTTAATTAGGGTGTTTATTAATAGAATAGATATAATATAATCATAGAACTATGAAAAGGAGAAAAGGGGTGGATTTGTTGAACAGGAAACACTTCAATTTCATTACAATAATTGTAGCTTTCTCAACCACAACAGAATCTTTCGAACAAAAGAAAAATAGGTCAAAACATCGGACAGCTAAACAATTACAATTTTAACAATTGGAAACATACTTAAGATTAAGAAAAAAAATAAAACATAGGAAATTAAGATGAAGAATTATTAAGTTATAATTCTTCACTGCCTTTTGAGCGCAAAACCAGACAGTATAACCAACACGACGAACACCACAACAGTCACGAAGGACGCCACCACTGCTCCGCTCACTGTCGAGCAAAAATCTTCAAATTGGTCGCAGATGGCCAGCCAGTTTGTGTTTGGATTTCCAGTTTCAGCCAAGTAGACTATGGCTGCTGCTGCCCCGCTCGCCGCCGTGGCAAAAGTCAATGTCACCTGCCATACATACATATAACTTTAATCTCGAGATACATATACGGAAAAAGTAAAAAAAGAAAAAAGTATATATGTTAATGTTGGGTTAAGTTTCTAAGGATTCATGGAATTGCTTACAGTGTCCAATATGAACAATAAGAGTCTGGGTGCAACTGCAATAGGACGAACAATAGTAACTATGGAGAAAGGGAGCGAAAGGAGGAGATAGCCGCCAACTAATGCCATTGCAATGACGAAATACCTGCATTTACGTTTCACTTTCTTCAGCTTTACATATATATAGTACTAGAAATGGCAATAGCAATTAAAAAAGACGTACAGGAATGTGGGGAGATCGTCAAAACTAGCTTCGAACTGGAAGAACTGAGTAAATAAAGGAAGAGTTTCATCGCTGGTTCCCATGGTGGCAGCCGCCGCGATCGTTGAAATTATGGCTCCGAGTCTCAGGAGGAAGTCGGCAATGCCAAATCCCCTGTTGAGCCCTCTCTTTTCCTCCCTTTGAGATGCGATGAGAGGCGCTTTGCCTTTCACTGCGGCGCTTGACTCAGCTAGGACATCAATGGCTGCATGGTCACCGCTCTTCATTTTTTGTATTTCCTTCAATGAGAAAAAGCTTCGTTTGCGATGAAAAATGGCTTAATGGATTAGGTTTTTATAGACGAGGTTCAAAAGAGAAATAAAGAAGCATGCAATCATAATAAACTAAAAACAATTGTGTTATTGGAGTAGGGGAATTTTTATTTCTTTGACCTACTTTTTCCCTTTCTCGTAATACTATTAAATATTTTTAAAAGGGTTAATTTCTAAAAAATCCCAAAATTATTACTTCATTTTCAAATTGATTACTTTGAAACATTCTCAAAGAATTTTCAAAACACTATTATCTTACCAATTAAGTTTTTCATTATTCTATATGTCATTTTGGTGATTAAAGAATAGAGGTATATAAAGATTGTATTGCTATTTGAATGGAGTCATCCTTAAAGTTTTTTTCAGACACTTGTTTGACACGAATTCAAGCTGTGTTATCCTCAACTCTTATTTTTAGTATTATATAAAAAAAGTTACCTAAGTCTGATTTGAGATAATTTAAGTTATTTTTGTGTCATGTTCCATTATTAAAAAATAATAATGACATTTATTAAGTAATAACTTAGGGTATTTAGAGAAGTATCATGCTAAAAATTTAATAAAAATGAAGATAGCTTGATAAAAAAATTATAATTTAATTAAATTAAAGTAATATTAACTAACAAATTAGCATCGATATACTTTCTTGCTTGATTAAAAAGTAAAATAGATAAAATTAAACTAACATTAGTAAAGATCAAACATATACCTTTAAATAATATAACGTACTTTTAAGAGAGGGGGCGGTGTAAGTGTACCTTTTGATGGATAATATGTATAATATAAAAACATTTGAGAAGGGCCTTTTCGTCATCCATGTGGTCAGCCTTTGTGTGTCAACGATGTTTAAAATTTATTTTATATGGTTCAGATTTATTTTAATAGTTTTCCTTTTATCTATTACTCGTGTATTTTATACAAGTATTATTTAATTAATATATTAATTAAATTTATAGATGAAACAATATTATTTAATAGTTTTCCTTTCTTAGGTGTACTTTTTCTTCAATTGAAGATGCCCTGTAACTAAATCTTTAGATACCGCCAATGGGCGGATACTTTAATGCTAATATGTGCCAATACTCGAACTCACCATCAAGCAACAAGATGGCAGATTATACTACCAAAGAGCGTCAAGCAGTTTACATATATGTTCTACTCATATTTCTAGATCTGCCATTTTTGGGGTATGACAACTCTCCCTTATTTCAGGGAAATTTTGTCCTCGAAATTTTTATCAACCTAGTATAAACCCCATTACCTATTATGCATGGCCAACTTCCTAGGTCAGACGTAGTATACTACTTGGCGAAACACCACGCATAGTCACAACAGACTTCTTGTCTAGGGCGTATATTTAAAAGATTTCAACTGGTGCGAATGTAAATAGAACGTCTCAATTAGCAAATTCCAGACTCGTAAGCATAGTTGGCGGGTACTCCCATGTTTTTAAACATCCCATAGCCCTAGCCTTAAAAAATGTCGAGCTATGATTAAAGAATTCGAATAGCTGGCTTTAGATTAAAACTTCTCACGGGCACTTGGTTCTTTATAAATGTTCAACACTTCCCCCAAACTATTTTACTGAATCATTAGAGCCCTAATTTTTTTCTTTACCAAAATATGTTTGCTTCTTTTCACCTTCAGTCTATGATTTTCTTCAAAGGTAATCTACCCTTGTAATAGCCTGTTTTTAGTGGTGTCGAAAACAGTGGTTTCGGGACTACGATTTCAGCCATTGAGTAACTGGTTTATTATTTACTTATTAGTTACATTTTGGTTAAAAATTTTTATTGTTTAGATAGTTAATTAAGTAAAAGGAACTAAATCATAATGATTACTAAAGTTAAAGGTGTTAAATGCATAAAGAAATTTTAATTGATAGACTTATGTGGTAATTAGACCATATGGACTTTTAGTGGATGATTAGGACAAGGCATTAGATGAAATTAGATTAAGTTTTAAAGGGTAAATTTGTAATTAAATAAAATTGTAACAAAAGAAAACAAGCATGTTATCATCTTCCACAACTCTCCACCAATTTTTGAAGATAAGAAAAAACACCATTTTCATAGCTTGAAGTTCGGTTAGCTTGTAACCTTGCATATCAAGAAACAAGTCAATCGATTGTTAATCACAGGAAAGAAAAGGTCATTGAGTAGGTGTCTTCAAATTTCGATAGTTATCGTATTTATGTAGGTTCATATTAAGTTATTACATTCTTTTTATTAATATGAGTTTAATCACTTATGTGATAGCATATATATATGTTATTGTAAACAAGATTAAAACGAGTAACATCAAAGCTGAAAAACGATATGACAATATGAGTAAAACGAGTAAGACCATAGCTGAAAAACATTATGGAAACATGATTAAAACAAGTAAGACTACAGTTGAAAGACGTTATGGCAACATGAATTAAAATAAGTAAGACTATAGTTGAAAGATGCTAAGGCATCATGACGAAATTAAGTAAGATAATGGCTAAAAGAAGCAATGGCATCATTTTAATTAGAACTAAGACCATAGCTAAAAGACGCTACAACATCCTTTGCCAGTTATCTATCAAGTTTGGAATGTTGGAATTTGACAAAAGAATAGTTGTTTCATTTTTGTATTCGACTTATAATTAACTTGAAAGGTATGATATATTTGGTTTCATGAACTTACTAAGCTTTATATAAGTTTACCTATTTTGGTTTTATTCTTGTAAATTGTTACATTTGCGTCGTTGATTGGATTAGTTTTTGGAGATCACACTGTCTGCCATCAATTCGGTAGCCTTTTGATCATTTTGGTCAAGTTATAAATGGCATGTAAATAGGATTATAATATGTACGTGTTTTATGCAATTAGTTGATTACTTAAGTGATTTGAGATGATAAGTTTTGTATATATATAACACTTGATATTTTGTGGAAATGGCCAATGTTTGTATAGCATATCATGGAATGAAATGACGTATATGTAGTTATTATGGTAGATTGAATGGCTAATCTTTTTGGTGTGGAAGATATGGACTTTGGTTGATGATTGAATGACCCTAATTAGTTGTTATATTTGAGTTAGTGTGTTTGAGATTACAAGTTTGAATTGTGGTGCCAATGAGGGCATATTGGTTAGGCACTTAAGTTATGTGTGAAATGGTATTTTTTTTCCATGGTTAGGCACATTTTGAATAGGGTTTTTGCTTAGTTTTGTGCCCAAACATTTGAATGTGAAATAACTTGTTTTTTACGGGAATTTTAGGCACACACTACCTACGACACAGGATGCCACACGAATTTGTACCTCACACATTTGTGTTACACAACCTTGTTGTTGTTTGATTTTAGGTGTAGGATTTTTCACATGTTCACATGTTGTTACACGATCTAGAAACACAACCGTGTGACCCTATTTCAAACTGCACACGATCTGGTGACATGGTCGTGTGACCCTATTTTGATTGTACTCAGTCTAGGAACATGGGCGCGTGGAGTAGCCACACGTCCATGTTTCGGGCCACACAGGCTGCCTCTGTCGTGTGACCCCTATTTACACTTTTTACACAAAATTTCATAGAAGTTTCAATTAAATCTAGAATTGATCCATGTTTGTTTTTAATGTTTTGTAAGCTCGAATTAGGTCCTAAGTTGATTGAAAATCCTGGAAATGATTGAATATATATTATTCAGTTGTATTTGATTGAAATAATGAAAAATGTTCTAAGATTATTGTCGTAGTGCCTTATAGCTCGGATCGGGCGATTGAACCAAGTATAGGGTGTTACATTTTGTTGCATCAGAGCTACGATTTAGTCAGTTGTAGGACTAAACGTAGCATGTATCGAGTCTAGATATGCATGCCTTTTATAACACGAGATTGTGTGATTAGTCCTGATCAGTTTGACTTATTTTTTTCAATATGATGAAAGACATGTTTAATGCTTATTTGAGAGTTATTCCCACAGCTCGACTACCTTCGCCTCTTCGTCCTCAAAATTTCTAGATGATCGAATATTCATAGAATTACTATTAATAATTTCGAAAGTGTGGAGCCGAAGAGTTCCATGGTAACGTGAGTGATGATCTGACCAAAGCTGAATATTGGCTAGAGCACACGCAATGAGTCTTAGATAAAAGAAGAAGCCTTTTATTGGTGGACAACTTTAATTGCAGTTGTACTTAAGAAACGAGTGAACTGAGATTTTTTCAAAACAAATTACTGAAAGAAATACGTTAGCAAAAGGTATATTGATAAGAAGAAGAAAAATTCCTCAAGTTGAAATAGGGTAACAGATCAGTTGCGGAATATAAGTGTGAGTTTGTTCAACTCAGTAAGTGTGCACGAGAAATAGTATCTTCTGAAGAAGAAATGCGTATTCATTTTGAAAATGGTTTAAAAGATGAGATCAAACTGTTAGTGGGTGCAATAAAAATTAGAGAATTTGTGGTTTTGTCTAATAGAACTCAGAAGATGGAAGAAGTGTATAATCATATGAAACAGAAAGAGATAAAAGCTCGTGATTTCAATAAGCGCAACCCAAATAGAACATTTTTTTCTCCCATTGAGAAGAAAATGAAAGAATATAGTAATCGTATTTATGAGCCAGTAGGGTTTTTGGGTAGAGATCGATCTATACAGAAAAATATGATCTCATCGACGTATTCAGTGACTAACGTGGGTATTGTCCAAAATGTAAACAAGCAAGAATGTAGTGAGTGTGGGCGAAATCACTTTCGTGTATGTAGAAAGAAAGACGAATCCTGGTTTATTTGTAGATCTCCTGATTATTACAAAAGAGATTGCTTAAATCGAACTGAGTCGAATAGGGATTAGAATACAAAAACCTATCAGTACTTCTACTAGAGGCAGAAGCCCAGGGAATAGTGGTGTTACAGGATTCAGCAGAAGTGGGACCAAGGACACAACAGTTCCATCTGATGCTCCAACTCCCGCCAGAACTTATGCAATCTATGCATGTGAGGAAGCCTCAGCTCTTCATGTTATTCCTAGTACCTTTTCTATCTTTGATGTTACTATATATGCATTAGTTGACCCTAGATCAACAAATTTATATATATGAACTACGTTAGTAACTGAAAAGAATTTACCAGTTGAGTCAACTAGTTATGTCATTAAAGTAACTACCATTTAATGGATTTAATGTCTATCTTAGTTGATCTCATTTGCAAATAGTGTCTACTAAAAATTCAAGGCTACGACTTTCCTACTGATTTGATGTTACTGCCATTTAATGGATTTGACATTATCCTGGGAATGGATTGGTTTATGGCTCATGATGTCGTTGTGAATTGTCGTTAGAAATAGATTGATTTGAGATGTCAGAACAGTGAGTTAATTTTCGTTGAATCCATGATGATTGATTGTGTTTCAAATATAACTTCAACAATTTCAGCATAGAAATTGATCCGTAAAGGTTGTGATGCATTTTTAGATTATATTTTGAATTCTAGAGTATTAGAAAAGAAATTTGATTAGGTGCTGACAATATGTGAGTTTACAGATGTTTTTCTTGAGGAATTGTCGGGTTTACTACCAAAGCAAGAAGTAGAATTTGATATTGATTTAATGCTAAGGACTACACCGATTTTGATTTCTCCATGCCAAATAGCTCAAACTGAACTAAAAGAACTAAAAGTTCAGTTGCAAGAACTAATTGACAGAGATTTTATTCAACTGAGTACATCATCGTGGGGTGCACTTGTTTTATTTGTGAAGAAGAAAAACAGATTGATGTGGTTATGTATAGATTATAGGTAATTGGACAAAGTCACGATAAAGAAATCAATACATGTTGCCTCGTATTAATGATTTATTTGATCTGCTAAAAGGTGTCAAAGTGTTTTCAAAGATTGATCTCAGATATGGTTATTATCAATTGAGAGTGAAAAATGTCGATGTACTTAAAACAACATTCAAAACTCGTTACGGACACTACAAGTTTTTAGTTATACCTTTCGGGCTGACAAATGTCCTGACGGCATTTATGAATTTGATAAACCAAGTATTTCAACCGCACCTCAATAGGTTTATCATTATTTTTTTCAATGATATTCTGATTTTTTCCAGAAATGAATTTGAACATGCCCAACATTTGAAGATTGTATTACAAACCTTTGCAAAAAAAAATTGTACGTAAAGTTTAGTAAATATGAATTTTGGCTTAAAGATGCCGGATTTCTAGGTCATGTAATTTCGACTGAAGGGATATGAGTTGATCTGATTAAGATTTCTTCTATTCTGAACTAGAAGCCTTCGTGAAATGTTTCTGAAGTACGTAGTTTCTTGGGATTAGCTAGATATTATCTACGATTCGTTAAGAATTTTTTGATAACAGTTTTACCTATGACAACACTATTATAGAAAGATGTTGGCTTTGTTTGGTATGAGAAATGTTAGCAAAATTTCGATCAGTTGAAAAATGTATTGACAAAGGTACAGATGTTGACACAACCTGAATTGGGGAAAGAATTTTTTTTTACAATAATGCTTCCTTGAACAGTTTGGGATGTGTTTTGATGTAGGAATGCAAGGTTATTGCTTATTCTTCTTGACAACTTAAAGCTCTCGAAAAGAATTACTCGGCGCATGATCTTGAGTTAGCCGTAGTTGATTTTGAGTTGAAAATTTAGCGTCATTATTTATATGGCGATAAATGTCACGTTTATACTAATCAGAAAAGTCTGAAGTACTTAATGACACAAATAGATTTGAATCTATGACAACAAAGGTGGCTAGAGTTATTAAAAGATTATATGGTGATAGATTATCATCTGGGCAAAGCAAACATCGTTGTCGATGCTTTGAGTCGTAAGTCTTTTTTTGCTCTTTGATCGATGAATGCTCAGCTTCAGTTGGAGTGAGATGGTTTATTTTAGCTGAGTTGAGGGTTAAACCTTCATTTTTGCAAAATATTTGAGAGTTGCAATTTGATGATCCGAATTTATTAGTCAAACAATAAATGGTTAAAAATGGTCAGTTAGCCGATTTTAGTGTTTGCAAGGATAGCAATTTATATTTTCATAACAGACTGTGTGTACCTAATAATTTACAATTGAAACAGAATATTTTGAATGAAGCTCATAATAATGTTTATTCATTACACCTAAGAAGAACAATAATGTATTGTGATTTGAAGCAAATGTACTGGTGATCGGGAATGAAGCGTGAGATTCCTGAATTTGTATCTAAATGCCTTGTGTGTTAACAGGTGAAAGCTGAGCATCAGGTTCCATCCAGGTTGTTTCAACCTATTATGGTTCCTGAGTGGAAATAAGAGTGTGTTACTACGGACTTTGTATCGGGTTTACCATTAACACCGAGAAAGCAAGACATAAACTGGGTTTTAGTTGATCAGTTGACGAAGTCTGCACATTTTATACCTATACGTACAGATTTCTCGCTTGATAAATTTGTAGAGTTGTATGTTTTGGAGATAGTTAGATTGCATGGAGTTCCACCATCAATAATTTATGATCATGATCCAAGGTTTACCTCAAGGTTTTGGTGTAAATTACATGAGGCTTTGGGTACTAAATTGAAATTTAGTACTGCTTTTCACCCGCAAATAGGTAGTCAATCAGAATGGGTATTTCAAATGCTTGAAGATATGCCCCAGTGTTGTATACTTAAGTTTAAAGGTAGTTGGGAAAAAAAATATTTTGTTGGTTGAATTTGCTTATAATAACAGTTACCAGTTGATCATTAAAATGACACTGTACAAAGCTTTATATGGAAGGAAATGTAGAACTCCGTTGTACTGGATTGAGTTAAGTGAAAGAAAGATTTATGGTACAAATTTGATCCACGAAACTGAAGATAATGTTAAGATTATTTGGGATTATTTAAAAGCTGCCTCAGATCGACATAAATCGTATGTCAATTTAAAAAGTAAAGACATCGAATTTTAGGTTGGCGAGAAAGTATTCCTCAAAGTTCACATTGGAAAAAGGTACTTCGTTTCAGCCGAAAGGGAAAACTTAGTCTGAGGTTTACTGGTCTGTACATAGTTATTGAAATAATGGGTGTGGTAGCTTACCATTTGGCATTACCGACAGAACTTGAAAAGATTCATAATGTCTTTCAAGTATCAACGTTAAGATGGTACAAATCACGTTCTTCGTACGTGATTTCTCCAGTTGAGATAGAATTACAACCTGATATGACGTATAATGAAGAACCGAATAAGATTTTAGCTCAGAAAGTTAAAAAAACTTTATAATAAACAGATATCGTTGGTAAAAGTCCTTTTGCAGTGTCACGGTGTCAAGGAAGCCACTTGGTAACCCGAGAAGCCTATGAACATGCAATACCAGAACCTTTTTTCTAATAAGATTTTCGAGCACAAAAATCCCTTTAGGGGCAGAGTTGTAATAGACCATTTTCAATGGTGCAAAAAATAGTGGTTTCGAGACCACGATTTTGACCATTGAGTCAGTCGTTTATTATTTATTTATTATTTACAAGGTTATTACAAGGTCGTATTAAATTTTGGTTTAAATTTTTTATCGTTTAGATAGCTAATTAAGTAAAAGAACTAAATCGTAAAAGTTGCAAAGGTTAATTGCTAATAGTTAAAGGTGTTAAATGGCTAAAGAAATTTGAATTGAAGGACTAATGTGGTAATTAGACCATATGGACTTTTAGTGGACGATTGGGACAAGGCATTACATGAAATTAGATTAAGTTTTAAAGGGTAAATTGGTAATTAAATAATTAAGTAAAACTCAAACAAAAGAAAACAAGCATGTTGTCATCTTCAATTACTCTCCATCGATTTTTACAGATGAGAAATAACAGCATTTTCATAGCTTGAAGTTCGGTTAACTTGTAACCTTGCATATCAAGAAACGAGTCAACTGATTGTTAATTGAGGAAGGAAAAGATCATTGAGTAGGTGTCTTCAAATTTCAATAGTTATCGTATTTTGGTAAGTTCATATTATGTTATTATATTCCTTTTATTGATCTGACTTTAATCACTTATGTGTTTGTGTGTATATATAGATGTTATCATAAACATGATTAAAATGGGTAAGACTATAGCTGAAAGACACTATGGCAATATGGTTAAAACGAGTAAGACCATAGTTGGAAGACGCTATGGCAACATGATTAAAATGAGTAAGACCATAGCTAAAAGACGTTATGGCAACAAGAATTAAAATGAGTAAGACCATAGCTGAAAGACGTTATGGCAACATGAATTAAAATGAGTAAGACCATAGCTAAAAGATGCTATGGCATCATAAAGGAAGTTAGTAAGACCATGGTTGAAAGACGCAATGGCATCATTGTAATTAGAACTATGACCATAGCTGAAAGACGCTATGGCATCCTTTGACAGTTAGATATCAGGTTTGGAATGTTGGAATTCGAAAAAAGAATAACCGTTTCATTTTTGTATTCGAATTATAATTAAATTGAAAGGTATGATATATTTGATTTCATGAACTTACTAAGTTTTATAGAAGTTTACCTATTTTGGTTTTATTCTTGTAGATTGTCGTATCTGCGTCATCAACTGGATCAGTTTTGGGAGATCACACTATCTGCCATCATTTCGGTAGCCTTTTGATCATTTTTGTCCGGTTATAAATGACATGTAAATAAGATTATAATATGTATGAGTTTTATGCAATTAGCTGATGGATTAAGTAATTTTGGATGATAAGTTTGTTTTATATATATATAAGACTTGATATTTTGTGGAAATGGCCAATGTTTGTCTAGTATATCATGAAACGAAATGACGTATATGTAGTTATTATGGGAAATTGAATGGTTAATCTTTTTGGTGTGGAAGATGTGGACTTTGTTTGACGATTGAATGACCCTAATTGGTTGTTATATTTGAGTTTGTGTGTTTGAGATTATAAGTTTGAAGTGTGGTGTCAATGAGAGCATATTGGTTAGGCACTTAGGTTTTATGTTAAATGGTATTTTGCCATGGTTAGACACATTTTGACTAGGGTTGATGGATGGTTATTGCTTAGGTTGGTCCTAAGCATTTGAATGTGAAATAGCTTGTTTTTGAAGGAAATTTTAGGCACAAACGACTTGTGACACAAGCTGCCACACGGCCGTGTGCCCCACAAAGTTGTGTGACACAATCGTGTGGTTGTTTGATTTTCGGTGTAGAATTTTTCACACTGTCACAGGTTGTTACATGTTCAGAGACATGGTTATATGACCCTATTTTGAATTGCACACGGTCTGGCGACATGGCCGTGTAATCCTATTTCGAATTGTACACGGTCTGGAAATATGGGAGTGTGGAGAAATCGTATGAGCGTGTGGAGTAGCCACAGGACCATTTTTGGGGCCACAAGACCTATCCTCCGCCACACAACCTGGCCACACGGCCGTGTGACCCATGTTTACACTTTTTACACAAAATTTCATAGAAGTTTCAATTTAATCTAGAATTGATTCCGGTTTGTTTTAAATGTTTCATAAGCTCAAATTAGGTCCCAATTGAAAAGCAGGGAAATGATTGAATATGACATGTAAAGATCAAACATATACCTTTATATAATACAACGTACTTTTAAGAGAGGGGGCAGTGTAAGTGTACCTTTTGAAGGATAATATGTAATATTATGAAAACTAAATTTTTAAATAGTTTTTAATTTGAAAAATAAATTTTAAATTTTTTTATATTTTAGAAATAATATATATCTAATTGATAAGTGACAAAAGTAATATATTCTAATCCTGTTCTTAATGCATTTTTGGATAATTATTTATGCAAATTGGTGGATTTTATGCTCTTAATTCTTTAAATTAATGTTGCTATACTTAGGAGAGCATTTGGGACACAAGGAGTGAAAAACGAGCGAAAATCAGACATTTGGAGCAAATTTTAGAAGCCATATGAGCTAGGCCTTCCCACATGGGCTAGACACACGGCCATGTGCTTGACCGTGTTGATTTCGCAACTCGTATCCCAAACACGTGGAAAAACGCAATTTGTAGACTTTCAGAGCATTCTAAAGTCTATAAATACCGAATAGAAGGAGAGAAGAAGGAGCCATCAGAAAGTATTGAAGAAAACAACTCGAAGAACGCCATTGAAGCAAACTCTGAAGCATATGTCCATCAAGATTAAATACCTCCTTTTAATTTCTTTGAAGTTTTTATGAGTTTCTTTATTTCTTGTGGTTATACTGACTTTCAAATGTTTTTATTTAAAATTATTAACTAATTCTCTAGATACCTAAGGAAGATGAACCCTAAGACAAATTCTATTATTTGACATCTGTTCTACGCAATAAATATTTGATTCTTGTTCTTAGTTATGTGTGCTTATATCTTGTTTTAATATTTTCTTGAATATTAATGCATATTGAATGTGCTTAAATCAGAGGAGGAAAACCCCCAATTTAAGAGTAGAATGGAGTTGCATGCAATCTTAGAAATAGGACGACATAAATCTACCAGATTAAAGTCAAATCTAATAGGGGGATCCATAAATCGAGTTAATGTAACAATAGGGGTTTTAATTAGAAAGAAATTTCAATTAATCAACCTAGAGTCAGTTGCTCTTACTCTCCTAAGAGATATTGGTATAATTTAGAGATTTCTAAGTATCAAGATACCAAGTGAATAAATCATTTAATTCATATTCATAATGATAGATGAAGTCTAGGTGGATTCTATCCTAGGTATTGTTTAGCTTCTTGGTTATTATTCAATTATTTTCCTGATTTATTCTCAGCTGAGTTCTTTAGTTAATTAATTTAGTAGATTTTAGCTTAAACCAATACTCCAATTTGTTGGTTAAATAATAGGAAAACGATAATTACAAGTACTTTTAGTCCTCGTGGATACAATATCTCTACTCATAGTAACTATACTATTTATCGATAGAGGCACTTACCTTTGTCGTATTTTTTAGTTAGTTTCGTGACACATCAAATTTTGGCACCATTGCCGAGGACTGAAATATTAGGAAAAATTTATTGCTATTAATTTAGACATTTTTATTTTATTTTATTTTTATATTTTTGTTTTAATTTAATCTTTACATTTTACTTTTTCTTTTGTTTGCTTCTGGCAGCTAGAGGAAACACGTCGAGACCATTGCTTTTTGATAGTGAGATTGAAAGTATTGCTCGTAGAAATCGTAAAGAGGTGAAAGAAGCAAGGCAAAGTCAATGGAATATAGTAGACGAACAAGAGGACAACAATATTACTGAGGAGATGGGTGATAATCAGAATATTCAGCTACCTCCTATAGATCTTATTACTCGTACTATGTACGATTATGCCAAGCTCACTCTGATTGGGGCCGAATCGAGTATTGTGAGACCTACCATTGCTGTAAACAATTTTAAATTGAAGTTGAACATAATTTAGGTGGTCCAGCAATATGTCCAATTTGATGGTTTCCAAGATGAAGATCTAAATACTCATTTGGCTAATTTTTTAGAGATTTGCGACACTTTCAGAATTAATGGCACCACTGATGATGCCATTCGCTTACGATTGTTCCGTTTCTCATTGAGGAACAAGGCAAAACAGTGGTTAAATTCCTTACCACGAGATTCCATCACTACTTGGGTTCAAATGACTGGGAAGTTTCTCTTGAAGTACTTTCTACCGGCTAAAACAACTAAGTTGAGGAATGACATCTCTTTCATTGCCTAGATCGATTTAGAGACATTATATGATGCATGGGAGAGATTTAATGACTTATTGAGAAGCTGCCCTCATCATGGGTTATCTTTGTGGTTACAAGTTCAAATATTCTACAATGGTTTGAATCCCTCGACTAGGCAGTTAATTGAGGCGACAGCTGGTGGAACATTGAACAATAAAACACCTGAGGTAGCTCATGAGTTTATTGAGGAGATGATAATGAATAATTATCAGTGGCAAGTTATGAGAACAAAACCGATGAAAGCAGCTAATGTTTTTAATCTAGATGCAGTCACCGTGTTATTAAACCAAGTGGAAGCATTGAATAAGAAAATTGACAGTTTATATTTTTCTGCACAAGTGAATCTAGTGATGCAATGCGATACAAATGGAGTGGGGAATAATTCAGAATTTTACCCTTCGGTCCTAGCACAGAGAATGAGCAAGTCAATCATATGGGTAATAATTCTAGACCTCAAAATAACACTTATAGTAATAACTATAATGCAGGTTGGAGGAACCATCCTAACTTTTCTTCGAGAGGTCAAGGAAATCAAAGAACACAACCCCCCATCTGAGTTTTCAACAACCTTATCAGCAAGAGAGGAAACCGAACCTTGAGGAGATGTTGGAAAAATTTATCTCAGTGTTAGAAACTGGTTTTCAAAACACTGAGACAGCATTGAAAAAGCAACAAGCATCAATTCAAGGACTTGAAAATAAAATAGGATAGCTTGCTAAATTAGTTTCGAAAAGACCACAAGGTAGCTTGCCTAGCAATATTGAAACTAACACAAGGGAGCAGCTTCACGCAATTACTATTCGAGACGTGGAAGGGTTAGTTGAACCTAAGTAGAAACCAAGGCAAGAAGTTGTGGCGAACAATAATAAGGTTGAGGAAGATAAGAAAGAGCAAAAGCTAGTGGTTAGAGAATGCAAACCTCAAGTAACATATCCAAACACATTAAAAAAATATCACACGAACGAACAATATAGTAAATTTCTTAAGCTTTTAAAAAAATTACACATTAACTTACCATTTATTGAAGCTTTTTTACAGATGGCAAATTATGTAAAATTTTTAAAGGAGAAGTTAACAAACAAAAGGAAGATAGATGACTCATCGACTGTGGAGCTCAATGCAGTTTGCTTGGCCATTCTACAAAACAAACTACCTAACAAACTTAACAAACTTAAAGATCCAGGGAGTTTTACTATTCCTTGTCTCACTGGTAGTTTAAGTATTGAAAATGTTTTGGATGATTTAGGGGCTAGTATTAATGTCATGCCTTATAAAATGTTTAAACAACTTGGTCTTGGGAAACCCAAACGCACTAAGATGAGTATTCAATTAGTAGATAGAATAATTAGGTATCCTTAGGGTATTATTGAGGATGTACTTGTGAAAATCAATAAATTCATATTCCCTGTGGATTTTGTTGTATTAGACATGGATAAGGATAGTGAGGTAACTATGATTTTAGGTCAACCCTTTTAGCCACTACTAGAACTATTATTGATGTTGGTACGGGTGAACTTGTGTTTCGTATAGGTGACGAAAAGATTAACTCTTCAAGCATATGACTCTGTGAGAGTTTCTAGTGAGCAAGATGATATTAAATGTTCTATTAATGTTAGTAATCATATGGCTCAGCGTTCTTTGCAAGAAATCCCTCACGAAAACCTGTTGGAGCCTTGTTTAAATCAGGGTGACAGAAACTGAGTAACAAATGAATAACGAATGGTGCAACTCAATGAACTAGATGAATGACGAATGCATATTGAGGAGAAACCAAAAAAACACAATAAAGAAACAAAGCGACGCCATAATGTGCATATGATGAGAACGAACCAATTCAAGGTTGGGGACAGAGTACTGCTAGACATATCAGATCCACGAATTTTCCCTTCGAAGCCTGAGTCAAGCGGATCAAACCCATTTACAGTACTGAACATTTTTCCATATGGTACAGTTGAGGTAACACATTTTGAGTTCAACACATTTAAGGTAAACAATACTCGACTCAAACCTTATTTTGGTGTTAAAATTAATAACTAGAAAAAGGAGCTTCGGCTCTGAGAACCACTATAACCATGCGCATACAAGGTAAAATCGAGCTGAAACTCTAAATAAGTACTTCTCGGGAAACAACCCGAGTGTTTAAAATTTGTTAATTCTTTAATTTTATTGCATGTTAATTTTAAATTTAAATTTAAATAAAATAAAATAAAATTTGAACCACATGGCTTGGACATACAGGTGTGTCCTAGACCGTGTGCACGATGGAGTAATTTATATTGAGTTACATGGTTTGAAGACATGGCCGTGTACGACACACGGCCTAGACACACGGGTGTGTATTGGGCCGTGTGAGTCTTGGGACTTAATTTTTTTGATTTTGATTGTTATACAGCATAAAGTGATCCATACGACCTGTCCCACACGGCCTAGACACATTGGCGTGTTTAAGACCGTGTATGTACTGGAGTGAATTTCTTAATTTAATTACAAAAAATGAGATACACGGGCTATAGACACGAATTTGTGCGAGACACGAAAGAGTGGACAGGAAACATCAACATATTTTAAATGTAGCTTCTGTTTTATGTTTCTAGGGAAATCTGCCTATATCTTTTTGGGGAGAGTGTGTGTTAGCTGCTTCTCATCTCATTAATCGAACTCTTTCACCTCTTCTTCACAATAAAACACCCTATGAAATGTTATTTAGTAAACTTCTTTTGTTTGATGATCTTTGTGTTTTTGGTTGCTTATGTTTTGCTTATAATCAATATTCTAAGGGTAATAAGTTTGCTAGTCGAAGTCAAAAGTGTGTTTTTGTTGGATACCCTTTTGGCAAAAAGGGTTGGTATTATATGATTTGGATTCTAAGTTCTTTATGTCCACTGATGTAAAATTTTTTAAGGATATTTTCCCTATTTGGATGAGAATACTGCAACCATTGAGCCTGACAATGTTGCTTTGCCATATGGGAGTGCGCGCATACACAATTTTTATAGATATTTGGGTGACTCAAAGGTGTTACAACCCGCGACAATTCCTCTGCTTGCTACTACGCAGCCTGTGAGTTCACCTTCTATGAGTTCTCCAACACCTATGTTATCTTCTTCTTCCTCCAATGACACAGTGGTACAAAGGGTTTTGGGTAATGATGTGCCTGAATTGGGACGAGGGCATAGGGAGAAATTTCCATCTATGAAGCTTTGAGGTTTTGTTACTCATACCATAATAAAGAAATAACCATCTCTCACCTCACCTACTTCAAAGCCTTCCTCAGGTACACAATTTCCTATAGTGAATTATGTTAATTGTGATAATTTTACTATGAAACATCAAAATTTTCTTGCGGCTATTACTATAGGGTTGAGCTACAATCTTTTAAAGAGGCTATGAAGGATGCAGGATGGTGTGACGCTATGAAAAATGAGGTTTGTACTCTAGAGGATAATGACACTAAGTCTATGGAAACACTTTCTCTTGGAAAAGAAGCATTGGGTAATAAATAGGTGTATAAGATTAAATATAGATCCGATAAAAGTATTGAGAGACTTAAAGCTTGTCTTGTTGCTTTTGGTAAGCATTGGGTAGTATATGGTTCAAATTTATTTTAATAGTTTTTTTTATCATTACTAGTGTATTTTATAAAATTATTATTTAAATAATATATTAATTAAATTTATAGATGAAACAATATTATAAGATATAAGAAACTTAGAAAAATATATTTAAGTTTTTGAAATATAATATAATAAAATTGTAATATTATGAATATAATTTATATTTTGATTATGACGAAGAAAACTTGAAAGATTTATGATTTAGAGTCTTAACATACACATTATATAAGCTTAGAAATAAATTTTTAAACCATTTTGAATTTGAAAAATAAATTTTTCATTTTTCATTGTAGAAATAATATTTATCTAATACATTTTAATTTTTAAAAAATAATGTTTTAAATAATGATTTCATTTTTTAGAAATAATATATATAATACTTTTTAATTTTAAAAGTAAAGTTTTAAATAATGTAAAAGCATAAATTTTACTTATGAAAAAAAATAGTTGACTATATGCATGTATAGATGTACCGTTAAAGATTTTCTAAAAACAAAAGTTCTATTTGCAATTGTTTTTTTATGTCATATGAAGGAAAAAACTAATTTAAATAAACAATTTAAATTAAAATAGGGGCTAAATTATAAATCTAACAAAGTCAAAATGACTTACCTCACTGATATTCCAAAAAAAAAAAAAAAAATAATAACCCCTCTTCCTTGCACCGGTGTGAATATCAGGAGGCGCTAAGGGGAAAAAAACAAATTTTATTATTTTTATTACTTTTTTCCTTTTATATCTTTAAAAAAATGAAAAATCAAAATCTATGTTTAACTAATTACACCCTATATGTATTGGAAAAAAACAATGGAACCCACATTAATTTAATATAAAAAATGTTGATGTGGCAATTATGACATTGCCCGCTTGTCAAAAGAATAAGCACGTCAGAAAAGAAAATTTCCTTATATGATGTTTAATCTCAATTGATATTTAATTTTTAAGATAGTAAAATAATTCGATTAATAAAATTAAACATCGATATTTGGTAGAATGGTCGTTTTAAATTATGCCTTAATTCATTTGCGAAATCGTGTATGAATGATTTTCCTTAAAATATATAATATTATTATTTTTGTTTGATAACATAATAATTTTTTTTTATAATGTGTAACATAATAATTATTGAATTTGGTAGAGAGAGTAGTGGATAGACATAATAGACATATATCCAATAGATTTACGAGGGAAGGGTTGGATTCAAAGACCAAAGGTTTTGCCTTTTTTGTCATTAACAACTATAACTTTGACTTTATAATATGTTTTAACATAGGGAGACTATGGAGTAGGAGGAAAAAGGAAATTAAGACAAAACTCAACTCTAAAAAACATATTATTCTCTTAATCAATCAACTAAAAGGTCAAAACGAATAGTTGGCTTAACCAACTATATGAAATTGTGATTTTGGTCTGCTGTGATATAATTATTTTTTGGTATCACCATGTTGTCAGTAATGCCCACCAAGCCTACAATGGCCATCAACCACAAGGCTTAGGGACGAAAGATTAGACGTAACAGTAGATTCAAAGTCTTTCTAATCCACCAACTCTCTTATGTCGTAGTCCTTGATTCAAATCTAATATTTCATAAGCATATTTGAGAAATGATCATGCCCACAAGTGTCAAGGTTGAGGGAACAGGTTGGCGACTGATATGTAGGAAGATTGTGACTTGGTAAGATAATAATTGTTGGATTTTCTTTCGGTAAACATCTTCAAACTCTTGGAAGATGTTCCTTAAGTATTCTCTAGACAGCCTCTTGCTAACATAGTCCACAAAAACAAAAAAAATCATTCCCGATACCTTGACTGTCTCCTGCTGTCCTTGATCTATTTTTCCGCTTGAACTGACTTCCAATGGTCAGACACCTACCTTCCATTAGTTGTATGAACCCTTTCTTAAAATGATTACCTTTTATCTCTTTTTTTTTTTTTTTTTGAGAGATATAATTATCTATCATTTCCTAAGTTTATAATGGTATATAATTAATTTGTAAGTAATCTGGGACATACATAAATTGAATACGTAATAGTGAATTCTTGATTTAAGTTTGTGATTCTTATCTTTTAGACTTAATTTGAATATGCACCTTTGTTAATTTATAAAAATATATTAATTCTGATTTAATTTTAAGGCAAAATTAATTTAGGTTAAAATTGATCTTAAAATTCAATTGTAAGCTTAGTAAGTTTTCACTTGTAATTATTAAATATTGATTAATTTTTGGATTTTGGTTAAAGTGGTAGAAATTTAAAATATAGATCTTAAAAGGTGAGTAAAATATGGATGTAAATTATTTGGCGCATTGTGGTAGCATAATCCCCCACACTGTTGGCTTGATGGTGAATCAGAGTATTGGTGCATATTAGCGTTAAAGTATCTGCCCATTGGCGGTATCTAAGAATTTAGTTACATGGTATCTTCAAGTGAAAAAAGAGTACGCCTCAGAGCTTTAGATGATCACTAAAAGCCTCTTCCACGTGTCTAGTTCTAACCATTTTGAATAATACTAGAGAGAAAAAAGAATGGTTGTAACACCCGATACCTGGTTCAGTCGCCCGATCCGAGCTACAAGGCACTACGACATTAATCTTAGAACATTTTTCATGATATCACTCAAATACAAACCAAATAATTCATATCCAATCATTTCCCTGCTTTTCAATTGGGACCTAATTTGAGCTTATGGAACATTTAAAACAAACCGGGATCAATTCTAGATTAAATTGAAACTTCTATGAAATTTTGTGTAAAAAGTATGAACATGGGTCACATGGCCGTGTGGCCAAGTTGTGTGGCAGAGGTTAGGTCTTGTGGCCCCAAACACAGTCCTGTGGCTACTTCACACACTCGTGCGATTTCATCACATGCCCATGTTTCCAGACCGTGTACAATTCGAAATAGGGTTACACAGCCATGTCTCTAGAACATGTAGCAACCTATGACAATGTGAAAAATCCTACACCGAAAATCAAACAACCACACGACTGTGTCACACAACTTTATGGGGCACACGACCGTGTGGCAGCCCGTGTCACAAGTCATTTGTGCCTAAAATTTCCTTCAAAAATAAGCTATTTCACATTCAAATGCTTAGGACCAACCTAAGCAATAACCATCCATCAACCCTAGTCAAAATGTGTCTAACCATGGCAAAATACACCATTTTACATAAAACCTAAGTGCCTAACCAATATGCTCTCATTGACACCACAATTCAAACTTATAATCTCAAACACACAAACTCAAATACAACAACCAATTAGGGTCATTCAATCATCAACCAAAGTCCATATCTTCCACACCAAAAAGATTAACCATTCAATTTACCATAATAACTACATATACGTCATTTCATTTCATGATATACTAGACAAACATTGACCACTTCCACAAAATATCAAGTCCTATATATATAAACAAACTTATCATCCAAAATCACTTAATCCATCAACTAATTGCATAAAACACATACATATTATAATCTTATTTACATGTCATTTATAACCTGACAAAAATGATCAAAAGGCTACCAAAATGATGGCGGGTAGTGTGATCTCCCAAAACTGATCCAGTTGACGACGCAGATACGACAACTACAAGAATAAAACCAAAATAGGTAAACTTATATAAAGCTTAGTAAGTTCATGAAATCAAATATATCATACCTTTCAATTTAATTATACATCGAATACAAAAATGAAACGATTATTCTTTTGTTGAATTCCAACATTCCAAACCTGATATATAACTGTCAAACGATGCCATTGCGTCTTTCAACCATGGTCTTACTAACTTTCTTTATGATGCTATAGCATCTTTTAGCTATGGTCTTACTCATTTTAATTCATGTTGCCATAACGTCTTTTAGCTATGGTCTTACTCATTTTAATTCATGTTGCCATAACATTTTTCAACTATGGTCTTACTCATTTTAATCATGTTGCCATAGCGTCTTCCAGCTATGGTCTTACTCATTTTAATCATATTGCCATAGTGTCTTTCAGCTATGGTCTTACCCATTTTAATCATGTTTACGATAACATATATATATACACACAAACACATAAGTGATTAAATTCAGATCAATAAAAGGAATATAATAACTTAATAAGAACTTACCAAAATATGATAGCTATCGAAATTTGAAGACACCTACTCAATGATCTTTTCCTTCCTCAATTAACAATTAGTTGACTCGTTTCTTGATATGCAATGTTACAAGTTAACCGAACTTCAAGCAATGAAAATGATGTTTTTTTCTCATCTTTAAAAATCGATGGACAGCTATGGAAGATGACAACATGCTTTTTTCTTTTGTTTTAGTTTTACTTAATTATTTAATTACAAATTTACCCTTTAAAACTTAATATAATTTCATGTAATGCCTTGTCCCAACCGTCCACTAAAAGTCCATATGGTCTAATTACCACATAAGTCAATCAATTCAAATTTCTTTAGCCATTTAACACCTTTAACTATTGGCAATTAACCTTTGCAACCTTTACGATTTAGTTCTTTTACTTAATTAACTATCTAAACGATAAAAAATTTAAACCAAAATTTAATACGACCTTGTAATAACCTTGTAAATAATAAACAAAAATAAAATACTGACTCAATAGTCAAAATAGTGGTATTGAAACCACTATTTTTGGCACAATTGAAAACGGGTTATTACAACTCCCCCCTTAAAGGTATTTTTGTCCTCGAAAATCTTATTAGAAAAAAGGTTCGGGTATTGCATTTTCATAGGCTTCTCTAGTTCCCAAGTGGCTTCCTTGACACCGTGACGCTGCAAAAGGACTTTCACCAATGATATTTGTTTATTACAAAGTTTTCTAACTTCCTGAGCTAAAATCTTAATTGGTTCTTCATTATACGTCATATCAGGTTGTAATTCTATCTCAACTGGAGAAATCACGTACGAAGAACCTGATTTGTACCATCTTAACATTGATACTTGAAAGACATTATGAATCTTTTCAAGTTCTGTCGGTAATGCCAAATGGTAAGCTACCACACCCATTCTTTCAATAACTATGTACAGACCAGTAAACCTCAGACTAAGTTTTCCCTTCCGGCTGAAAAGAAGTACCTTTTTCCAATGTGAACTTTGAGGAATACTTTCTCGCCAACCTAAAATTTGATGTCTTTACTTTTTAAATTGACATACGATTTATGTCGATCTGAGGCAGCTTTTAAATAATCCCAAATAATCTTGACATTATCTTCAGTTTCACGGATCAAATTTGTACCATAAATCTTTCTTCACTTAACTCAATCCAGTACAGCGGAGTTCTACATTTCCTTCCATATAAAGCTTTGTACAGTTTCATTTTAATGATCGACTGGTAACTGTTATTATAAGCAAATGTAACCAATGAAATAACTTTTTCCAGCTACCTTTAAACTCGAGTATACAAAACCTGGGCATATCTTCAAGCATTTGAATTACCCATTCTGATTGACTATCTGTTTGCGGGTGAAAAGCAGTACTGAATTTCAATTTAATGCCTAAAGCCTCATGTAATTTACCCCAAAACCTTGAGGTAAACCTTGGATCATGATCATAAATTACTGATAGTGGAACTCCGTGCAATCTAACTATCTTCAAAACACACAACTCTACAAATTTATCAAGTGAGAAATCTCTACGTTTAGGTATAAAATGTGCAGACTTCGTCAACTGATCAACTAAAACCCAGATTATGTCTTGCTTTCTCGGTATTAATGATAAACTCGATACAAAGTCCATAGTAACACACTCTCATTTCCACTCAGGAACCATAATAGGTTGAAACAACCCGGATGGAACCTGATGCTTAGCTTTCACCTGTTAACACACAAGGCATTTAGATACAAATTCAGAAATCTCACGCTTCATTCCCGATCACCAGTACATTTGCATCAAATCACAATACAATATTATTCTTCTTAGGTGTAATGAATAAACATTATTATGAGCTTTATTTAAAATATTCTATTTCAATATTAAATCATTAGGTACACACAGTCTGTTATGAAAATATAAATTGCTATCCTTGAGAACATTAAAATCGGTTAACTGACCATTTTTAACCATTTTTTGTTTGGCTAATAAATTTGGATCATCAAATTGCAACTCTCAAATATTTTGGAAAAATGAAGGTTTAACCCTCAACTCGGCTAAAATAAAACCATCTCACTCCAACTGAAGCTGAGCATTCATCGATCAAAGAGTAAAAAAAGACTTACGACTCAAAGCATCGACAATGATGTTTACTTTGCCCAGATGATAAGCTATCACCAAATAATAATCTTTTAATAACTCTAGCCACCTTTATTGTTACATATTCAACTCTTTTTGTGTCATTAAGTACTTCAGACTTTTCTAATCAGTATAACCATGACATTTATCGCCATATAAATAATGACGCCAAATTTTCAATGCAAAAACAACTACGGCTAACTCAAGATCATGCATCGAGTAATTCTTTTCACGAGTTTTAAGTTGTTGAGAAGAATAAGCAATAACCTTGCATTCCTGCATCAAAACACATCCCAAACCGTTCAAGGAAGCATTATTGTAAAGAAAAATTTCTTTCCCCAATTCAGGCTGTGTCAACATCGGTACCTTTGTCAACACATTTTTCAACTGATCGAAATTTTGCTTACATTTCTCATACCAAACAAAGCCAACATCTTTCTGTAACATTGTTGTTATAGGTAAAACTATTATCAAAAAATTCTTAACGAATCGTAGATAATATCTAGCTAATCCCAGGAAACTACGTACTTCAGAAACATTTCACGAAGGCTTCTAGTTCAGAATAGAAGAAATCTTAATCAGATCAACTCGTATCCCTTCAGCCGAAATTACATGACCTAAAATTCCGGCCTCTTTAAGCCAAAATTCATATTTACTAAACTTTGCGTACAATTATTTTTCGCAAAGGTCTATAATACAATCTTCAAATGTTGGGCATATTCAAATTCATTTTTGGAAAAAATCAGAATATTATTGAAAAAAATAATGATGAACCTGTTGAGGTGCGGTTGAAATACTCGGTTCATCAAATTCATAAATACCGTCAGGACATTTGTCAACCCGAAAGGCATAACTAAAAACTTGTAGTGTCCGTAACGAGTTTTGAATGTTGTTTCCAGTACATCGACATTTTTCACTCTCAATTGATAATAACCATATCTGAGATCAATCTTTGAAATACTGTGACACCTTTCAGCTGATTAAATAAATCAACAATATGAGGCAACATGTATTGATTTCTTTATCGTGACTTTGTTAAATTACCGATAATCTATACACAACCACATCAATCTATTTTTCTTCTACACAAATAAAACAGGTGCACCCCACAATGATGTACTCAGTCGAATAAAATCTCTGTCAATTAGTTCTTGCAACTGAGCTTTTAACTCTTTTAGTTCGGTTGGAGCTATTTGGCATGAAGCAATAAAAATCGGAGTAGTCCTTAGCATTAACTCAATAAAAAATTCAACTTCTCGCTTTGGTGGTAAACCCGACAACTCCTCAAGAAAAAATCTGTAAACTCACATATTGTTAGCACCTAATCAAATTTCTTTTCTGATACTCTAGAATTCAGAATAAAATCCAAAAATACATCACAACCTTTACGGATCAATTTCTGTGCTGAAATCGTTGAAGTTATATTTGAAACACAATCATTCATCGTGGATTCAATGGAAAGCAACTCACTGTTCTCACATCTCAAATTAATCCGTTTCTAACGATAATTCACAACAACATCATGAACCATAAACCAATCCATTCCCAGGATAATGTCAAATCCATTAAATGGTAGTAACATCAAATCAGTAGGAAAGCTGTAGCCTTGAATTTTTAGTGGACACTATTTGCAAACGAGATCAACTAAGACACTCTAACCAAAAGGTTTCATTACTTTAATGACATAATTGGTTGACTCAACTGGTAAAGTCTTTTTTGTTACTAACGTAGTGCATATATATAAATTTGTCGATCTAGGGTCAACTAATGCATATATAGTAACATCAAATATAGAAAAGGTACTACTAATAACATGAAGAGCTGAGGCTTCCTCACGTGTATAGATTGCATAAGCTCTGGCAGGAGCTCAAGCATCAGATGGAACTGTTGTGTCCTTGGTCCCATTTCTGTTGACTCCTGTAACACCACTATTCCCTGGTCTTCTACCTCTAGTAGAAGTACTGATAGGTTTTGTATTCTAATCCCTATTCGACTCAGTTCGATTTGAGCAATCTCTTTTGTAATGATCAGGAGATCTATAAATAAAGCAGGATCCGTCTTTCTTTCTACATACACCAAAGTGATTCCTCCCACACTCACTACATTCAGGCTTGTTTACATTTCAGACAATACCCATGTTAGTCACTGAATGTGTCGATGATATAATATTTTTCTATATAGATCGATCTCTACCCTAAAACCCTACTAGCTGTTAAATACGATTACTAGATTCTTTCATTTTCTTCTGAAGGGGAGTAAAAAATGTTCTATTTGGGTTGCGCTTATTGAAATCACGAGTTTTTATCTCTTTCTGTTTCGTACGATTGTGCACTTATTCCATCTTCTGAGTTCTATTAGACAAAACCACAAATTCTCTTATTTGCATTGCACCCACTAATAGTTTGATCTCATCTTTTAAACCATTTTCGAAATGAATACGCATTTCTTCTTCAGAAGATACAATTTCTCGTGCATACTTACTGAGTTGAACAAACTCACGCTTATATTCCGCAACTGATCTGTTACCCTATTTCAACTTGAGGAATTTTTTTCTTCTTATCCATATATCTTTTGCTAACGTATTTCTTTCAGAAATCCGTTTTGAAAAATTCTCGGTTCACTCGTTCCTTAAGTACAATTGCAATTAAAGTCGTCCATCGATAAAAGGCTTCTTCTTTTAACAATGATACAACACATTTTAGATAGTCTTCAGGAGGGACAACATTTTATCTAAGACTTTCTGCGTGTGCTTTTGCCAATATTCAACTTTGGCCGGATCATCACTCACGTTACCATGGAACTCTTCGGCTCCACACTTTTGAACTTTATTAATAGTAATTATATGAATATTTGATCATCTAGAACTTTGAGGAAGAAGAGGCGGAGGTTGTTGAGCTGTGGGATTAACTCTCAAATAAGCATTAAACATTTCTTTCATCATATCGAAAAAAACACCATGAGTTTCTTCACTAGACTCTTGAAATTTAGATGCATTATGTTCAACCCCTTCACTGGTGGCTAGGGTATAACTCTAAACTTTGTCAGATACTGTTCAATCGGAATAAGTTGACATCTTTAATCTATAAGAAACAAGTCAAACTAATCAAGACTAATCACACAATCTCGTGTTATAAATTGCATGCATATCTAGACTTGATACATGTTACGTTTAGTCCTACAACTGACTAAATCGTAGCTCTGATGCAACAAAATGTAACACCCTATACTTGGTTCAGTTTCCCGATCCGAGCTATAATACACTACGATAATAATATTAGAACATTTTTTATTATTTCAATCAAATACAACTGAATAATATATATTCAATCATTTCCAGGACTTTCAATCAATTTAGGACCTAATTCGAGCTTACGAAACATTAAAAATAAACATGGATCAATTATAGATTAAATTGAAACTTCTATGAAATTTTGTTTAAAAAGTGTAAACAGGGGTCACACGACAGAGGCCAGCCTGTGTGGCCCCAAACATGGACGTGTGGCTACTCCACGAGCCCATGGGGCTTCTCTAGATGCCCATGTTCCCAGACCGAGTACAATTCAAAATAGGGTCACACGACCATGTCATCAGACCGTGTATGGTTTGAAATAGGGTCATATTATCGTGTCACTAGACCGTGTGCAATTCGAAATAGGGTCACATGGTTGTGTTTCTAAATCATGTAACAACTTGTGACCATGTGAAAAATCCTACACCTAAAATCAAACAAGAACAAGGTTGTGTAACACAATTGTGTGAGGCACAAAGTCGTGTGGCATCCATAAAAAACAAGTTATTTCACATTCAAATGTTTGGGCACAAACCTAAGCAAAAACCCTATTCAAAATGTGCCTAACCATGAAAAAAATACCATTTCACAAAGAACTTAAGTGCTTAACCAATATGCCCTCATTGGCACCACAATTCAAACTTGTAATCTCAAACACACAAACTCAAATATAACAACCAATTAGGGTCATTCAATCATCTACCAAAGTCCACATCTTCCACACCAAAAATATTAGCCATTCAATCTACCATAATAACTACATATACGTCATTTCATTCTATGATATGCTAGACAAACATTGGCCATTTCCATAAAATATCAAGTGTTATATATATACAAAACTTATCATCTGAAATCACTTAAGTCATCAACTAATTGCATAAAACACATACATATTATTATCCTATTTACATGCCATTTATAACTTGACCAAAATGATCAAAAGGCTACTGAATTGATGGCAGATAGTGGGATTTCCAAAAACCAATCCAATCGACAACGTAGATGTAACAATCTACAAGAATAAAACCAAAATAGGTAAACTTATATAAAGCTTAGTAAGTTCATGAAACCAAATATATCATACATTTCAATTTAATTATAAGACGAATAAAAAAATGAAACAACTATTCTTTTGTCAAATTCCAACATTCCAAACTCGATAGATAACTCTCAAAGGATGTTGTAGCGTCTTTTTGCTATGGTCTTAGTTGTAATTAAAATGATGCTGTCGAAACCACTTTTTTCGAAAATAAAAATTTAGTTGTCGACTAAAAAACAAACTTTGGAGTCGCCACCGATCCTTTATTGGGGTGAGGTGTGATCGGATCACCTTGAAAATAATTTTAAGTCTACGAGATTTGAGAAAATAGGTTCGGGAGTCGATTACGCACGAGGAAGGGTTAGCACCCTCGTAACGCCCAAAATTGGTACCGAATCGATTGTTTAATGTCTTAGTGTCGAAATTTTGAAAAGATTTTAAAATACGATCCTTTTATCTTGAATAAAATAAATTCGATAATAAGGCTCACTTATTTCAAAGAAATAAATTGTCACACTCGGTAAGTTAGAGTGCAACATTTCAAATCCTCAAAATTAAGTTTGACTTTTAAAACCTATGCATTTTGAGAATGATATATGATTATTTGGGTCAAATGAAAAAATCAAAACCCAGTAAGTTAGGGTTTGATTTCACAAAATTCCTAAATATCGAATATTGCCTTTATTTTCATTTGTTAGAAAAATCCTCGTCTCGAGAAAACAATATGTCATATCCAATGCGTTAGGACACCACGTATCGAATTCCCGAGAATGAGCTTTTTATTTATGTTTTAATTAAAAAGAATATTCGGTCTCTTAGATCCTGAGGAAGATTGGAATCCAGTAAGTTGAGACACAATCTTTTCGAGGATCCCAAATTCCGAGTGTCTCATTATTTTGAAAGACTTTTGTATAAAATGGTTTTGACATTTAAATAATATGAAACGTAACCTTTTAAGCAAATAAAATGCGATAGAATGATGATGTACAACGTGAAATGATAATTCGTAAGCCAAAATGTACACTAATGAATACAAACAATCAATTGATACAAACAAACAATACCGTATACATAAGAGCAATGGTTACATGTAAATACTAACATTTAAAAGCTAATGAATTAAAAGTCAATAATATACATATATTAATTTAAATAAGTAATACATATGGGATGAAAAACTTAATATAAATAATATATACAAATAAATCAAGTGTATAATAAAATAAAGTTAAAAATAGGCATGCAAAATAATTAAAATAGGTGATAAGACTAAGTAAACAATATACGTAAACATGTATTAAACAGTGAATATAAATCAATTTAAAGCAAATAGTATAGGTTAATTTTAAAATAAGTAATATGTAAAACAACTTAAAATAAATTGACATATAAAGTAACTTAAAATAATAATCTATAAAGCAAGTTAAAATAATCATATACAAATATAATATAATATATATACATATAGGAAATTTTAAATAAAATAAATCAAAATAAACTAGTTTTAAAATAACATATAAAATAAATGGCTTAAACTAAATAATATATACAAAAAAAATGAAAAACAGTATTTAATATTTAGAATTCTATAAAAATTACAGGATAACAAATAGCTAACTAAATTAATAAATAAAGCTTAAACAATTTAATTGGATAAATAGGGATTAAATTAATTTAAAACGAAATTGAGAAAGAAAACAAAAAATAAAATAAAATATAATGCGGGGGGTAAGAGCACAACGCACGATTAATATGAGGGCCGAATGGGAAATATTCCCTTCCCTCAAAACGCTGCGTTTTTTGCGCGGGTCAAAATAAAACCAACAAAAAATTACATAGCCAGAATTAAAAAAACAAGGCGACTGGATTGGGTTTCGGGACAAAAGCAAAAGGACTTAGTGTGCAAATATCCCCTCCGAGACAAAAATGCGCGGGTCTGGCCATGTTTGGGTTGGATCATCAGGTTAATGGTCCAATACGGCACCATTTTAGAGCCATTGACACAGGCCCTAAACGGTGTCATTTTTTTCACTTTAAATAGCCCTTTTTAACCCTAAAACCAATAGCCACTTCTGGGTTTTTTCTCGCCGCCTCACAGACTCTAGACCCTTCACTTTCAACTCTGATTTGGGACGGAGCAAGCAAAGGTTTAGATGGTGCCATCGATGAAAGGTAAATCTCTCACCTCTCTCTCTCTTTCTTGTATTTATTATTATTAAAAATAACATATATGAAATGACGATATCAAAAAAAAAAAGAAGAAAAAAAAAGGTTCGAAAGAAATCACCTTTAGAAACTGTCTTTCTATTGCCTTTCAGAATTTTTCGATACAATATTCGTGGTTGTCCTCCCCCTCTTTACAACTTTTGTATTTGGCTTTATATAGCCCCCAAAAGAAAATACAAAAATCTCCATTTTCCCATTTTTCTTTTTTTTTCTTTTTTTTTCTTGTTACCATTTTGCTGTAATTTTGTTGCTCATTTATTGTTAGCCCGTTTTGCCCTTTTGTCTGCTTGTTTGTTTGCGACATTGCAGGTACATGGCGCTAATGTGGCCGTGTGTGTGAGGAGACCAGCGCATGTGAGGAGAGGGCGGCGCTGGAAATTGCTTGCTGCTAGGGTTTCCGCAATCTCTTTGGTGTTGGGCCTTCGGGCTAGGGTTGGCTGATGGGTATTAGGCTTAGTGGGTTTGGGTTTTGGTTGGGTCTTTTGGGTTAGTCTAGTTTAGGTTAAAATGATTTGGGCTATGTATTTGAATGTGGGTTTTAGATGTAAATGGACATTAACTGGACATTTTATTTTATTTTTAATTAGTTATAATAAGCCCGGGTAAAATTGGTTATTACAGCTGCCCCTCTTTGCTCGTTGTCGTGTAACGAAAACGAAGCAAAGACTTTAAAAATAACCAATTTTGTCCGGTCGTGCTGGACCTTGGTGCTCTTCCTCTTCGGGTAGCCTCATTCCATCCTACTGCATCTTCAGAGGTATAGGAATTGGTGTCTTGATCCATTCCACCGCAACGTCGAGGAGATAGAATTTGTAACTCATAACATTCATATGCTTAACTGTGATGTCGGGGAAGTAAGATTCACTGTTGTAACTTCAATCTGTTCCACTACACCGCTAGGGAAGTATGATTTGCTATTCTCAGTCTGCCCCACTGCTACTTCAGGGGGATAAGACTTGCTTTCTCAGTCTGCTCCGCTGCAACCTTAGGGAGATAAGATCTGATGCGATCCACTCCACTGCAACCCAGGGAGGCAAGGCTAGTATCTACTTCGCTTGGGAGAATAAGATTCGTCATCTTCGATCTGCTCCACTATTGCTTAAGGAGATAAGATTGTAATTTTCAACCTACTCCACTACTGCTTAGGGAGATAAGGCTTACAATCTTCAACCTATTACACTGCTGTCCAAGGAGATAGGACCAGTGGCTTAAATCTACTTCCCTACTACCTGGGGAAGATAAGATTCGTCGTCTTCGATCTGCTCCACTACTGCTTAGGGAGATAAGATCTGTTATTTTCAACCTACTCCACTATTGCTTAGGGAGATAGGACTAGTGACTTAAATCTGCTTCCCTACTACCTGGGAAAGATAAGATTCACCGTCTTCAATCTGCTTAACTACTGCATAGGGAGATAAGATCTGTAATATTTAACCTACTCCACACTGCTTAGGGAGATAAGACTTACAATCTTCAACCTATTCCACTGCTGTCCAAGGAGATAGGACTAATGGCTTAAATCTGTTTCCCTACTAGATGGGGAAGATAAGATTCGCCGTCTTCGATCTGCTCCACTACTGCTTAGGAAGATAAGATCTGTAATCTTCAACCTATTCTACTGCTGTCTAGGGAAATAGGACTAGTGACTTAAATTTGCTTCCCTACTACCTGGGGAAGATAAGATTCGCCGTCTTCGATCTGCTCCACTACTGCTTAGGGAGATAAGATCTGTAATTTTCAACCTACTCCATCACTGCTTAGGGAGATAAGGCTTACAATCTTCAACCTATTCCACTGCTGTCTAGGGAGATAGGACTAGTGGCTTAAATCTGCTTCCCTACTACCTGAGGAAGATAAGATTTGTCGTCTTCGATCTGCTCCACTACTGCTTTGGGAGATAAGATCTGTAATTTTCGACCTATTCCACTGCTGTCCAGGGAGATAAGACTGTTATCTTCTACCTATTCCACTGCTGCCCAGGGAGATAGGACTAGTGGCTTTAATCTACTTCCCTACTACCTGGGGAAGATAAGATTCGCCATCTTCAATATGCTTCACTACTGCTTAGGGAGATAAGATCTGCAATTTTCGACCTATTTCACTGCTGTCCAGGGAGATAGGACTAGTGGCTTAAATCTGCTTCCGTATTACCTAGGAAGATAAGATTCACCATTTTTGATCTGCTCCACTACTGCTTAGGGAGATAAGATCTGCAATTTTCGACCTATTCCACAGCTGTCCAGGGAGATAAGACTGGTATCTTCAACCTATTCCACTGCTGTCCAGGGAGATAGGACTAGTGGTTTAAATCTGCTTCCCTACTACTTGGGGAAGATAAGATTCACTATCTTCGATCTGCTCCACTACTACTTAGGGAGATAAGATCTGTAATTTTTGACCTATTCCACTATCGTCCAGGCAGATAGGACTAGTGGCTTAAATCAGCTTCCCTACTACCTTGGGAAGATAAGATTTGTCGTATTTGATCTGCTCCACTATTACTTAGGGAGATAAGATCTGCAATTTTTAACCTATTCCACTGTTGTCCAGGGAGATAGGACTGGTATCTTCGATCTGCTTCACCGTCAGTACAGGAAGGCAAGATCTGTTATATTCAACCTGCTTCGCTGCAACCAAGGGAGGCAAGGCTGGCGTCTTCGATCTGCTTTGCTGTCAGTGTAGGAAGGCAAGATCTGCTATTTTTTTTAACCTGTTCCGTTGTAACCCAGGGAGGAAAGGCTTTGTAATTTCACCGATCTGTTCTCCGAGGAACATGACCTGTATAATGAACCTAATTATGCCTAATGATTAGGATGGCATGTTTTGAATGAATCAAATGCTCCCAACTAGACATGCGTTAATGGTGTTTACATGAATGTAGAATTTTATGTTTTTCGAGAATGATCTCGCTTAGGTTGTCATTGCTCGAAGTTTATTAAGGCTTTATTATTGTCGTGCTACAATGCCTTCCTGCTCGCGTGGCGTCTCCAAAGAAACACTTAGTCAGATTGCCCCCACTATAAACATCAAAGTTCAATCCACTGGGACACAAAATTTGTACCATCATCCTCCCACTGTAACCCAAGGGTAGAAATATATGGCTTTTCCGCAATCCTCTCCTATCACAATTCAAGGATACAAGATCTAAATCTCTCTAGTCCCTTACACCATTCCCTGGGTATCATACCAAAGGCTCATGCACAAATGAAGGCTTTCTTCTCCGAGGAAACCTCTTCTTATTGTCTGGTGATCATTGCTTGCTTATTTATTTAAGCTTTGTCATCAACACGGCATTCTTGTCATTTTGTTCAATCAATGTTTTTGACAACAAAATCCAAAGAGAAAGTCTTAATTTAGGCTCTTCCTTTTCAGATTTCTAACCTTTAAACTTGGTGCATTCTAAACAATAGTCCTGTTTCAAGTTCCTGTATTATTTAGAAACTTCTAGAGTAATATGCAAAACTTCCCTTGTGAAAGTTTTATTAGTCCATTAATCATTCTTCCAATGAAACATGCCTGCAAAAAGGTCATAACAATGGATAAGAATAAAGTTGGTTCTGAGCATAGCTCAAAAGGAATAAATTATCAAAGAAATTGATTGAGAATGTGTATCTTGGAAAAGAATGAAGTATTCCAAGAACAACAAATTAAATAGTTTAAAAATTGGGTGCCCTAGATATCGCAGCTTGAACTTCACTGTACAAACTTTCTGAAGACCATTCAGAGTTTGATATGTGTTTAGGAGATCTACAGTGCTTTGTCAATGTGCCAAGATGCCACCTACCCTTTCCTGTTGATTCAAGTATAGCAAGATCATCATATGCCCTAATCTGATTGAGATTCGAGTTGCTCTGATCACCTCATGCCCCATTTTGATCAATATTTGAAATGCCCTTTTCGGGTTTTCAACTCAAACCCCCTTTGATCTCAAGGCGCCCTTTGCAGGTTTTCACCTTAGCCTCTCCATTTTCTTTTCTTTTTTTTCTTTTTTAAAATTTTTTTTGGATTCAAAGTGCCTTTTGCAGGTTTTCACTTTGGTCTTTTTTTTAGGAATCAAAGTGCCCTTTGCGGGTTTTCACCTTGGTCTTTTTTTTTAGGAATCAAAGCGCCATTTGCGAGTTTTCAACTTGGTCCCTTTTCCTTCTTCAGACGAAGTAATTCTTGACTGAATCTGAGTTTATAGGATTTTGGCAAGTTTTTGCCATCCATCTTACTCAGGATCAGAGCTCCTTCGAAAAAGGCTTTTGGCATCCATTTTCCTCTAAAATCCTTTTTGTAGGAAGGATCTTTCTCAATATTAGGTTCCCCTTATAGAATTCTCTAGGACGAACCTTTTTGGTTGTAGGCTCGCATCATTCGCCTTTGATACATCTGACTGTGCTGAATAGCTTTTAGCTTTTTTCCTTCTGATCAGATTGGATTCATCCTGCTTCATCCAACGTTTAGCTTAACTAATACCCGGAGAAAAGAGATTTCTACTTCAATAGGTAGAACTACTTCCGTATTGTAAACCAGAGAAAACGGTGTTGCCCCAATGGAAGTCTTGATAGATGTTCGACAAGCAAAGAGGGCAAATGGTAATTTCTCATGCCAGCCTTTGTAAGTCTCAGACATTTTTTCCACAATTCATTTTTGGGCGATACAGTGACGAACTGTGGTGTCTAATTTGGAATTGATTACAGACCTCAGCTATGGTGCTATCATTCAAGTTCAACGCATTTTCCAATACCATCTTCTCTGGAATTCTATATCGACATATGACGAAATAAAGCAGCCTCTACCCATTTAGTGAAGAAATTGATAACCTCAAAAAAAAGGCGATGCCCATTAGAAGCCTTCGATGATGATGACGTCCTGGCCCCATTTTGCTCAAAATTTGAGTTGCCCTTTTCGGGTTTTCAACTCAAATCCACCTTTGGTCATGAAGCGCCCTTTGCAGGTTTTCGCCTTAACCTCTCCTTTTTTCTTTTCTTTTCATCTCTTTTTTTTATCATTTTCATTTTTTCATTTTGATTTTTATTTTTATCTAGATTTTTCCTTTTTTTATTTTTTCTTGATTTTTGATTTTTGATTTTTTTTAATTGAATTGAATCTGAACTCATAGAATTAGGTAAGTCCTTGTTATCCCTTTCGATCAGACCCAATGTTTTTCTAAAGTCTTCCACATAAGATCTTCCACTCTCATCTTGTATGGGAAAAAATCTTCTCAGGTATCAGATTTCTTTCATAGAGCCTTCTGGTGGTGAAATTTAACTATGACGAAAAAAAATTTGGATCTTCCTCTTCAATTAGGATGAAATCCAACAAAAATGCAGAGCGATCGACTTCAATGGGCTAAGCTATGATAAGTCAAATAGAAAGGCATTCCCTACATTCTTTAACCTGAATAGCCTTACTTTTATAGTAAAACATTCCCCCTTAGGTGATGAATGTGGTCCTTCCCATTTCCTCAAGATGCATCTTTATCTAATCGTATCCAGAGAAGCCTTTCATGAAGGAAAATAGTGAATAGCCTGCCATATTATCCACCAAAGTCTCAATGAGAAACAATGAGTTTTGGGACTAGCTTTGTTCAAATCCTTGTAATCCACACACATTCGTATTTTCTCATCTGGAACAATGCTGACTACCCATTTTGAATATTTGATCGCTTGTAAAAACTCAGTATCAAACTACTTTTTGACTTTTTAGCACGATATTGGGTCTCATCCTCCTGAGCTTCTGCTGAACTGGCTTTCAATCCTCCTTTATAGGAAAGAGGTGCACAACCACGTCAGTGCTTATCCCGGGCATATCCTGGTATGACCATGTGAAGACATCCTTGAATTCTTGAGGACTCGCTTCGTCTTTGCAGTCATGTCAATTCTAATCCAAGCTCACAATTTCCTATGACTCCTTGTGAAGTAGAATTTGTCTATCCTCTTGTTCTACCATCCTCAACAAGTCTGAATATAAGCTACAATCTATGTCATTTTCAAAGTCATGAGATCCCTCTAAACACATCTCTCGCTCAAAAGGAGATTCTAAGTCTGTAGCAGCATCACTCATGTCATTGATATCTGGGGACCCGTAGTAGGTACCAAATAATATTCAAAAGAATGTATGAAATTATGAATAATTATTTGTACAATATAATTATGAATGAAAGAATGATGTGGTAGAAAATCTAAAAGAATGAAAGAATAATTATTCGAAAAGAATGAAAGAATATTGGCAAAAAAATGAATGCAAAGATGTATTTTATTAGAATAATAACGTTCAGACATGAGCCTATTTCACAAAGGAATTCCTATCATTTTTAGGCTAAAAACAACAAAAATATTCTGAACATTACTCTGAATAAGCTCTAAAGACTACAGGGATTTCTTTCGCAATCCAATTGCTTAGAACACTCTAGATTTATAAGGGCGGATATCTAACAAGGTCCCTTTTCATTTGTGTCTTCATATATGTCATTGATGTGAACACTTCCCAACATTGTGTGTATGTTTTTCTCCTCTTTAATTTCCTCATAGAGCTTCATCTACTTGTCGTCCATCATGCCCAAGGCCTTGAATTTCACACTCTATTGGGTCTCGTACCCCTTCTGATACGAGCACGCCCCGCGAACTTCATCGAGCAAGTCTGTCAAGCCGAGCATTGACATGTTGGCAAGCTGATCCCAGCTCGTTTCCAGCTCCACGAGCTCCGTCTAGCTCAAATCCAGCTTATTCAAGCTCGATCCAACTTGCCTGAGCTAAACCGAGCTCACTCCTAGCTCATATTTAGCTCACGAGCTAAACCTTAGCTCAACTTCAGCTTAGGAGTTTAGCCTCAGCTCAACTTTAGCTCACGAGTTAAAACTTAGCTCATTTTAGTTTAAACTCGGTTTTATCTTTAATACATTAAATAAAATTTGCACATATTCATTTAAGCATTAAACTTGTCTTATATTAATATTTGTTATTAATATATCATTGTCATTATATAAATTGATTATGTTCACATAGCCGAATTAATGCATGACATTAATGTGTTCACATCATGCCGAATTTATGAGTGTTCATGAGATGTCTTAATGACTTGTTTATTTCATGTAGGTACATTCCTTTGGACGGTACAATGTATGAATGAAGAAACATCTCTTTTAGGCATTCCACACTCATAAATGAAGAAGTATTAAATGCTGGTGCATGTACGGCTAGATGCAATGTTTCTACAAATTCATGCATGTGTCGAATGCATGTATGGACATTAAAGGCTAGTCCATGAATGGATCAAATGCATGGGATGATAGAATGCATGAATGGCTTAAGTGCATGTATGGTGGCTGTCTCTTAACTTTCCAAGGCACTTATTCGGCCAAGAAGTAGCTGCTAACTAATTCTATGTTGACCATAGAGCTCCTTGAACATGTTCACACTTTGAATTGACCTATAGGCTACTACACATGCATGGATGGGTTCAAGAACGTCCAAGGGAAGGAATTAGCTCAATAATTCAACACATTGATTGAATTAAGTGCATGCACAAAGGGGAGAACGAATTTACTAGGTTCATGCTACCATTTATGAACTTACATGCCATTAAAGTGTTTAATTATGAAGATACATGGTCCATACAAGTGCATGAACGTCCCAAGGAGATGAATGCAACCTTTTGGTGCACATACAAGTCACTTGAAGCCTTTCTTTATGACTAAGCATTCATGCACAAACTAAGGGGGAAGAAAGTGTCCATTCAGCTAGTGCATGAATCTGGCGAATTTATGAACTATTTTAATACATTAGTGTGAACGTTTTTATTATTGTGTGAACACCTAGATGCCGAATTTGAATGGTCATCTATGTGCCTATAAATATTTGTTTTCTTTCATTTGTAAAGGACTTTTGACTTTTGATCATTTGAATGAACTTTGTTCAAAGAGTGAGTTTTCTCCTCTCTAAATTCGTACGAGTTTCGATCTGACTTATCTAGCGTGCTAGTGGCGTCTATCGTTCTCTTTTGAACTTATCACCTTGCTTTGGTGTGGCGTTCAACCTTCTACAATTCCGCAATCCCGCCTTGAACTGAATAGAAATCGGGGTGACATTTTTAGTGTTGAATCGTTTCTGGTGTTTAAGCTCATTTATCCATTCCACCGACTATCCTAGATTTTACCCAACTATAATATCTTTTTGCTAAACCGAGCCTTCATTTATCAACTTCCATTTTTCTTATTTTTATCCTTAAATCGAGCCTACTACCCTTATAAATTTACCATCACCTTAGCCAACCTTTAAAACCATTTGAAAGCTTCCGCATCTTTAGCCTTATTTCATCCTATTTCCGATAACTCAACTATTCCTCGTCGACGATCGGGCAATCAAGTGAATCGACTCAATCAACCGAGCCGGATCACATCACCTTCTCGTGATGGAACTCAAAATGGTTCCTTGTCTTTCCATGGTTTCCTCCTGAATCAGAAATAACTAATCCCCTTCCTGCCCTCACGTCTACCCCATTATCAATATGATTGGGTAGTGGATTTTCTACGCTAGACGAGTCATCAAATCTGACAACACCCATGTTAATGAGTCTTTCAACTAGTTTTTTGAAGGCAGTGCAATTCTCTATTGAGTGCCCCGTAATTCCTGTATGGTAGTCGCATTGTGCGTTCACGTCATGGCATTTGGAATACGGAGGTTACATGGGTTTTAAGTAGAAGGGGGACACCACATGTGCATTAAATAAGCTTTGGTATAGCTCACTATATGACATCGGTATAGGTGCGAGCTGAAGCCTTTCTGTATTTGTCTTTGTGTAAGATTCTCGCTTTAAAGGACTCTGATGTCTGGTGGTTTCTGTCTTTGGCCTGCCTATAGTGATTGGTTTTGAGTGGCCCTTGTTATATTTGCCTGCATTATTCCTCTTATTCCCCTTCTTCCCTAGGGCCCTTGTAATATCTGGGTATTCTATCCTCGCCTGTTTTATTTCTGCTGGGTTATCAAGAGCAACAGGAAAATTGCTCCTCAAATTGGATCTTGAGCCTGTCAGGCAATTCACTGGTGTCGATGTACCAGTCTGATAATATTAGGATCTGACAGTAAAGAGCGCCCCTTATGGACGCCCATCTGGCTAGACCTGGACACTTATTGGAGTACAATCTAGGGGATAGGCAAGATCCTCATTATCAACCCCAAAGTGGACCACCGGGTCTTTCCTTTTTTCTAACTCTCCAGCTAGCAATTGGTTGAACTGGCTCATCATAGTTCTTTGTAATTCTAGCATCTGATCTCTCATTTCCTGTTGAAATTTGGTCAGCTGCTCTTGCATCTGTATTTGCATTCGCTCTAATTTCTCCAACCTTTGTTCTATTTCTCTAGTCTTTGCTTGGATACCGTAAGGGTATTGGTTTTCCAAATTGACTGAAATAAATTTACTCAATTAGACTCTTTCAATGGATTTATTGTATATGATGTCATGTAATGCAAATGCATGAAATGAATGCCTAAAGAGACGTTGATTCTGATTCAATTACATTTAGAAAGCTTTACTAGAAGACAAACTTCTTTACATAAAACGGATACATGTACGGCCTCGCCCTCATATTCCAAGAAACAAACTCAATCCTTTCCTTCATCTGTTTAAAATAAATCTCATAAATTTCCAATAGATGCCACTGCTAGTTACTTTTCCTAATCCTAGTCACGATCCATCACATGTCCGTCCTCGTAATACTTATCAACTTCTGTAAAGAAGTTAGAATATCGAAAACTCTTGAATAATCAGCTTGAATCCTCGAGCCACGGAGTAAAGTCACAAACTCTTCTATCGCCCTTCTTGTGTTTCTCGGAATATATTCAGGCAGCCGTATTATTTTCCACTTTATTAAGAAACCTGTATTCCATGACAAGATTCCTAAGTTAGTAATCAAACTTGAATCAACATCTCTTTTCTAAGATTCAAATGTAATGTAATCATAATCAAAACACAACAAGAGGGGTTAGTACAAAACAGAAGCAAGCAAGAAAAACAAAAGTACCTAGTCGGGTAACCACTAGGGATTTGGAGTGGCTCTACCTAGGATGGGTTCCTAAGGTCTTCTATATGTGATTTGGCTTTAAAGTCAAGGTACCCGAACCAGCAAATTCCTCACAAAAACAAAGGTACGGATGTATCCCGAGAGTGATCCACTATCCTGCACGTAGGTGAAAACCTCACAAAGGAGTAGCTTCTCACTCCCACTTAAAAGGGTAAGACTAAGCATTCTTTATGCAATATGATGCTAAGATATAAAATTTAATTTATAGTGATCGTACAAACAAATGAAAAGAGAGGATCATAATTTTCAAATCAAATTTTCAATTTTCGACAATAAGACAAAAAATAATCAATTTTGCGGCTTGACTCTCTAAATGTCCCCAGCGGAGTCGCCAAGCTGTCAAAACCACTTTTTTCGAAAATAAAAATTTAGTTGTCGACTAAAAAACAAAATTTAGAGTCGCCACCGATCCTTTATTGGGGTGAGGTGTGATCGGATCACCTTGAAAATAATTTTAAGTCTACAAGATTTGAGAAAATAGGTTCGGGAGTCGATTATGCACGAGGAAGGGTTAGCACCCTCGTAACGCCCAAAATTGGTACCGAATCGATTGCTTAATGTCTTAGTGTCGAAATTTTGAAAAGATTTTAAAATACGATCCTTTTATCTTGAATAAAATGAATTCGATAATAAGGCTCACTTATTTCAAAGAAATAAATTGTCACACTCGGTAAGTTAGAGTGCAACATTTCAAATCCTCAAAATTAAGTTTGACTTTTAAAACCTATGCATTTTGAGAATGATATATGATTATTTGGGTCAAATGAAAAAATCAAAACCCAGTAAGTTAGGGTTTGATTTCACAAAATTCCTAAATATCGAATATTGCCTTTATTTTCATTTGTTAGAAAAATCCTCGTCTCGAGAAAACAATATGTTATATCCAATGCGTTAGGACACCATGTATCGAATTCCCGAGAATGAGCTTTTTATTTATGTTTTAATTAAAAAGAATATTCGGTCTCTTAGATCCCGAGGAAGATTGGAATCCAGTAAGTTAAGACACAATCTTTTCGAGGATCCCAAATTCTGAGTGTCTCATTATTTTGAAAGACTTTTGTATAAAATGGTTTTGACATTTAAATAATATGAAACGTAACCTTTTAAGCAAATAAAATGTGATAGAATGATGATGTACAACGTGAAATGATAATTCGTAAGCCAAAATGTACACCAATGAATACAAACAATCAATTGATACAAACAAACGATACCGTATACATAAGAGCAATGGTTACATGTAAATACTAACATTTAAAAGCTAATGAATTAAAAGTCAATAATATACATATATTAATTTAAATAAGTAATACATATGGGATGAAAAACTTAATATAAATAATATATACAAATAAATCAAGTGTATAATAAAATAAAGTTAAAAATAGGCATGCAAAATAATTAAAATAGGTGATAAGACTAAGTAAACAGTATACGTAAACATGTATTAAACAGTGAATATAAATCAATTTAAAGCAAATAGGGATTAAATTGAATTTAAAACGAAATTGAGAAAGAAAACATAAAATAAAATAAAATGCGGGGGTCAGAGCACAACGCGCAATTAATATGAGGGCCGAATGGGAAATATTCCCTTCCCTCAAAACGCTGCATTTTTTGCGCGGGTCAAAATGAAACCAACAAAAAATTACATAGCCAGGATTAAAAATAACAAGGGGACTTGATTGGGTTCCGGCACAAAAGCAAAAGGACTTAGTGTGCAAATATCCCCTCCGAGACCAAAATGCGTGGGTCTGGCCATGTTTGGGTCGGATCATCGGGTTAATGGCCCAATATGGCACCGTTTTAGAGCCTTTGACATAGGCCCTAAACGGTGCCTTTTTTTCACTTTAAATAGCCCTTTTCAATCCTAAAACCAGTAGCCACTTCTGGGTTATTTCTCGTCGCCTCACAGACTCTAGAGCCTCACTTTCAACTCCGATTTGAGACGGAGCAAGCAGAGGTTTAGATGGTAACGTCGACGAAAGGTAAATCGCTCACCTCTCTCTCTTTTTCTTTTATTTATTATTATTAAAAATAACATATATGAAACGATGATATGAAAAAAAAGAAGAAAAAAAGGCTCGAAAGAAATCACCTTTAGAAACTGTTTTTCTATTGCCTTTCAGAATTTTTCGATACAATATTCGTGGTTTTCCTCCCCCCTTTACAACTTTTGTATTTGGCTTTATATAGCCCCAAAAAGAAAATACAAAAATCTCAATTTTCCCATTTTTCTTTTTTTTTTCTCTTGTTACCATTTTTGCTGTAATTTTGTTGCTCATTTGTTGTTAGCCCGTTTTGTCCTTTTGTCTGCTTGTTGTTTGTTTGCAACATTGCTGTTACATGGCACTGATGTGGCCGTGTGTGTGAGGAGACCACCGCATGCGAGGAGAGGGCCAAAGGCTGCGGCGCTGGAAATTGTTTGCTGCTAGGGTTTTCACAATCTCTTTGGTGTTGGGCCGTCGGGGTAGGGTTGGCTGATGAGTATTAGGCTTAGTGGGTTTGGGTTTTAGTTAGGTCTTTTGGGTTAGTCTAGTTTAGGTTAAAATGATTTTGGCTATGTATTTGGATATGGGTTTTAGATGTAAATGGACATTAACTGGACATTTTATTTTATTTTTATTTAGTTTTAATAAGCCCGGGTAAAATTGGTTATTACAAATGCCATTATCTTACTTACTTCCGTCATGATGCCATAGCATCTTTCAACTATGGTCTTACTTATTTTAATTCCTGTTGCCATAACGTCTTTCAACTATAGTCTTACTTGTTTTAATCATGTTGCCATAATGTTTTTCAGCTATGGTCTTACTCGTTTACTCATATTGTCATGTCGTCTTTCAGCTATGGTCTTATTCGTTTGAATCATGTTTGCAATAACATATATATATGCTATCACATAAGTGATTAAACTCATGTTAATAAAAAGAATGTAATAACTTAATACAGAAATACGATAGCTATTGAAATTTGAAGAAACCTACTCAATGACCTTTTCTTTCCTGCGATTAACAATCGATTGACTTGTTTCTTGATATGCAAGGTTACAAGCTAACTGAACTTCAAGCTATGAAAATGGTGTTTTTTCTTATCTTCAAAAATTGGTGGAGAGTTGTGGAAGATGATAACATGCTTGTTTTCTTTTGTTACAATTTTTTTAATTACAAATTTACCCTTTCAAACTTAATCTAATTTCATGTAATGCCTTGTCCGAATCGTCCACTAAAAGTCCATATGGTGTAATTACCACATAAGTCTATCAATTCAAATTTCTTTATCCATTTAACACATTTAACTATTAGTAATCAACTTTTGCAATCTTTACGATTTAGTTCCTTTTACTTAATTAACTATCTAAAAAATAAAATTTTTTAACCAAAATGCAAATAATAAGTAAATAATAAACCACTTACTCAATGGCTGAAATCGTGGTCCCGAAACCACTATTTTCAACACCACTAAAAATGGGCTATTACAAGGGTAGATTACCTTTGTAGAAAATCATAGTCTGAAGGTGAAAAGAAGCAAACAGACTTTGGTAAAGAAAAAAATTAGGGCTCTAATGATTCAGTGGAATAGTTTTGGGGAAGTGTTGAACATTTATAAAGAACTAAGTGTCCGTGAGAAATTTTAATCTAAAGCCAACTATTCGAATTCTTTAATCACAGCTCAACATTTTTTAAGGCTAGGGCTATGGGATGTTTAAAAACACGTGAGTACCCGCCAACTATGCTTACGAGTCTGGAATTTGCTAATTGAGACTGTCTATTTACATTCGCACAAGTTGAAATCTTCTAAATATACGCCCTACACGAGAAGTCTATTGTGACTATGCATGGTGTTTCGCCAAGTAGTATACTACGTTTGACCTAGGAAGTTGGCCATGCATAATAGGTAATGAGGTTTACCAGGTTGATAAAAATTTTGCGGACAAAATTTTCCTAAAAGAGGGGAGAGTTGTCCTACCCCAAAAATGGCAGATCTAGAAATGTGAGTAAAGCATGTATGTAAACTGCTTGGCGCACTTTGATAGTATAATCTGCCACCTTGTTGCTTGATGGTGAGTCAGAGTATTGGCACATATTAGCGTTAAAGTATCCACCCATTGGCGGTATCTAAAGATTTAGTTACATGGTATCTTCAAGTGAAGAAATAGTACACCTAAGAAAGGAAAACTATTAAATAATAATATTTTTATATATATAAATTTAATTAATATATTAATTAAATAATACTTTTATAAAATACACGAGTAATAGATAAAAGGAAAACTATTAAAATAAATCAACCATATAAAATAAATTTTAAACCTCGTTGACACACAAAGGCTGACCACATGGATGACGAAAAGGCCCTTCTCAAATGTTTTTATATTATACATATTATCCTTTAAAAGGTACACTTACACCGCCCCTCTCTTAAAAGTACATTATATTATTTAAAGGTATATGTTTGATCTTTACTAATGTTAGTTTAATTTTATCTATTTTACTTTTTAATCAAGCAAGAAAGTATATTGATGCTAATTTGTTAGTTAATATTACATTAATTTAATTAAATTATAATTTTTTTTATCAAGCCATCTTCATTTTTATTAAAATTTCAGCATGATACTTCTCTAAATACCCTAATTTATTACTTAATAAATGTCATTATTATTTTCTAATAATGGAACATGACACAAAAATAACTTGAATTATCCCAAATCAGACTTAGGTAACTTTTTTTTATATAATATTAAAAATAAGGGTTGAGGGTAACACAGTTTGAATTCGTGTCAAAGTGTCTGACAAAAACTTTAAGGATGACTCCATTCAAATAGCAATACAATCTTTATATACCTCTATTCTTGGCCCCCATTTATTAGCTTCGCCTTTGGCTAGTCTCCACTATAGATGTAAGCTAACATTTAATCACCAAAATGACATATAGAATAATGAAAAACTTAATTGATAAGATAATGGTGTTTTGAAAATTCTTTGAGAATGTTTCAAAGTAATCAATTTAAAAATGAAGTAATAATTTTGGGATTTTTTAGAAATTAACCCTTTTTAAAATATTTAATAGTATTACGAGAAAGGGAAAAAGTAGGTCAAAGAAATAAAAATTCCCCTACTCCAATAACACAATTGTTTTTAGTTTATTATGATTGCATGCTTCTTTATTTCTCTTTTGAAACTCGTCTATAAAAACCTAATCCATTAAGCCATTTTTCATCGCAAACGAAGCTTTTTCTCATTGAAGGAAATACAAAAAATGAAGAGCGGTGACCATGCAGCCATTGATGTCCCAGCTGAGTCAAGCGCCGCAGTGAAAGGCAAAGCGCCTCTCATCGCATCTCAAAGGGAGGAAAAGAGAGGGCTCAACAGGGGATTTGGCATTGCCGACTTCCTCCTGAGACTCGGAGCCATAATTTCAACGATCGCGGCGGCTGCCACCATGGGAACCAGCGATGAAACTCTTCCTTTATTTACTCAGTTCTTCCAGTTCGAAGCTAGTTTTGACGATCTCCCCACATTCCTGTACGTCTTTTTTAATTGCTATTGCCATTTCTAGTACTATATATATGTAAAGCTGAAGAAAGTGAAAGGTAAATACAGGTATTTCGTCATTGCAATGGCATTAGTTGGCGGCTATCTCCTCCTTTCGCTCCCTTTCTCCATAGTTACTATTGTTCGTCCTATTGCAGTTGCACCCAGACTCTTATTGTTCATATTGGACACTGTAAGCAATTCCATGAATCCTTAGAAACTTAACCCAACATTAACATATATACTTTTTTCTTTTTTTACTTTTTCCGTATATGTATCTCGAGATTAAAGTTATATGTATGTATGGCAGGTGACATTGACTTTTGCCACGGCGGCGAGCGGGGCAGCAGCAGCCATAGTATACTTGGCTGAAACTGGAAATCCAAACACAAACTGGCTGGCCATCTGCGACCAATTTGAAGATTTTTGCTCGACAGTGAGCGGAGCAGTGGTGGCGTCCTTCGTGACTGTTGTGGTGTTGGTCGTGTTGGTTATACTGTCTGGTTTTGCGCTCAAAAGGCAGTGAAGAATAATAACTTAATAATTCTTCATCTTAATTTCCTATGTTTTATTTTTTTTTTCTTAATCTTAAGTATGTTTCCAATTGTTAAAATTGTAATTGTTTAGCTGTCCGATATTTTGACCTATTTTTCTTTTGTTCGAAAGATTCTGTTGTGGTTGAGAAAGCTACAATTATTGTAATGAAATTAAAGTGTTTCCTGTTCAACAAATCCACCCCTTTTCTCCTTTCATAGTTCTATGAATATATTATATCTATACTATTAATAAACACCCTAATTAAATTGATATTACAAGTCAATCCGACACCAACTCGATTAAAAAAATTACGAAAATATCTTTTTGTAATTAAAATAAGTTTTATTATTTAAGGGTATTTTCGTACTTTTATTTTAACAGAAACCAATAAATATATACCTATGATTGAATTTACTTTTAAATCTGTGTCAATTATATGAGTAAATCATTAAATTTACCACTCAACCAAAGTCTAATTTTGATAAATTTTATTTTAATATTCACAATTTATTATCTATCTCAGTCGTATATATTAATCATGTATTTGATTGAGTTTGTGTCACTGACTCAATATTGATGATAACATAATAATAAATAATTTGATTTTTTAATTTTAATATCATGCTTATTTCTTGTACTATTATTAATTAACTTGAAACCATTTATTATTATTAGTTATTGTATATTATTTTTAAATACACACTATGTTCTAAATTTGTGGTATAGACATGCATATGCGTGTGATAGGATTTCTAGTATACTAGATGCATATGGGTGAGAAAAAACTATATTAAAAATATATTTATAAAATTTTATTTTAAAATTAAGTGAAGTTTTGGTTAAAATAATTAAGCTAAAAGCTTAAATAATACATATATCAAATTCAAATCTCATAAAAGTATTATTTTATTAAAATAAAAAAAGACAAAAATCCTCTCGCATTAATATTTTTACTTTCTAAAAGTCAGGTAATTTTAGTAATTTTGAAATTGAGTGAGGACTCAACAACAATTAATCAAAATATTCTTTTTTTGATAAAACTACTCCATCAAAAACAAAATCTAAATATATAGTATATAGACATATAAATAATATTGTTAAGTTTGTTCTCAATGGATAGGATAGGTGTTGCACCCCAAAAGCAGTGGATCCAAAAAGGTGAGTAACGTATGTATGTAAATTGTTTTGGCGCACTATAGTAGTAATCTGCCACCCTAACTTGCCTAGAAATTAGAGAATTGGCACCTACTAGTGTTTAAGTATTCGTTCATTAGCAGTACCTAAGGATTTAATTACAAGGCGTCTTCAAGTGAAGAAAGAATATGCCCAAGAAAGAGTACGCCTAAGGAAGAGTACGCCCGAGAGTTTTGGCTGAACACGAAGACCCTACTAAGTGCATGAAAAAGCTATAGGAGACTTAATTGTCTTTAACACCATGCCATATGCGAGTAACTGCCAAAGTATAGTACGTTTGACTTGCATGAGCACTGTCCAAGTTGGTTCTTGTAATGGGATTAGTTGGGAGTCAATTGGATTGATTTGACCCTCCCCATGAATGGTCAACAGTAAAGTAGATCTTTGCTGGATTTTCTTTTACCTAACCCTAGATTTGGTAGGGAAATTAGTGGGACCAAAAGTATATAAAGTGATGGAAGAGGGACATCCCAGATGGTTTTTTTTCTTTCTGCTAGACATTCTAGTATTTCTTTTTAACCTAAATGTTCTCTTTTTCTTCGTTAAGCTAGAAACAAGATTTCATTTAATCAGTGGATGATTCAACTCTAGTAAGTCTTGTAGCCCTGTATGTTACGATTGTTGAAGAGTAAGGATGTTAAAAAGGTGTAAGAACAGTAGGGTGTGAGTGAAGGCTCTACATGAGGGTCACTTGTAGTTGGAATGCTAGTAAACTATCTGTGAATAGGGATTTTAATGGAAATTCCATGATCTTATAAGTAGTTGCTGCGACTAGATTAGGAAAGACAATTGAAACAGAAGCTCCAAGTTGACATAAAGGTAGGTCTCTGGTGAGTCTCTAGACTCGTCTCTTGCACGTCATCTTATAATGATTCTTTGCATGGTTGATGTCTATATAGATTAACATATATTCTTGAGAAGTTGCAATATGTATGTATGTTTGTGTGTTTTCTGTGAAACATCTATATGTATGTACTGAAGTATACAATGTGCTGCATGAAGAAAACGATGTGTGGTAAGCATGTATGGGAAGTATGGATTCCTCAATGGGATGAGTGAAATCTATGTAAATGTTTCCATATTGTTATTTAAGTGATGCATGAAAAATTATGGTTGGTGATAAGGGGGTTTGGGCATAGTGTCGGGAAAATATGTGATATGATAATAAACCCCACGGTGGTGCTTTAATGATGTCCGCTGGGACAGAAAACATGAAGGCCAGTATGAAAAAAATATAGTGTCTCAGAAGCATAAACACGAGGTCCACCAGGATAGTAAATACAAGAGAAGGCCAGTGTAACTATTACATGGAAAGATCATGACCATGGCACATTCTAGAAATGACAGATGAGCTGCTTTTGTCTTCTAAGGTTTCAGTGTGTCCTAAGGGCGAAGATGGGCAAACCTTAGGTGATGCTAAGTTTAGACAAATCCATATCGTCAAACACGATAGTTTGTGTGGTGCCTTTGTAGCAAGCCAAACCAAGCTTTTGTGGTGAATTATTTGTAAAGCCTTTGTGGCGAGTTATCTAGAAAGCCTGTAAGGCAATTTCTTTAACGCCTATGTGGCTAGTTGTTAGTCCTCCATTTTGGCAAGATTTAGATATGCCTTTGAGGCATTTTCTAAAAGAGTTCTCGACAGTGTACCCAACAGATGAATCCGTCATAGTATCTTGCTAGGTCAGAGAGCTTGACACATATGTAACTATAGGTGGTGTAAGTGTCTTCCAAATCTGAACATTTTCACATATTGTATCGAAGTCTTTTGAGTTTCCATTGGACGATCTAAAATATTGCCTTCATTGAACCAAGTAACTATGAGTTTGTGCCATCAATCAACACTGACTCAAGATTGATGACAACATAATAATAAATAATTTGATTTTTTTAATTTTAATATCGCGCTTATTTCATGTACTATTATTAATTAATTTGAAACCATTTTTTTCATTATTTATTGTATATTATTTTTAAATACACACTTGTGTTCGAAATTTGTGGTATGGACATGCATATGCGTGTGATAAGATTTCTAGTATACTAGATGCACATGGGTGAGGAAAAACTCTATTAAAAATATATTTATAAAATTTTATTTTAAAATTAAGTGAAGTTTTGGTTAAAATAATTAAGCTAAAAGCTTAAATAATATATATCAAATTCAAATCTCATAAAAGTATTACTTTATTAAAATAAAATAAAAAAGACAAAAATCTTCTCGTATTAATATTTTTACTTTTTAAAAGTAAGGTAATTTTAGTAATTTTGAAATTGACATAAAAATAATATTGTTGAGTTTGTTTTTAATGGATAGGATAGGTGTTGCACCCCAAAAGCAGCGGATCCAAAAAGGTGAGTAACGTATGTATGTAAATTGTTTTGGTTCACTATAGTAGTAACCTGCCACCCTAACTTGCTGAGAAATTAGAGTATTGGCGCCTACTAGTGTTTAAATATTCACTCGTTAGCAGTACCTAAGGATTTAATTACAGGGCTAGAATATGCCCAAGAAAGAGTATGCCTAAGGAAGAGTACGCCCGAGAGTTTTGGCTGAGCACGAAGAGCCTACTAAGTGTATGAGAAAGCTATAGGAGACTTAATTGTCTTTAACACCATGCCATATGCGAGTCACTGCCAAAGTATAGTACGGTTGACTTGCATGAGCACTGTCCAAGTTGGTTCTTGTAATGGGATTAGTTGGGAGTCAATTGGATTGATTTGACCCTCCCCGTGATTGATCAACAGTAAAGTACATCTTTGCCGGATTTTCTTTTACCTAACCTTAGATTTGGTAGGAAAATAAGAGAGACCAAAAGTGTATAAAGTGATGAAAGAGGGACATCTCAGATGATTTTTTCTTTCCGCTAGATGTTCTAGTCTTTCTAAAATAAAGAAAAGGACAAAAGTACTCTCGTATTTGTAATAGGCCAATTTTGGCCTAATTTAAAAATAAGAAATCTATTTTACCTAGCCCAAATAAATTTGGGCTAATCCCAACTACAAGGCCCAATTGATCTAAGGTAACAGAAAACCTAGAAGCCGCCTCTGTTGCAGCAGCTTCAGCACGCACGTCGCAGTAATTGCCCTGCGTCTTCGCTTGCACGTCCACTCGCACAACGCCCACGCCTACAATGAGCCATGAACGACATCAGCAAGGCAGGGAGCAAAAGAAAAACTTGTAAAACAATTAGAGGGCTATATAAAGGGGATTAATTCTTTGTAACGGGGATAGAAATGCTGTATTGAAAAACATCAAAGAAAATACAAAAGAGAAAGAAACAGAAAGGCAAAAAAAAATTCTTGAAGGTATTTCGTTTTGTTTTTTAGGGGATTTTTGTTTTTTTCCTTTTATTTTTATTTGTTCTTTGTTATAAAATAAAAACCAAAGAGAAAAGGGAAAGAGGACTTACCGTTGGGGTGCCGTCGGAGTGCCCTCACATCGCCGTTGATGGTCGGAATGGGGCTTGAATGACTGAGAGAAGGGAGAGCAACGGCGTGATTAAAAAATGGCAGAGGAGAGTTTGTTTTTTAGGGTTTCAAATGGGTTTTATTGGTTGCAATTGAAATGGAGTTTTATTTATGGGTTATTTATGCTTTTAATCCTCTCATGTTTTTGTCATTTCAAAACCACTATTTTTGCTATTTCCAAATTTTTCCCTAAAACATTAAATTTGTTTGATTTTAATCCAGTGCTACGCAGCACTTTGGGAGAGGCGGGATTAATTTCCCTTTTCACCCTTCATGTTGCACGCATTTTGTAAATTCATCCTCTATTTTAATTTGATTTTGTGTTGTTAATTTTGTTTTGATTCTAATTTAGTCCATTGTATTTGCTTTTACAAATTAGATTAAATATTAGTTTGTTAATACTATTATTGTTATTAAGCTGCTGTTATCTTTGTTATTATATTATATATTACTATTATTTTTATTTTTATTTTTATTATTCTAATACATATATATACGCGCATATGTATCTTATTATATATACATGTACATATTTTAAATGGTTTTACAATATATATATATGTGTCTTATATATTTTATTATTACTTTATTTTTCCTAGTTTTGTATACATATATATACGTACATATACTTATATTTTATAATTTTCATATAGTTTTTCATATTTTTAATCCAAATATATATATTAATATATGCATATACATACACCATTCAAAATTATTAAATATATTTTCCGCATTTTTCTTGCATATACATATATATACGCATTTTTCATAATTTATTAATATATTTTTGCTTATATTTTTTTATACCCATACATATTTTACACTTTATTTTCATAACTTTTACATACATGTTTAATATATGCATATGCATATTTTTTAAAATTTACTTATATACCATATTTTATTTTGTAAATACATATGCATATATAATTTAAATTAAAATATTTGTTTCATATTGCATTCACATATTTTAAAACATATCCTTTAAATATATATTTTGATTTTGTCAAAGGCTTTTAAAATCAAAACGATATTCAAAGTTAGGGATTTTCGAGGAAATTGAGCCCTAACGTATTGGGCAGGACATATTGCTTTCTCGAAATGAAGATTTTCTTTAAAAAACTAAAAAGCGATATTCAAAGTTCGGCGGGTTTTGAGAAATTGTACCCTAACGTATTGGGTCTCAATTTCTTTATCTAACTTGAACAATTGATTATTCTTTTCAGATTTCATCATTTTGAGTTTTTTTTTTAATCTTTTTAAATTTTCGACACCAAGACATTAAATAATCAATTTGGTACCAATTTTGGGCGTTACGAGGGTACTAACCCTTCCTCGTGCGTAACTGACTCCCGAACCCGTTTTCAAATTTTGTAGACCGAAATCGTTTTAAGGTGAGCCGATCACACCTAAATCACGGATCGGTGACGACTCCAATTTTTATTTTTAAAGTCGACAACTAAATTTTTGTTTTCAAAAAATGGTTTCGACAACTTGGCGACTCCACTGGGGACAATTGGAGAGTCGAGCCATGAATTTATTATTTTTTGTCTTTTTTGTCGAAAATCAAAAAGTTGTTTTAAATTATGATTTCCTCTTTGCATTTATTTCTTTTCATTGTCATATGTTTTTTTGATTGGCTTAAGTCTGTTAGCTTATTTGCATTCTTTGCATTTCATAAGTCGGTCGTTTTTACCCCTTTTAAGTGGAAGTGAGAAGCTAGTCCTTCGTGAGGTTTTCACCTCCGTTCAGGATAGTCAATTGCTTTCGTGATACATCAGTACCTATGTCTTCGTGAGATTCTCATCTCCGTGTAGCCATAGAGAAATGTATTCCCCTGAACTGAACTCGGTCCATATGAGCCTATAATGGGTGAGGATTGAGAAATCTACTAGTTCGGGTACCCTTGCCCTAGAAACCAAACCACATATAGTAAACCATAGGAACTCACCCTAGGTAGAATTACTCTTTACCTTAGTAGATACCTAATTAGGAGTTTTTACTATTTCTTGGTTGTATTATATTTAATTGTTACTGACTTTTCTTTTGTTTTATGTTTTACTCTGATTGCATGGCATTACCATTACATGGCATTTCATTTTAAAGAGGCGTTGTTTCGTATTCGGTTGCTAGACAGAAAGTTGATCATGGGAAATGGGTTTCTTGATAAAATGGAAGATAATACGGCTGCCTGAATATATTCCGAGAAACGCAAGAAAGGGGATGGAGGAATACATGACTTTACTTCGTGCCTCAAGGTCAAGCTGATTATTCAAGAGTTTCTGACATTCCAACTGCCTTAAAGAAGTTGGGGAGCATTACAAGGATTGGCAGACGATGGATTATAACCAGGATCAAGCAAAAAGGAGGTAGAGGAGATACCCCTTTTGAAGAATTGGCAAGATTTATCTTAGCATCCAGATGAAGAAGGAGAGGATGTCTTCGCCTGGAGTATGAGGGCAAAGCCTTATATATATATCCGCTTTATGTGAAGAAATTTGTCTTCTAGTAAAGCTTTCTAAATGGAATTGAATCAGAATCAACGTCTCTTTTTGCATTCATCTCATGCATTTGCATTACATTGCATCATATGCACTAAAATCCACCAAAAGAGCCTAATCAATTAAAATTATTCTTCAGTTAACCTGGAAACCAACCAGCCAACCCAGCCTCGTTACGGTACAAGAGCGAAATCAAAGAATATGGATCAAAGATTAGAAAAGCTCGAGCAGTTCCAAAAAGAAATGCATGAGCAACTTCAGCAGCAGATGCAGGAGCAGCTCGAGAAGATTCAAGAGAAAATGATGGATAAAATGATGGAATCTCAAGGAAGTATGATGACAAAGTTAACGCAGTTGTTGACGAAAAGGAAAGATAAAGGAAAGAGCCCCATGGCCAATGTTGAGGAGGAAGGTGATGACGGGCCCCTGTATTCTCCAGGCTTCACTCCCCTAGATGTATAGCCTCAAGTGGAAATGTACCCGCGTAAATATTCTGTTACCATTAGGCCTCAGCAATTTCAGGCCGATGCTTCAAAGGCGATGAATTACCAAACTAGATCAAGCTCTAGCCCTGAGAATATTCCCGTCAATCTTGTAGTCCCTGACTTCGATGAGGTGGTCCAAAAGGAAAAAGCAAAGGAAGAATTGCCAAAGCAATTGGAAGAAAGGTGGAAGTGGGTCGAAGAGAAGTTCAAGGCAATGGAAAGTACTGAGAGATATGGTGGGATTGATGCTAAAGATCTGAGTTTGGTACCGGATTTGGTGCTCCCTCACAAGTTCAAAATGCCAGAATTCGAGAAGTATAATGGGACCAGTTGCCCTGAGGCCCACATTACTATGTTTTGTAGACGAATGACTGGGTATGTTAACAACGATCAATTATTAATACATTACTTCCAAGATAGTCTTACAGGGGCAGCATCTAAATGGTACAATCAATTGAGCCGTACCAAGATTAGCTCTTGGAGGGATTTGGCGCAGGCTTTTATGAAGCAGTACAGTTATGTAGCAGAAATGGTTTCTGATAGAATCACCCAACAAAACATGGAAAAGAAATCGAATGAAAGCTTTAGGTAGTATGCATAGAGATGGAGGGAGGTTGCAGTTCAGGTCCAACCACCGCTCCTTGAAAGAGAAATGGTGATGCTCTTTATAAATACGTTGAAGGCCCCATTCATCACACATATGTTGGGAAGTGCCACAAAAAGCTTTCCTGACATAGTTATGAGTGGTGAGAAGATTGAGAGTGCTATTAGGAGCGGAAAGATTGATGCTGGAGGAAATAACAAAAAGCAAGCCCCAAAGGAAAAAGAAAATAAGGTGAACAGTGTGAATACGTACAGCAAATCGATTATGGTGAATCAGCCAAGAAAGGTGGTTGCTAATCAGCAGGGTTCATCAAGACAAGAATCAGGTGTGAAGCAAGGTACTGAGAAACTCCAGTTCATGCCAATTCCAATGTCGTATAAGGAGCTGTATCAAAGCTTGCTCGATGCGCACGTTGTTTCCCCTTTCTACTCAAAACTCCCATAACTTTCGTACCCCAAATGGTACGACGCAAGTGCACAATGTGATTATCATGCAGGAATTACGGGACATTCTATAGAAAATTGCATTGCCTTTAAAAAAGTGGTTGAAAGGCTTATCAGTATGGGCGTTGTCCAATTTGACAATTCATCCAGTGCAGAAAATCCGCTATCTAATTATATTTGATAATGGGGTGAATGTGATGCATGAAAAAGTGTTGAGAGGCGTTCACATCAATGTCATAGATGAAGACACAATCGAAAAGGGACCTTGTTAGATATCCACCTTTGTAAACCTGGGAGAGTTTTAAGCAATCGAACTACAGAAGAAATATTTGTAGTATTTAGGGCTTCTTTAGAGCAATGTTCAAAACACACTTGTTACTTTTAGCCTAGAGGCAATAAGAATTCCTTTGTGATGTAGGCTCATGTCTAAATGTCGTTATTTTAATGAAATGCATCTTTGCAACAATTTTTTAACCAATATTCTTTCAGTCTGTCTGAATAGTTATTCTTTTATTCTTTTGGATTTTCTTCCACATCATTCATTCATTCATAATCATATTGTATAGATAGTTCTTCATAAATTTATACATTCTTTTGTATATTCTTTGGTATTTGTTATGGGCCCCCAGATATCAATGACATGAATGACACTACTACAGATTTAGAATCTCCTTTTGAGCAAGACATGTGTTTAGAGGGATCTCATGACTTTGAAGATGACATAGATCGTAGCCTATCTCCAGACTTGTTGAGGATGGTAGAGCACGAAGAGAACAAATTTACCTCATAAGGAGACAGTGGAGATCATGACCTCGAGGGAACATGCATAACCGGAGAAACGAAGCAAGACCTTGTTAAGTTACTTCAAGAGTTCAAAGATGTCTTCGTATGGTTATACCAGGATATGCCTAGGTTAAGCACTGATATTGTAATCTGAGCAACAGCACAACGTTAAAAATTTGCAGTATGTTCAAGATTCACATCATGAATTATGCAGTTAGGATTCTTTTCCTGGGCAATACCTTCTTCTCTGGCTTATCCCGTTGAAGTCAAGTTGTCATTTTTCTTATTTTTGTTGGATTTCATCTTAATTGAAGAGGAAGGTCCAAAATTTCTCGTCATAGTTAAATTTCGCCCCTAAGGGCTCTATGAGAGAAACCTGATGCCAAAGAAGATCTTTCACATACAAAATAAAAGTGGAAGATCTTATGGGGAAGACCTTATCTGGAATAATATTGATTCTGATCGAAAGGGATGACCAGGACTTGCCTAATACTATGAGTGCAGATTCGATGCAAAAAAAAAAGAAGGAAAAAAAATAAAAAAGAACAAAAATAAAAAAACAAAAAAACCTCTACCGGGGCAATGTCTTTCTCTTTAGCTTATCATGGTTTTTTTCCATTGAAGTTAAAATTCTTTCTCTTCGGGTATTGGCTGAGCTGAAGTAGGATGAAGATCCAATCTCGATACGATCAGTTGAACTTAATTGAAAGAAAAAGGCTAAAAGTTATTTGTCACGGTCAGATGTACCAAAAACGGATGATGTGAGCTTACAACAAAAAGGTTCGTCCCAGAGAATTCCACGAGGGAGACCTGGTATTGAAAAGATTCTTCCTCTACAAAAGGATTTTAGAGAAAAATAAGTGCCAAATTGGGAATGTCCTTATGTTGTAAAGAAGAACTTTTCCAGAGGAGCACTGATCTTGAGTGAGATGGATAGTAAAAAACTTGTCTAATCCTGTAAACTCAGATTTAGTCAAGAAATACTTCGCTTAAAGAAGGAGAGGGCCAAGGTAAAAACCCACAAATAGCACTTTGAGTCGCAAAAAAAATGATGATGTGAAAAAATGTGAAAAAATGAAAATGAAAAATGAAAAATGGAAAAAATAAAAATGGAGAGGCTAAGGTGAAAACCCGCAAAGGGCGCCTTAGACCAAAGGGGATTTGAGTTGAAAACCTAACAAGGGCGGCTCAAATTTTGATCAGAATAGGGCAGGAAGTGATCAGAGTAGCTTAGAATGTTGATTAGAATGGGGCATGTGGTGGTCTTGTTATACCTGAATCAGCAGGAAAAGGTATGCAACATCCCGGGGCATCAACAGAGTACTGTAGATCTCCTAAACACATGTCAAACTCAGAATGGTCTTCAGGAAGTTTGTACAGGGAAGTTCAAGCTGCTATATCTGGAGCACCTGATTTTCATACTATTCATATTGAATTGCTTGTTCTTGGAATACTTCATTCTTTTTCAAGATACAAGTCAATTCCTCTTTTATTCTCAATATTCTTGATAATTTATTCATTACAGGTTATGCTTTCAAATTAATTGCATTTTATTTATAATTTTGTTCTTTTTTTTTGCAAGCGTGTTGTATTAAAATAATGATTAATGGACTAATAAAACTTTCACAAGGGAAGTTTTGCATATTACTCTAGAAGTTTGTAAATAATACAGTAACCTGAAACAAAACTATTGTTTAGAACGCACCAAGTTTAAAGGTTGAAATATATGGGAAGGAAAGGTCTAAATTGAGACTATCCCTTCAGATTTTGTTGTCAAAACATTGATTGAACAAAGTGACAAGATGTCGTGTTGGTGACAAAGCGTCAATGAACAAGCAAAGCTTGATCACCTTGCGATAAGAAGAGGTTTCCTTGGAGAAGGAAGTCCTTCATTTGTGCATAGACATTTGCTGATACCTTGTAAATAGTAAAGGACTAAGGTGCTTTACATTGCGATAGGAAAGGATTGAAAGCCATGTTTTTTCTACCCTTGGGTCATAGCGGGAGAAAGTTGGTACAAATTTTGCGTCCCAAGGGATTGAACTTTAAAGTTCACAATGGGGGCAATCTGATTAAGCGTTTCTTTGGAGATACGAGCCGAGCAAAGATGCATTGTAGCATATCAGCGATAAAGCCTTAATAAACTTTGAGTAATGACAACCTAAGCTGGATCATTCTCGAAAAAAAATGATATTCCACATTCATTCAAATGTTATTCATACACGTCTAGTTAGGAGCATTTGATTCATTATGATCATGACATCCTAATCATTATGCATAATTAGGTTCATAAGTTGAATTATACAGGTCATGTTCCCTAGAGAACAAACCGGTGAAACTTCAGCCTTGCCTCCCTGAGTTTGCAACAGAGCAGACTGAAAATGGCAGATCTTGCCATCCTGTACTGACAGCGAAGCAGATCGAAGATATCAACCTTGTCTCCTTGGGCAGTAGTGGAGTAGGTTGAAAATGACAGATCTTGCCTTCTTGTATTAACAACGAAGCAGATCGAAGATACCAGCCTTATCTCCTTGGGCAGTAGTGGAGTAGGTGGAAAATAGCAGATCTTGCCTTCCTGTACTGACAGCGAGGCAGATCGAAGATACCAGCCTTGTCTCCTTGGGCAGTAGTGGACTAGGTTGAAAATAGCAGATCTTGCCTTCCTGTACTGGCAACGAAGCAGATCAAAGACACCAGTCTTATCATCTTGACGTAGCAATGGAATAGATTGAAGCCACAACGACAGATCTTATTTTCCTGGCGTCGCAGCGGAGCAGATTGAAGCCACGATAGTGGGTCTTATCTCCCTGGTGTTAAGGCTTGGATTAGCTGAAGTGGAATGGATTGAAACTGTGGGCAGCGAATCTTATCTCTTTAGCATTACAGTGGAAAAGATTGAAGCCACAACAGTGGATCTTACTTCCCTGGCGGTGTAGTGGAACAGATTGAAGCTACGACGGCAGATCTGGTTTCCCCGACATTGCAATTAAAAAGATTGAAGCCACAACGGCAGATCTTATTTTCCTGGCGTCGCAGCGGAGCAGATTGAAGCCGCGATGGCGGATCTTATCTTCCTGGTATTAAGGCTTGGATTAGATGAAGTGGAGTGGATTGAAGCTGTGGGCAGCGGATCCTATCTCTTTAGCATCACAGTGGAAAAGATTGAAGCCACAACGGCGGATCTTACTTCCGTGGCGGTGTAGTGGAACAGATTAAAGCTACGACAACAGATCTGGTTTCCCCAACATTGCAATTAAAAAAATTGAAGCCGCAACGGCGGATCTTATTTTCCTAGAGTCGCAGCGGAATAGATTGAAGCCACGATTGCAAATCTTATCTCCCTGGCGTTAAGGCTTTGATTAGCTAAAGTGGAGTGGATTGCAGCTGTGGGTAGCGAATCCTATCTCTTTAGCATTACAGTGGAAAAGATTGAAGCCACAACGGCGGATCTTACTTTCCTGGTGGTGTAGTGGAACAGATTGAAGTCACGACAGCGGATCTGGTTTCCCTGACATTGCGATTTAAAAGATTGAAGCCACAACGACGGATCTTACTTCCCTGGTAGTGTAATGGAACAGATTGAAGCTATGACGGTGGATCTGGTTCCCCCGTCATTGCAATTAAAAAGATTGAAGCCACAACGGCGGATCTTACTTCCTTAGCGGTGCAGTAGAGCAGACTAGAGATAGCAAATTTTATTCTTTTGAGAAGCTACAAGGTACAAGTCCTATTTCCCTGATGTTACAGTGGAATGGGTTGAAGCACCGATTCCTATACCTCTGAAGATGCAGTAGGTTGGAATGAGGCCACTTGAAGAAGAGGAGTGCCCAAAGTTCAGCATGACCAGGCAAAATTGGCCATCTTAAAGTCTTTGCTTTGCTCCCGTTATACGACAACGAGCAAAGAGGGGCAACTGTAATAGGCCAATTTTGGCCTAATTTAAAAAGAAGAAATCTATTTTACCTAGCCCAAATAAATTTGGGCTAATCCCAACTACAAGGCCCAATTGATCTAAGGTAACAGAAAACCTAGAAGCCGCCTCTGTTGCAGCAGCTTCAGCACGCACGTCGCAGTAACTGCCCCGCGTCTTCACTTGCACGTCCACTCGCACAACGCCCACGCCTACAATGAGCCATGAACGACATCAGCAAGGCAGGGAGCAAAAGAAAAACTTGTAAAACAATTAGAGGGCTATATAAAGGGGATTAATTCTTTGTAACGGGGTTAGAAATGCTGTATTGAAAAACATCAAAGAAAATACAAAAGAGAAAGAAACAGAAAGGCAAAAAAAAAAAATTCTTGAAGGTATTTCGTTTTGTTTTTTAGGGGATTTTTGTTTTTTTCCTTTTATTTTTATTTTTATTTTTTCTTTGTTATAAAATAAAAACGAAAGAGAAAAGGGAAAGAGGGCTTATCGTTGGGGTGCCGTCGGAGTGCCCTCACATCGCCGTTGATGGACGGAATGGGGCTTGAATGACTGAGAGAAGGGGGAGCAACGGCGTAATTGAAAAATGGCAGAGGAGAGTTTGTTTTTTAGGGTTTCAAGTGGGTTTTATTGGTTGCAATTGAAATGGGGTTTTATTTATGGGTTATTTATGCTTTTAATCCTCTCATGTTTTCATCATTTCAAAACCACTGTTTTTGCTATTTTCAAATTTTTCCCTAAAACATTAAATTTGTTTGATTTTAATCCAGTGCTACGCAGCACTTTGGGAGAGGCGGGATTAATTTCCCTTTTCACCCTTCATGTTGCACGCATTTTGCAAATTCATCCTCTATTTTAATTTGATTTTGTGTTGTTAATTTTTTTTATTCTAATTTAGTCCATTGTATTTGCTTTTACAAATTAGATTAAATATTAGTTTGTTAATACTATTATTGTTATTAAGCTGTTGTTATCTTTGTTATTATATTATATATTACTATTATTATTATATTAATTATTATTATTTTTATTATTATTCTAATACATATATATACGCGCATATGTATCTTATTATATATACATGTACATATTTTAAATGGTTTTACAATATATATATATATGTGTGTCTTATATATTTTATTATTACTTTATTTTTCCTAGTTTTGTATACATATATATACGTACATATACTTATATTTTATAATTTTCATATAGTTTTTCATATTTTTTAATCCAAATATATATATTAATATATGCATATACATACACTATTCAAAATTATTAAATATATTTTCCGCATTTTTCTTGCATATACATATATATACGCATTTTTCATAATTTATTAATATATTTTTACTTATATTTTTTTATACCCATACATATTTTACACTTTATTTTCAACTTTTACATACATGTTTAATATATGCATATGCATATTTTTTAAAATTTACTTATATACCATATTTTATTTTGTAAATACATATGCAGATATAATTTAAATTAAAATATTTGTTTCATATTGCATTCACATATTTTAAAACATATCCTTTAAAAATATATTTTGATTTTGTCAAAGGCTTTTAAAATAAAAACGATATTCAAAGTTAGGGATTGTCGAGGAAATTGAGCCATAACGTATTGGGTTCCGATTTTCTTTATTAATTCCAAATAACCGAGAATATTTGTTATTCAAAATGCACAAGTATAAAAATCATTTTCGGGAACTTAATTTGTCGTGTCCTAACGTATTGGGCATGACATATTGCTTTCTCGAAATGAAGATTTTCTTTAAAAAACTAAAAAGCAATATTCAGAGTTCGGGGGGTTTTGAGAAATTGTACCCTAACGTATTGGGTCTCAATTTCTTTATCTAACTTGAACAATTGATTATTCTTTTCAGATTTCATCATTTTGAGTTTTTTTTAAATCTTTTCAAATTTTCGACACCAAGACATTAAATAATCAATTTGGTACTGATTTTGGGCGTTACGAGGGTGCTAACCCTTCCTCGTGCGTAACTGACTCCCGAACCCGTTTTCAAATTTCGTAGACCAAAATCGTTTTAAGGTGAGCCGATCACACCTAAATCACGGATCGGTGGCGACTCCAATTTTTATTTTTAAAGTCGACAACTAAATTTTTGTTTTCAAAAAATGGTTTCGACAGTATTAATATATTTACTTTCTAAAAGTAAGGTAATTTTAGAATTTTGAAACTGAGAGAGGACTCAACAACTATTAATCAAAATATTTTCTTTTGATAAACCTACTCCATCAAAAACAAGATCTTAATATATAGTACCATTCCTTCTCAAATAAAGACGTAAGTATAATGAAGAGCATGGGAGTCAAAGTTCACACTTCAGATCAACAAATGTTTTAATATAAAAGGATTAAAGGGTAAAAATAAACTTCAATAAATAAGCATAAAATCAATTAAGGGAAAAAGGGCATTTAATTAAAATTTTAATGACCCAAAAAATCAATTATCAAAATCGTCGATAACGGATACTTACGTTATTATAATGTGCGAAATAAAATCCAACATTCTAAACACAGATACATATATACAATCACCACTAATGATTTCGGATTAGGTGTCATTAGTCAGCAATTGACTTTATTCACATTATGATGAACCTAATTATAAACAAAGAAAAACTGTGAAATAAACAAACTCGGTCATCTAGCAATTTTGATTTCGAGAGTACGATTATGTAAAGCGAAATATTAGCACCCTAAGACCTCTATCTCAAGGACAATAGCATTTTAATCTTATAACACTTAAATTAAGTGTTACGTTTATTATTTATCACACTAAAATTAACTTAATTAACCTATAATGCATTATTTGCAAATTACGAAAGGAATGAATTAAGTCTAAACTATCAATTTCATTTAAGTCTCTAAAAGTTTACACCTAAATGTATCAAAATTTTAAATATTTACAGCCAAATTTTTAAAAATTAATCACATTTAACCAACATCAGTATTTACATTTAAAATTTAAATTTCACTAACTTTAACCAAAATCCAAAAATTAGTCAACTTTAATTAATCTGAATCAAATTTCCCCTAAAAGAATCTATATTTTCAAATAAGTCAAAAATTAATTAAATTTCAAATTAACCCAAATCAACATTCTTAACCTAAACCAAATTTAATTAAACTTAAATAAAATTAGCCCATATCTAAAAGTTAACTTACAATTTAGCATGTTTCAAATTGATAATTACAAGTTAATTCAAATTAACCACGTGAAAGCTTACCAATATTACAATTAAATTTTAAGATCAATTTTAACCTAAATTAATTTAACCTTACAATTAAATCAAAATTAATTTATTTTTATAAATTAACAAAGATGCATATTCACTTTAAACACCCTAAGATTAATTAATTAAATTTTATATTAGGTTCACACTCAAACATAATCAACGCAATGATAAGAATCACAAACTTAAATCAATAATTCACTATTATCGATTCAATTTATGTATGTCACAAATTACTTACAAATTAATTGTATACCATTATAAATTTAGGAAAGGATATATAGTTATATCTCTCTAGAAGAAAAAATAGAAAGAGATGAAAGGTAATCGTTTTAAGCAAGGTTTCATACAACTAGTGGAAGTTAGGCATCTAACAATGGGAAGTCAGTTCAAGTGGAAAACGAGACCAAGGACTACAAAAGACAATCAAGAAATCGAGGATGCTTTTTCATTTTTGTGGATTATGTTAGCAAGAGGCTGTCTAGAGAATATTTAAGGAACATCTTCCAAGAGTTCAAAGATGTTTACGTAGTGTATCGAAATCATAAAAGGAGGGGTTTAGTTCCACTTTCACATTAGTCCACTATAAAAATAACTCTGATATAGAGAGAGTAGTTTAAAAAGGAAATGACAATGTCATCAATGGTTTTTGTAGGGAGGACAACAAGGCAAAATTTCTTCATGGTTGCGTTGTTTTTGCATTCATGTTCTTCAGTAAGTTGTTCAAAAAGGCTCTCCTTAGCAATGTTGCCAGTGATGAAAATCAGTCTTTCGATAAAGGGGAGCTAGTACTTTTTTTGAAGAAGGGTATGTCAAGATGGACCAAGATCGTAGTTCAAGTTATAGTCGGTTTCATGTGGAAAACTTTTCTAGAAAGGTTCACTCGGATAAGGGTTTTCATGTTGTTGTGGCTTCGAAGGATAAAAGGTGGCTTGATTGTTGCCTACACAGTAGAATGAACAATATGTACAATGCAAATATGATTCAAAATGCTTTAGAAGCATATGGCTTCATTTGCAAACTGTGTTAATGGGTATGCCTTTTTGTTTTAATCATTTTTAAAGAACAAGGTTATCTTAAGCAAGCTATTTGGCTATGTTGCTAAAGGATAAGTGCCTTAATGTGTGGTTTGATTTCATTGAGGTTTTTAACCTAAGTACAAAGTCCCAAATTTTCCAATATAATAGTGGCATTGTTTTGGGATTCATTATAGTGAAATTTTGAAAAAAATTGAAAAGGAGACCAATAAAGAGAATTTTTTCTAAAATCTTCATATCAATATCCCGTTGGTGGAAGCTATTGAACAAATACTAAAATATGTGAAATGCATGAAAGATATACTCTCTAAGAAGAAACTATTCGGGGAATTTGAGACAGCAACATTGCAAAGGAGTGTAGTGCATATTTACAAAATAAAATTCCCCCAAAACATTGTAATATTACAGATTCCTACTGTCGTATGACTTTTTGTGATTTAGGTGCAAGCATCAACTTAATTCCAATGTCCGTATTAAGAAAATTGGGAATTGGTGAGGCCAAACTAACTACTCTTATACTCCAACTGTAAGATAGATCTTTAGCACATCCTGATAGGAAGATCGAAGACGTGTTGTGATAGAGGGTTGCGCGCGGACCAAGATCGAGTTGTCAAGTCACGGGAAAATCCTACGAAAGCTTTAGACTCTTAGATCTGAAACGAAACAGAAAAAATTAAATCTTAGAATTCTAGATCTGAAACAAAAACCCCAAAACAATAAGGAATCAGCTAAGAACCGAAACACTTATTAATAGGGGATTCTTGGAAGCCAAGAACATGAAATTGAACTTCAAGAAAGAATCCAATCAGCTGAATCTGACAATTGAACACAAAATAGCAAGTTAATTCAAAAACTCAGCAAACCGAATTGAATCAGAGATAGGATAGTTGGGCGGCAAGATCAATTGCAAATTATGAATAGAAAACATTTTCTTGCTGCCAAGAAGGGTGTTGATCATCTTATTGAAGATTGAAAAGGGCTGGCAATGCAACAAGAATGAATAAAACAAGTTAATCAATGAATCGACATAAGCAGAAAATTTAAAGAGTAATAAATAACAAGAAAAATAAAGAAAAGTCCTAAAAAGCCTTGAAATCGAGAAAGATTTCACAACTCCCTTCAAACGGCTCTAATCTCCCCTCCAATGAAGAACAATGGCAAGAAGAAGGCTGAAGATGGCTCCCACAATCAAAAAGATTGTTAAAACTACTTCTAAAGAAAACTCAAGAGAGAATTCTTGGAGAAAACTCAAAGAGAATTTTTCACTCAATAAAATCTGATTTCAATGTATTGTAATGTGTAATGTGTATAAGGGTGGTTGGCCAAGCCATACATATAGGCCTTCTAACTATTTTCCTAGTCCTAATAGGAAAACTAAAAATTAATTTTTTTTTGACTTTCAAGGGGAAATTCGGCCAAGGACTTTAAATGGGCCTCTTGGACTGAATTTTTACATAGAAATTTATTCATAAAGTCTAAAAATGAAAACTAAGTATTTAAAGAATTAAAACTTAACAAATTGAGCCACTTTGACAATTTGGCCTGATTTTCAACTAAATTTAATTTAAATTTCTTGATTGGGCTTGGAACATCTTATTGGGCCTTGTCTTCAAGAACTTGGGCTTGTAATCCATTCTCTCCCGAAATTGGCTTGTTAATGCTCGTAACTGAGATCCAATGCGCCTTAGTTGCAAGATTCAGTTTCTTGGACCAAGATTTCCAAGATTTGAAATCTTGCTTTTCTTTATTCTTGAAATCGCTCAAAATAGAAAAATTGAACCAAGATTTGGTTTCTTGATTTTCTTGAAAACAAGAAAGTGAATCTTGATTTTCTTTTTCCTTCATATACGCATCTAAGGCCTTTGTGACTCATATCATGTTGGTACATGTAGATAAATTTATTCTTCTAGCTGATTTATTGTTTTGGATTTTGAAGCATATAAGGAAGTCCTTATCATTCTAGGAATGCCTTTCTTAGAAATCGACAAGACATTGATTGATGTATAGAAAGGTGAACTCATCATGTGAGTTCAAGATGAACAAGTGACGTTTAATACACTCAAGGCCATAAGATCTCCTAACGAGGTTAAAGGCTGTTATGTTGTTTCTATGTAGTCAAGAAGGAGATCATTAAGTGGTTCAATTTGGGAATCATTTACCCCATCTCAAACAACTCTTGGGTGAGTGCAATCCAATGTGTGCCAAAGAAGGGTGGCATCACAGTTGTAAAAAATAAAAATAATGAATTGATTCCAATCAAAACAGTTATAGGTTGGAGAATTTGTATTGATTACTGTAAGTTGAATAAGGCAACTCGGAAAATCATTTCCCATTATCATTTTTAGATCAAATGCTAGAAAAACTTGTATGGAATGATTACTATTTTTTCCTTGATAGTTATTCAAGATACAAGTAGATCCTTGTAGCCCCATAAGATCAAAAAAAAGACAACCTTCACATTTTCATACGGTAAGTTTGCTTTCAGGCATATGCTTTTTGGTTTATGTAATGCACCTGAAACTTTTCAGTGGTGTATGATGGCTATATTCACTAACATGGTTGAAAAATTTTGAGACGTGATTATGGATGACTTTTCTATGTTTGGAGACTCTTATGACAACTATTTAGATAATTTGGCTAAAGTGCTCAAACAATGCGAAAAGAAGAACCTTGTTCTCAATTGGGAGAAATTTCATTTCATGGTGAGAGAAGGGATTATTTTGGGACATAGAATTAAGAGGCAAGGAATAGAACTTGATAATGCAAAGATAGATGTTATCGAGAAACTCTCACCTCCAGTTTCTGTGAAGGGCAATAGGAGTTTTCTAGGACATACTGGATTTTACAATAGATTAATTAAGGATTCCTCCAAAATCTCAAAACCACTTTGTAAACTGTTAGAGAAAGATTCAGTATTTATTTTTTTAGGGTGATTGTTTAACAACTTTTGAAGAATTGAAGAAAAGATTAATTTCAGCCCCAATCATCATTACCTCAGATTGGAGTTCACCATTTGAACTAATTTGCGACGTGAACGACTATGCCATAGGAGCTATTTTGGGACAACGGAGGAGTAATATTTTCCATCCCATCTACTATGCTAGCCAAACCTTAACAGGAGCACAATTAAATTATACAGTAACAGAAAAGAAGTTACTTGCTGTTGATTTTTCTTTTAACAAATTTTGTTTATATCTTGTAGGTACAAAAGTGACAGTTCATACTGATCACGCAACCATTAAATATATAATGTCAAAGAGAGTTGCAAAACCACAATTAATTCATTGGATTTTCTTACTCCAAGAGTTTGATTGGTGATATAGGATAAGAAGGGATTAGAGAACCAAGTGGCAGATCATCATCCAGATTGGAGCAAAAAGACGAACCCACTCCTGAGTTCCTATTAATGAGTTTTTTCTAGACAAACACATCTTCTAGGTAAGTCATTTCCATAAAGCTCCTTGGTTTGCAGATTAAGCTAACTTTTTAGCCAGTGGTTTAATGCCACCCGATTTGACATATCAACAAAGGAGAAAATTTGTTCATGATGTTAGATAGTTTTTTTTTGGGAGGAACCATTTTTGTTTAAGCAATGTACAGATCAGATGATTAGAAGTATGCAATTGAGAATGAAGTAGTCGATATCTTATACCATTTCCATTCGTCCTCAAGTGGGGGACATTTTAGAGTATCACGAACTATAGCCAAAGTATTACAAGTCAGTTTCTTTTGTCTGTCCTTGTTTAAAGATGCATATGCCTATGTGAAAGAATGCAATCGATGCCAAAAAGACAAAAATGTAACCAAGAGGAATGAGATACTGCTAACCAACATGCTTGAGGTAGAGTTATTTGATGTTTGGGGTATTGACTTCCTAGGCCCTTTTCGTTCTTCTTATGGTAACAGGTACATCTTGGTAGCCATTAATTATGTGTCCAAATGGGTGAAAGTTGAGACATACCCGACTAATGATGACAAGGTGGTGATGTAGTTTCTTTAAAAACACGTATTTACAATATTTGGTACTCCTAGAGCTATATTCAGTGATGAAGGTTCCCTTTTCATGAATAAATGACTAAAATTGTTGTTGGAAAAATATAATGTAAATCATAAAGTTGCTACAACTTACCATCTTCAGAAAAATGGTCAAGTTGAATTTGCGAATAATGAAATAAATGGCATACTTGAGAAAGTAGTGTGCCCAACCATGGTCCTAAAGACTTGATGAAGCTTTATGGGCCTACCGAATGACATTTAAGACTCCTTTAAAGATGTCTCCTTACAAGTTAGTCTATGGTAAGACATGTCATTTTCCATTGGAACTTGAGCATAAATCCTACTGGGCTCTTAAAGAACTCAATTTAGACCTAAAATTCATTAGAGACAAACGAATGTTACAACTTATTAAGTTGGAAGAGATGAGATTATTCTCTTACAAGAATGCCAAAAATTTTAAAGAAAAATAAAAAAGATGGCATGATTAGCACATTTGTCACTCTATGATAGAAATTGGACAACAAGTACTCCTCTTCAATTTGTGATTGAAGTTTTTCCCAAGGAAACTTAAATACTGATGGTTAGGAACCTTTACGATTAATCAAGTTTTTCCATACAGAGTAGTTGAACTCCAAAACAATAAAGAAGGTACGTTTAAAGTTAATATGCAATAACTAAAACATTACTGGACTGGTAAAATTCAGCAAGAAAACACTTCGCTCATTTTAACTGATCCATGAAATTTTTTCTGTCGAAAAATTGTTACCATTGTAAATAAATAAAATTTACCTTTATTTTTAATTTTAATTTTAATTATATTTTATTTTTAGTTGTAAATGAAATAGATAAGTATTGTAAATAAATAAATGGGTAAATAGAAATAATAATGTAAATAAAATTCTTAATTTAATTAAGTTAATTTTTAACTATTATTCCCTACTTTTCTTGTTTCTTTCCTATGTTTTATCCAACCGTCGCCTTCCACACCATCGTTGTCTTCCACACCACTGCCAGCACCCCTCTCCAACCCAGCCTGGTGCAGTCTGACGCCAGTAGCACTAGCCGACCCATGTGCCCCAGTGTGCGCACACGCATCCCCCAGCAACAGGTCTGTCGATTGCTCTGTCACACACCATCGTGCACCATCAGACGATTGCGATAATCGACCACCATCGAGCGCTTGTGGTAGCTATCGCATACGATTGATCCTTGTCGACCAGGCATCATCGACCTTTGTCGGGCGCAATCGAGTACCAACAAGCCCTATCGATTACCATCATCAGCAATCGGACGCCACTGGAAGCAATCAGGCCTTGTCGAACCGTGTGTGGCACCAGCCGACAATAGTAATAAATTTTTTTTCGATAATTTCTTGGTGATTGTGGCTGACCCTTCAACACTCGGCAAACCCTAATTACGACCCCTAACTCATCTTGAGATAATTGTGGGATTTAATTTTTTCTACCAAGTGGTTTTTGTCTTGATTATTTTTGAAGATGAATCAGAAAAGGAAAATTTTGGAGATTCAGGATGAAGAGTTTCAACCTTGGTTTTGAACCTCGGGAATAAAGGCCAGATACATCAGAATATTTAAGAAGAAACCCTTATTTCCAGAAAAAGGATTTTTCAACTAGATAGTGAGTATGATGTACTAACACTCATTCGAGAAATTATTGGAAATGAGGGTAGAAATTCTATGTGATATAATGTTTTATTTTAATGAAAAACACAAACAGCGATGGGTAACAAATGAATGAGGGGTTTTTTTTCTTTATTTAAAAACATTTCTTTTTAGTTAGTTTTCTTTATTTTTTAGAAACATTACTTTTATTTTGTTTTAATTTTTGCAAAATAAATTTCTAAGTACAATTATTTTTCATGATTTTTCTCTTATTTTTATCGGGTAAACTACAAAAATAGTCACTTTAGTTTCCCTCAGGTTACATTTTAGTCACTTATGTTTGAAATGTTACGTTTAAGTCACTTATGTTATTATTTTGTTACGAAGTGATCACTCTTCCGTTAAGTTCCGTTATCTCCTTACGGTAATCCTACGTGGCAGTTCAACTAGATTTTAAGTGCCAACTTGGATTTCGTAATGGGATGAGAATAGATTTTTAATTAAATAAAGTTAATTAATTAAAAATTTTAAACCCTAAATCTTAGTTAAAAATTCATTCATCTTCCCCCTTTTTTTAGTTTTCTTTTTCAGTTGACTAAGAAAGCTATTATCATCAGAATTTTTTATTCACCTACAAAAACAAAAGAGGATTCAATAGAGGGTCCATGTATGTCTTCTTCACCGACAAATTTATGTTCTAAAACTTAAAATCAAGTGGTTGTCGACAAATTTATGTAATAAGATGAACTGCAATGACTGCAGCATGTGAAAAAATGATGTTCCAGTTAACATCCTAGAATGAAAAGCCAAAACAGTTTGTTTTAATGGCTGAACCAACTTTTGTTCAACTTGGGGCTTTTTCCATTTTTATTTGACACGGGATTGTTTATTCAGAGGAAACTCAGAATTCCTATGTTTTGTTAATTTCCTACTTGATCTTGTTTCAAGTAAAAAAAGACAGAAATCGCAAACCAGCTTGGAGTTCTTAATGCGTTGCATGCAGCAAAGACACAATGGTACCATTTCACCGCAATTGTGATTGCTGGAATGGGTTTCTTCACTGACGCTTATGACCTTTTTAGCATCTCTCTTATCACAAAATTGCTCGGTCGTATTTACTACTTCGATGCACTTTCTGAAAAGCCTGGAACTTTGCCTCCTCGTTTGCAACTGTTGTTAATGGTGTGGCCTTTTGCAGAAATTTAGCTGGACAACTTTTATTTGGTTGGCTCGGTGATAAATTAGGCCGAAAACGAGTTTATGGACTCACCTTGATGCTCATGGTGATCTGTTCCATTGCCTCTGGACTTTCCTTCGGAAAGTCTCCAGATGGTGTAATGGCAACCCTTTGCTTCTTCAAGTTTTGGCTTGGTTTTCACATGCTGCAGTCATTTCAGTTCATCTTATTACATAAATTTGTCGACAACCACTTGATTTTAAGTTTTAGAACATAAATTTTTTGGTGAAGAAGACATACCTGGACCCTCCATTGAATCCTCTTTTGTTTTTGTAGGTGAATAAAATTTTTTGATGATAATAGCTTTCTTAGTCACCTGAAAAAGAAAACTAAAAAAAGGGAGGAGATGAAGGTTTTGTAATTAAGATTTAGAGTTTAAAATATTTAATTAATTAAATTTATTTAATTAAAAATCTATTCTAATCCCATTAGGAAATCCAAGTTGGAACTTAAAATCTAGTTGGACTGCCATGTAGGATTACCGTTAGGGAGATAACGGAACTTAACGGAAGAGTGATCACTTCGTAACAAAATAATAACATAAGTGACTAAAACGTAACATTTCAAACATAAGTGACTAAAATGTAACCTGAGGCAAACAAAAGTGACTATTTTTGTAGTTTACCCATTTTTATCTGATGGATGTTTTGAACAATGAGGACATTGTTCCACTTAAGTTTAGGGGGGGATCCTGCCTCAAACTTTTTTGATTTTTGCCGAAGTTTTTGTAAAGATGAATTCGTGCAAAGATGCAGAGAAGTGAAAAAGACGCTCAATATCAATCGAGTATGGTATGTTAGTTCAAATTTATGTATGATCTTTTATTTATTTCAAGTATTTTTTATGTTAAATAAATCATGAGATGAATGTTGAATTTATGAGTATGAAAATTTACCATAATTATTTTATATTCCCTAGAAATTAAGCATGCATGAGGATTTAGTCTCTAGAATTTGTTTGGTATTGTCCTTAAGGCAAAATCCTAGGTAACAAAGCGGGTTTAAAAATGACTTAGTCTTATTTTCTTTGGATTGATTGAGCTTTTAAGCCTACCTTATTAATTAAATCCTTTGTAAACTAATTTTGAGTTGTATGGCCTATATTTTGGAAATAACCCATGAAATATGTAGCTTATCTTAAATAATTGTTTCTATGACTTCTTGGACCTTTAAATCTTAGCCTTGCTTACTTTGGAAGTGTTTTGAAATTTAAGTTTGGGGCAGTCTAAGAAGATCACGGGGGTGTAAAACACTCAACATATACAAAAATATATATTTTGAAAGATACTTTTTTAGTTGTAAAAAAAAAAAGAGTGCTATTGGGCACAGTGTTGAAAAGAAAAGAGTTGGTGAGTGATTACAAATTTTTGAAAGCCAAGGTAAGCTAGGTTTAAAGTTATTGATCTTAAAATATCTATTCTTCTCCATACCTTAACCCTAGCCCCGTTACACCCTTTACTAAGACTTACTAATTTAAAACTGCTAAGTTATCTACATTAGTGGGGAGGGAAATATCAAGCCAACATATGAAAACATGTGTTAAATCTGAGGAATGATGATTAGTTAACTTAGAAAATTAATCTTTTCTGGTTGAACTTACCCTTCTCTTAAATTAGTTGTTCAAATAATGATTTATTAGCATTTTAGTTACTTGAATAAATATTGGATGATATGCTGCCTATGAGCTACATATTTTTAAGATTGATTTAAGAATAAAATTTATGCTTTTCTATGACTACTTGATGAATAAAAATTTTACATAATAACATGTTTTTAGCATTACTCATGACGAGTAATGATTTAAGTTTGGGGGTGTGTAAACTCCAAAATATATACATATTTCAACACTCTTTTATTTATAAATTATGCTAATTCTGAGTACAAATATAACACTTTCTGTGGTTTTATATTTAATTTCATGATATTTTACTTCTTTCCATAGTAATGTGTTAACTTTATGAATTTTATGTTAAATGTATGTTCTCATGTTATTTTTTTGGATTAATTGGGATAAGGGAAATGATGCTAGAATTTTAGTTGTATTTGGGTCTTAGACCAGTATAGGTTGGAAGGATGATAAATGCAATCACATGGACTTCAATTGGTGATAGTCAAGAATGGACTCCAGAAGGCCCAATATTGCCTAAATAAGAATCCCAAAACCAATTACCCAAATTTACCAGGAAATAAGTTGGCAAAATTCACTACTAAAATTAACAGTTTCTAAACCATTCATTCAAACTTCCACAAATAGCATATTTGACCCAATATTTGCCAAAAGAAAACCAGCATAATATCTTCCTTGAAAAAATACCTTCAACTGTCCATCAACTACTAAAAATAGTAGTAAGAAATCAACACAAGTTGACCACAAGTTGGCTGGCAACACAAGGAGAGGACAAAGCTAACTTCCTTGCTAAAAATATCAAGAAAGATTCATTCTTCCTCACACCAAGGGATGAAAACCACTAGGAGAGGGAATTAAGGTAACTTCCTTGCTAAATTTAGTAAGGAAGACTCACTCCTCCACCATACAAAGGACGGCATAATAATGGAAGGTTATGGAAGATTTATTTTCTATTTTTGGTGTGGGCACATCCACTATAAAAGGAGGCCTTCATCCATCATTCAAAGCATCAAAATCATATCATCTTTTACAACACTTTCACACCATTCTTCCATATTCTTTCTTAAGTGTTCTTACCCTATTCATGGCTTGCTAAACACTTAGTTCCACAAAATAAAACAATAACTTCCAAAATGAAAATAGCTAGGAAGTTGACTTGAAGATGTTTAGGTGATTTTAACCTAAAGCTGAGGAGAAAATTCACCATAGGAAGCGGCAAGGAGCATCTGCAGATAGCCCCCTGCATTCAATTGTTTACTCTTTGCATTGTGAAATGGTTGTGCATAGCCCCCTCGCCTACTCTTTCTTACCCTTCTCTTTTATGTTAAATTGTTGTTTTCTATGTCGAGAGATAATATTGCATCTCATCTTTATATTTTCAGTTTAATATGACATGGCTTAATTTTTTTTATTCAATATGGATATGAATCTTTATTTGAGTTCATTGGTATTTGTTTCCTGAATATTCTATTCAAATGATTGTTTCATTCATTTAGGTTTAATTCATGTTTATACTTGTGAATGTATAACCAACGTTTGTAGGTAATTGAATTAACTATTTAATCAGGGAAGAGGTAAGTTAATAGACGTAAAATCTAATTGGTGCATATCATGTCGATTCCGGAAGATAATTATTGTATGCATAAACTGTGTAAATTCCCGAGAGGGTGATTTCTAAATTAGTTTTTTTGCCATGGGGATATGCTAATTAACTTAAGGGAAAAATAGGACTTTGAGAGGAGCCTATGCCTTAGTTAAATAGGTTTAATGAATTTTCTTATTGCCATAAATTGTTCATGATATTCTTTTTATGACTACTAATGAATTATTGTTAAAGTGAAATATTTTATTTTAGTCTATTCATGTTGTGTTATATTATTATTGTGTTTATTTTCTTTTGTGATTATTTTCTGCAAGGCATGTTTTAGTTTGTGGGTGTTTGATTTCTGATTACTTTCATAACTTACAATTGTGATTTTTGTCAACAATATTCTTATTTATTTTGTTTTAACCAATTTGATTAAAATTAACTTTGCAAATAATTACCACGTAGTCCCTGTGGAGACGATACTATTTTAGTTATTACTCTTACTTGTACGACAGTCTATACTTGCACGTAATCATGCGACAACACATATCAAGGGTATGAGATATTTATGAGAGATTAGATAGTGTTTGAGTACACGTCTTATGAGAGTTATCGCCATAGTTGTGGTACACCCAGTATGCTCAAATGCTTTGCAAAGTGGGTTCTGTAACGCGTTTGATTAAGAGTCAACTGATTGGATTGACTAGTTAAATAGTATATACATTCGAATTTCCCTTTTTATATCTTCTCAATTTTTGTAGGGCATTTAATGGAAAATTTCTGTCAACATGTTACACTTGTCAAGATCCATTAAAAGAAATTGGACATATATATGGTAAAAAGGGAATATTCAGATGGTTTTCCTTCCTTCTATAATATTATTTGGTTCTTTTTCTTAAACTTAAATATTCTCTTCTTCTTTGTTAAACTGAAAGCTAAGGTTTTAGGGTTAATTGGTGGATGCTTCAATCTTCTGTTGCTCCTACTGGTCCGGGAAGGATGATTGAATTTGGAACTCTAAGCCTGACTCATGCATATTAATTTACAATAGAGATTTGTATATTGATGTCGTGTTGAGTAACTGGTGAGTGTAAGTTTATGAGAAGTATCGTAAAGTTTTTGTACATTTACATATGAGAGATGTGTTACTGTATGAATAAGATGATCTGTGGTATGTATACATGTAAAAGTAAGGTATGAGAAAATATGAATCAGTCAGGCATGTGAATGAATCTGGGTAGGTGTATTCTGTGTTAAATTGTAAAACATCCATTTGTGATGCCTCCGACAGGGCAAGTACATTGCTAATCGTACAAGCAGATCATGGTGACAATAAGGATACTTATGGTGTAGCCTCCGGTGAGATGTAGACCAGACTAGAAAAACACGACATGAGAATGTGTAAGACCATGTGGCAGAGACCCATGGCATTGTATGGTAATAAAAATATTTATGGTGATGATGTAAATCAGACTGTCGGATCACAACATAAATATATGTATAAGCCGATGAGGGAAAAACCCATGGCACCCTCTAAGTTAGTTTGTTGGGACAATAAACACTTAACTTTTTGTAACACCTTTGTGGCGTATTCTATAATGTTTATATGGCATATTGTTTAACGCCTTAGAGGTAAAATATGGATAATTGCTCTTGTGTCAAGATCAGATTAAGTTTCAAGACTTCTTCATTAGTTGACTTTGTGACAAGGATCTGAGAGAGGATATCTCAGTTAGATAGCCTTATAAAGAAATTTGATTATGACCTAAGGGTATTTCCTGAAAGAGCTCTCAGCTGTGTTTCTAAAGAGAGAATCTACCATAATAATTCGTTAGTATAGAGAATTTGGTGTATATGTAAATATAAATGTTCTAAGTGTTCACCAAATATGAATTTATCTACTCTATGTATACAAGTTGCTTAAATTCTATGGTAATCACCATTCTAAGTATATTCATGTTACATATAGAGGTTACGTGGAATCTAAGCTGTCTGCCAAGTTGGGTGTTCTTGTGATATGTGACATGGTTGTCTGGAATTCTTTTATATGACTTACAACATTTCATTCATTAGAATAAGTTCTGGTTTGGGGTCATTTTAAAACATAATTTGATTGGTATTTTGATAGTTGCCAACTATAGTATGAGAGTTTGCCAAAGGCAGGATCCGTATGAAGTTCAACTTAAAACATCTGTTAGCATGAGTAATCTGCCAAGAATAATATATGTGAGAATACCATCCTAAGTGATCCGTGAGAACACCATGGTGGGTGAAGTATTCAATATTTGTCTGAGTGAGAATCCATCGAATGAAAGTTCTGTACAGATATTCTTCTGAGAGGTACATTCATTTTCCAAAAAAGAAATAAGAAGTATATTTTTTATTGTTTGTACACCGATTGTAAAATTTAGCTAAGTGTTTATGTGTTGTAACATCTGATATTCGGATCCGGTGATTTGGGTTGGGTAGAGGGTATTACAATAAGAGAACCTCCCTTCTATTTCTATGAGACATGTGGAAAACATCTATGCCACTGGAATATCTTTAGTTATGGTATGATTTCCATTCCTTCTCTCAACCAGGCTAACTATCCTATTGTTATTGCAGGGTCTTTTTCTTTTCGTACATCTAGTACTTCTCTGCCAACTCCAACAACCAATATGGATGCCTTAACATTATTAGACTCAGTGCATGAAATAAAGGAGTTATTGTCGCCCCACCAAGAACAATGGCTAACAAGTTTCAGAGAAGGCCAACAGTGAAGGGAAGCAACCTAGATATCGAGGGTATTGATCGCCCAGAATTGACTCACCATAGGTTGAGGAGAGGGCTACTCCCACAAGAGTCATCACTCCTAGCTCCTACTCCTGCCCTTGCTCTTATTCTAGTTGTAACAGTAGAGTCTGTCAACTCTACAGACTCTCCAACCCACGTCTAGGATCCTCCTGTGGCCACATTCATGCCAGAGACAATACGCCAAGGCCAACTAGAGGCCTTTCTTCATTCCTTACCCCATTACCACTCTATCTAGAGAAGTGGGTAGACTCTTCCCATGGTGGGGGAAGCTTCAATTTCACACTTTCTTCATGCATGGTATGTTTTTAAGCTTCGTTTTAAATAATTTTTTATGTTTTTTAGATGGTTGTAGCTTAATCTAGCTAGCCTGGGGATTAATTTGTAAAACTGTTAAAGCTTGATGGTTATGCCATGAATGTTCTTAAGTTATTCTTGATGTTTAATGCTAGATTATGAATCTTAGTTGATAAATGAAAAATTTTTGTAAAATAATTTTTGATGAAATTTGCATTTAGGGATTGAATTTGTAAAAATAGTAAAATTTCATGTTAAAATTATGAAATGATGATTTATTTGGGTTGATTTGAATCCCTAATAAATTATTTAGCCTATGAGAGGGATTAGAATGCTTAAATTTCAATTTATGAGTTTAAGGACTAAATTGTAAAAAGTTAAAATGTTAATGGCAAAAGAGTAATTTTGCTTAAATATGAAATATGGACTGAATTGAATAATAGAACTACCAATGGATTGAAATTGTCTATTTAGATCAAGATAGACCACGTATTGACTAAGATCAAGGCAAAGCTAAAACTTTGGAATAGATCGTTTATCTTTACGTCCCCAGTTGTCGAGGTAAGTTCGTATGAATGATTATTGAATTAATGTTGTTAATTTGAATGTTTATTATGTTATCTTAATATAAATGGACCGATGTATAATCGTACCAAGGTTATGATGATTTGACAGATGTTGAGTCCCAGTTGAACCTTAGGAATTTGTAGGATACAAATGACATGTCATTAGGGATTTCATGTTTCGGGTGCCGGTCTTGAATGTCCTACTAATGGCTGAGGTCCTGCATTTGTTGCGAATACTCCACAGCTTGTGTGAGCAGCATCGTGTAGCTTACATTCTGACCCACAGCTTGTGTGAGCAGGCCCATTTCATAGCTCATGTGATCAATAATATAAAGGAAAATTTACGGTTATATGTTTAAGCACATTTCGTGTGAGCTTTCTCGAGTATCCGATGATATTTTAAATGGTTCAACGGGCAAGAAAAGGGATTGAAATGGTAAGTTTTCAAATTGAATTATGCATATGCTCATGAAAAGGATGAATGAATCATATGATGTATTTTCATATGGAAATGACTTATCATATGTTTAATATAAGTGAATTATGTATAGATGCACTAACTTGTGTATTGTTGGTGATGCATAGGCTTGTACCAAGCTTGTGGTTTGGGTTATATTATGCTTATACTTATTGATATATAATTGAAATGGTAATTTACATTTTAATTTTTACGAACTTACTAAACATTAAGTGCTTACGTAGTTTCTTTACTATGTTTTATAGGTCATTGGAGACCTATCACACTATCTAGCATAAATATCAGTAGTTTTTGAATGTTTTTGCCAAGGTTATAATAGCATATATAGGTAAACTTGTAATGGTATTTATTTGAATGTTTAATGGATGATTTGGTATGTTTAAGTTGTGTAAGTTATCTTGGTTGTTACCATTTGATACCTTGTTGGATTGTGTTATTTTAGATAATTTGTGATGCATGTTTGGAATGGCTCATATGGTATGTTTTGAATTGGTATGATAATGGTCAATTTGTGGTATGTTGGGTAAGTTCTGAACTAGTAATTGATGATTGAAATGTGGTAAAATATGCATATTTTGGTAAATGTTGTTGTGTGTGGTTGAGGTGCCTTTGAATGACATATTGGTTAGTTGAATTAGGACTTTTGGAATGAAAAATACATGCATGTTTAGCTATGGTTTGATGACTTGAAGGTGTGCATAAATTGTTCTAGTGATTATGCATGAATTGGTGTTAGGAATGGCTTGTTTTAGGTGAATTTTAGATCCACATGGCCTGATACAGTGGTGTGTGACTCAGTCGTGTGTGACACATAGCCTGGTGACACAGTTGTGTGTCCTCTGAAGGTTACTTTGCATGCAAATCAATCACTTACACAGCTTGACACACGGGAGTGTGGAGCAATTTCAAGAGTTACATGGCCTTGCACACGGGCGTGTGACATGGCCGTGTGACCCTACTCAAAGAATTGTAGGGGTGAGGACACAGGCTGGGACACGGCTGTGTGTCCCTAGTTCGAAGGTTACACGGCCTGAGACACGGGCGTGTGTCTCAGCCGTGTGAGGTACACAACCTGGTCACATGGTCGTGTGACCCATCTTTTCCAAAATTTGTAACTTTTTCGTAAACTTTCCAAATGATATCAAATTAGTCCCCAATTGTTTCTAAGGTGTTTCTAGGGCCTTAATGGTTTGATTTAGGGATGATATGTATGTGAATGACTGTTTTATTATATGTTTTTGATAATGTATGAAATGCATGTTTTAATGTTTTGTTTGTATGATAATACTCTGTAACCCTAATTTAATGATGAATACGGGTTAAGGGTATTACATCTAGTGGTATCAAAGCTACGGTTTAGTCGATTCTCAAATTGAACGTAACATGTATGAGTTTAAAAATTCGTGCCATTATAGAATTTGCAATAGTGTGATAAGTTCTGGCTCAAATTGAATTATGTTTTCATATAGATAAGATGTCATTCAACTGAGTTGATTTGGATGAAGTTGATAATAACGAGCAAGCCTCCATTCACAGAGCAGCGTCTAGTGGTAGTAGGCTTGTATCTGAGGGCCAAGGAGGAGAGGCTGAAGAAGCCTTCTTCTAGATAATGTTCGAGCGGTTTTCAAAGTTCATGCGAACGAACCAAATGGCTCAACCACATCCACCCCCACCCGTACCCCAACCGGTAACTGTAGTTCCTCAGGGTTTGGAACCAGTGTGAGTAAGCAAGCCTCCAGTTGATAAAATCTGAATGTATGGGGTTGAAGAGTTTTGAGGTACAACTGAAGATGATCCAAAGAGAGCCAGGTTCTGGTTAGAAAATACGGTGAGAGTATTTGATGAATTATCATGTACTCCAGCTGAAGGCTTGAAATTTGCTATTTCTTTGTTGAAAGACTCGGCTTACCAGTGGTGGAACACCTGAATTACGGTAGTACTGAGGGATTGAGTACACTGGGAATTTTCCTAGACAGAGTTCAAAAAGAAATATGTGAGACAGAGATTCCTCGATAAGAAACGCAAAGAGTTTCTCGAGCTAAAATAGGGCCGAATGACAGTGGCTGAATATGAGAGAGAATTTGTACGACTTAACAAATATGCTCGAGAATGTGTACCAACAACAGTTGCTATGTACATTCGATTTGAAGACGGTTTAAACAAAGACATCAAGCTGTTAGTCAGGATTCTTGAATTAAAAGAATTTGTGGGTTTAGTTGATAGAGCACCCAAAGCTGAGGAACTTAGCAAAGCGAAGAAAAAGCCGATTTTGAGGCTCGTGATTCGAGAAAAAAACCTATGAGAAAATCATTCTCATCTCCATCAAAGAAATCGAAAGAATTTTATAGTTGTTCATCAGCTTTGGTGGGTTATTCTGGAAAAGATAGAGGAAAATAGCATTTAAGCTCGAAACCTCAGGTTACGTTTGTAGCGAGTGTGAGCAATGTCAGATACAACAAGCTTGAATGTCAGCAATGTAATAGATGACATTTTAGTGAGTGCAAACTGAAAGATGGGTCGTGGTTTAATTGAGGTTCTTATGAACATTATCTGAGAGATTGTCCTGAAAGATCCGACAAAGAAAAAGCTCACACTACTCGTCTGAGTAACACAGCTGCGAGAGAGAGACCACTTCAAAACACTGGAAATACAGGTAACAGTGATAGTGGGACAAAAGATTTTACTGAGAGATCTGAGGCACGGGCACTAGCTAGGGCTTACGCGATTCGTTCTTGAGAGGAAGCTTCACCACCTGACGTGATCACTGGTACATTTCTATCTTTAATACTAATGTTAATGCTTTGATTGACCCAGGGTTAACGCACTAATATGTATGCACAAATTTTGTGTCAGATAAGAAAATACCTTTTGAGTCTACTGAGTTTGTGGTTAAAGTAATGAAACCTTTAGGTCAATATGTGTTAGTCGATAAAGTCTGTAAAAATTATCCTTCGATGATTCGGGGTTACAACTTTCTAGCTGATTTGATGTTATTACACTTTGATAAGTTTTATGTGATTCTGGTTATGGACTGGTTAACTCTGTATGATATTGTTGTGAACTCTAGAGGAATGCATATAGTGTTAAAGTGTCAGAACGGTGAAAAGTTTTAAATTGAATCAGATAGACTAAATGTAACAACCCATTTTTCGGTGCTGTCAAAAGTAGTGATTTCGAGGCCACCGAATCTGATGAATTCGATAAGTCAAATGTGACTTTTAAAAGGTTTTTGATTTGATAATTTATGTTATTTAAACAAGTTATTAGGTTCAAGTAGTAAGACCATAAGGTCAAGTGGTTTTAGAGAATGAGGTATCAAGACCTTGTTTCTATAAATTGAGTCGTAAATATTTTATAAATATTTACAGAGTGATATTAAGGTGGTATTAAAGTTTCGTTGAAAATATTTAATGTTTCAATAGTTAATTAAGCGAAAAGGACTAAATCATAAAAGTTCAAAAAGTCAATCGCTATTAGTTATTGATTAAATAATTATAATTGGATGGCCTTATTGGGTAAATTGTCCATCTTAAAGATAATGGGACGGTTGGATGCTTAAATTTCTTTTTATTTTAATTTTTTATATGTTATTATTATATGATAAAGATAAAATAATGAATAAAAAAAGGTTAATGAAATTAAAACATAAGTCATCATCTTCTTTAACACCGAATGGCCATGGAAAAAAAGAAATAGAGAAGCTTCAAGCTTCGACCTAGCTTTGGACAATGCATGTAAGTCCGTTTTAGCCCCGTTTTAAATAATTTTTATGTTTTTGAGATCGTTGCAACTAGGTCCAGCTAGCCCATACCTTCGATTTTGAAACTATTAAAGATTTTGAATGTTTCCATTGATGAATCTTGTGATTTTTGTTGTTAAATGATGAATTTGGGATCTTGATTGATAATTAAAAGTATTTTGTTAAGTGATTTTTGATGAATTTACCATTAGGGACTAAAATTTTAAATTAATAAAAGTACAAGGATTTAATGTGAAATTTTTGCATAAATGGGCTGCTATGGATACCATGAACATTCGGATAAGCTCAATTTTGGGTAAAAATGGTTAATTTGCATGTTTTGGGCTCAGGGACTAAATTGAATAAAACTAAAAATTTAGGGGTAATTTTGTAAAAATGTAAAAAGACCAAATTTCATGAAATAAATTTTTTTATTGTCTAAATTAATATATTGAATGAAATTATTAATTTAGATCAAGATCAGGTAAAAACTCGAGGAAAATATAAAATTACCAAAATGCCCCTAAACCTTGATATTTCTATAATTTAGCCAGGTAAGTTCGTATGAACTGTATTATGTAGAATTTTGATTAAATTAAATGTTAATATGTGACTAAATTGTGATTAAATCAATATAAATATGTTAGTATACAATTTACTGTGTTATGAAACAACGTAAATCCAACGACATACGATAATTACCGAGCCCTGTTTGAACCTTAGGAATTTCTAGGATACAAATGAAATGTCATTACAGTTACATGATATGGGTGCTGGTTCTGAAAATCCTATCGAGGGCTGAGGTCCGACATCTGTTGCGGATACTCCACAGCTTGTGTGAGCAGTATCGTGTAGCTACGTTCCAACTCACAGCTCGTGTGAACATACCAATTCATAGCTTGAGTGAGCATACATGTACAGGATTTGACAGATTATAGTTATATGAGCTAGCACACTATGTGTGAGCTATCCCGAGTATCCAATAGTATTTTAAATGGTTCAACAGGCATTATTCGGATATGAAGTGGTAAGAGTTCGATATGAACTAAGATATAGATACATGTGAATTTCATTCAAATGGTATTACATGGTGTATTGAAAGTGGAAATGGATGTATATGTATATGATACATGAATAAATGTTGTTCTCATCCATGTTTATAATGCTAATGTTATATGTTTGTTTGGCTAACATGTTTGGTGTACATACTTAGGATTTGACCATATTGTGGTTGGATTATGCCACGTTAAACTTATAAGCTATGCATTGAAACGGTAAGTGTCTAAATGGAAATATGCTTGTAATCATGAAAGGGTCGTAAGGTTTAAATTATTTAATTTCTATTGAAATGGTTTATCATGTGGTTAGTTCCAAAAAGAATTATGTTTGAATGCACTAGTTTGTGGCTATGGTTGAATGATATGTTTATGTCTCATGTGATATGCATATGAAACGGGTGTTGAAAGGTAATGAAAAAGTAAGTTCATACTTGAAGTGTAAAATGATGAAACAGGGAATGATGAGTTGAATTGATATTGTTTTTTAAGCTAAAGATAGTAAATACAATGGAAAGTAATGAAATGCAAATGAAAATAAGAAAATTTGAAAGGGTTTAAAGTTTTATAAAATCATAATATTTTAGGGGTGATATATATGTGATGTTGTGGATTCATTTACTTTGTGAGTTGTTGAATATGGTTTCATGAATCTTACGGTATTGGTATAGGATTATCTTTGATATGTATAAATTTCATATTTGAAATGGATTGATATGATAAAATTTTATACGAGCTTACTAAGTATTTATTGCTTACGTAGTTGTTTTTCCTTTACTTTATAGATTATCGAAAGCTTGATCGGGTTGGAAGCTCGTCGAAAATCTATCACACTATCTAGCAATTATATCAGTAGATTTTGATGTATTCGTTAAGGTTATAATGGCATGTATAGGTGGACTATGTCTAATGTTTAATTGATGAGTTTGGTATATATATATATGTCATTTTGGTTGATGTTTAAGCCATTATGTTTTGGCTTGTAGATTTGGTACTTTGAATGGTTGATATGTTCATATATGTGTGTGGTCTTATGATGGAAGTTGAACATGTTCATATTGGTATGAAAAATGTAGTTGTCATATATGATTATTGATGCTAATTGTTAAATGGTAAATTTGGTATATTTGAATGTGAATTTGATATGTGAACAAAGTGGTAAGTTATGACATAAGTTTAGTTATAAGTTGAACTTTTGGCCAATTTATGTATATAGATATACATGCTTAATGGTTGTAATTGAGGTGCCTTTTGGGCACATTGGTTGTATGCTTATTTACTTTATTGGATAGCTTATTATAGCATGGTTTGTTGCACTTTGGGTGCTTGATTATATGTGGAAAATTGGTGGTAGGTGGATGCATGTTTCGGTAAGAAAAATGGCTTGAAAGTGGCCTATTTTTCATCCACATGGGCAGAGACACGGGCGTGTGTCTCAACTATGTGTGACGTATGACCAAGCAACACGTCTGTGTGTCCCTTGTAGCTTTCAAAGGGCTGCAAGTTAGGCTATTACACGGTCTAGAACACAACCTGGCACACAGGCGTGTGAGGCTATTTCGAAGGTACACGGCCTAGCACACGAGTGTGTGGCTTGGCCGTGTGACCCAAGTTAGTGAGTTACACGGGCAGGGACACGAGTTGGGACACGGCCGTGTGAACCTTGTATTTTGAAAATTTTCATCTTTTCCCTGAAATTTCTATATGTTTCGAATTCAGTCCTGATTTGTTTCTAATGTGTTTTTAAGGCCTCGAGGTATCGTATAAGAGACAGTATTCATGCTAGTGATGGAGTTTGCTATGATAAATGTTGTGAAGTAACGATTTATATTTTTGAAAAGTTCTAAAATGTAAACTCTGGTCATGCTCCGTAACCTTATTCCGACGACAGATACGGGTTAGAGGTGTTTCAGTAGATAGTGGATCTAATGTTATTTCAACTATGTCAACAAAGAAATATGTTAGAAAAGGCAATGAAGCGTATCTCGCTTATATTTTTTACTCCAAAATTTCATAATTGAAGTTAGAATTAGTTTCGATTGTGAGTGAGTTCACAGATGTATTTCCAGTAGAATTACTAAGATTATCGCCGATTAGAGAGGTTGAGTTTGCTATTGAATTAATGTCGGAAACATCTCCGTATCGATAGCTCCGTATTGAATAACGCTTACAAAATTGAAAGAGTTGAAAGCACCGTTACAAGAGTTGACAGATAAGGGCTTTGCTCATCCCAGATTTTTTCTTTGGGCTGCCCCTGTGTTGTTTGTTAAGAAAAAGGACGGGTCAATGCGATTATGTATAGATTACCGACATCACAATAAAGTCACTACCAAGTCCCTTTTATTTTCTTGTATTTATTTCCTTTATTCGAATTTTATTTTTTCCCTCTTTTAGCAATGAAACTATCATATTTCTTTCCAACTATTTTACTTACCATAATACAAAAAGTGTGCTAGAGTATTTGTCTAATAGAAGTCTTTAAATTACCCAAGGGACTAAGTTAGGTCCGACGTATTATGCATACAGGGCTGAATTTATCTCAACTTCCAAAGGATCGACTGAACAGAAAGCTCTGATACCAATTAACTTGTGACATCCTATACCTGACCCGAATATATCGGACCCTGATATAGGATATCACAATACTTAAATACTTAGAAAAATTTCAAGGTTGGCGAAAACCATACTGGATATACTTCTTATTTATTTATAATCGTTTCTAAGTCAAGTTTGAAAAGTTGTATGAAGCAGCAGAACTTAAATATTTAGTGAGACAAACATAATCATGGTGTAGAGGACTTGTAACAGCCAGTTTGAATGAAATTGAAATAATATTTTTGGGACTACAAATTTGATGTGGGAATAATTATTTTTTTAATATTTTAATGTCTATAGCATGTTAGTATTATCGCATAAAAATTTCATCAAGAAATTTTACTGTTTACATGCTTAATTTTGTAAAAAGGACTAAATTGCAAAAGGTGTAAATTTTGAGTTCTACAAGCTAAAAGGATCTAATAGCTATGATATTAAATGGTTAGAAGGCTTAAGTTGTAATTAAATCGTTGATTTATTGAGTGGACTTTTATGGACATCATTTAAGTGATTTTAAAGGTTATTAACTAACTTTAATTTAGTAAATTAATAATTGCATAATAGTAAAATGGTTAAAACAAAACCATCATCTTTGTTTCTTCCTATCTACCACCGAAAATTAGACTTAAAAACTCCATGAAAGGACCTTGAAGGTTTGGCCAACATTAATTTGCGCATGTAAGTGTATTTTCATCCCCTTTTTAATAATTTCTATGTGTTTGGAGTCGTTGTAGCTTAATCTAGCTAGCCCAGGGACTAATTTGCAAAACTATTAAAATTTAAAGTTTTACCACGAATGTATTCATATTGTTTTTTATGTTTGATGGAAGAAAATGAATCTAAACAACTTTTGTAAAGTGAACTTTGTTGGAAATGCCAGACAAGGACTTATTTGGAAAATGTGTAAAATATGTGGTGAAATTAAGAAATAATGAAATGTATGAGCTTCTATGAGCCTATATGAAATTCGGCTAGCTTGGGTTAAGGATGAATTTGCATCTATTTCACTTTACGAGCTTAGGGACTAATTTGTAAAGAAATCAAAATAATAGGGGCAAAAATGTAATTTTGTAAACATATGACTTTTCGATTGAATAGTATAGAGTAGATATTAAATGGATTTAATTTCTTTGTTTAGATCAAGATAGACCTTGTATGAGTTTAGATCATGGTAAAGATAAAGCTTCAGATTAATCAACTCTGTTTCTACGTTTTTATCGTCGAGGTAAGTTCGTGTAATTGCATAACGTTATATGCTTTCTATTGAACTATATATATTGTGGATTGCTATGTAAATAATTGTTGCATATCCAACGATGATACGTCGACTACCGAGCCCCGTTTGAACCTTAGGAATTCATAGGATACAAATGACATGTCATTAGGATTTACATGTTTCGAGTGATGGTCTTGAATGCCCTACCGGTGGCTGAGTTCCAGCATTTGTTACAGATACTCGATAGCTGCTGGAGCAACACCGTGTAGTTACGTTCCGACCTACAGCTCGTGTGAGCAGACCCATTTCACAGCTCGTGTGAGCAGGCCCATTTCACATCTCGTGTGAGCATACTCTTTTCGCAACTCGTATGAATATATATGTAAAGGAAAGGACAAACTATGGTTATATGTTCAGCACACTTCGTGTGAGCTATCCTGTGTATCCAACTGTATTCTATTCGGTTCAATGGGCAAGAATTTACAAGGATATGATAAGTGTTTTATATGAACAAAAACATGAATGTATGAAATACTTTGAAAGGGTGAGCTACATGGATAACAAATCCAAATGAATTATGTTCAAATATGCTGACATGATTGTGTTGATGCTTAGGCTTTGGGCAAGCTATTGGTTGGATTATGCCATGCTAAATTTTAATGTTATGTAATGAAATGGTAAGTTAAGTTTTATGTTATACGAACTTACTAAGAATTATATGGTTACTTGTGTTATTTTCTATGTTTTATATTTAATCGGAAGCTCGTTCGGGTTGGAAGCTTGTTAGAGACCTATCACACTATCCATCGGCTATATCAGTAGAATTTGATCTTTTTAATTCTTGGTTATAATGGCTTGTATAGGTGTTTTGTGCTTCATGAAATAGCCATTATGTTTGGTTTGTAAATATGGTAATTGGTTGATAAACTAGTTGTCATGTTGGCATGTTTATATGTAGTTTTATGATTGATAGCATTTTGACATTTTCATGCTTAAGTGGTTGATGTTGAAATGGTCAAGTAGATTTATGTTTTTAATTATTAATTTGGTATACTTTGTTGAGGTTTGACATGTGGTCAATTATGTTTTATCATGGCATGCTGAATTATGGTTGTGCATAGTTGATTTATGCCAAAACATGTATGTGTTTGGTTGTTGTGATTGAGGTGCCTTTTGGGCACATTGTTTGTATGAAAAAATACCATTATAATTTAGTTTGATTATGCATGTTTTAGATATATTTTGAATGCGTCAATATAGATGAAATGGCTTTTATTTTTGAGCTTATTTTGGGTGAGAGAGTTGGCTTGAAAATGGCCTATTTCTGGTCCATACGGCCGTGTGTCCCCTGTAGGTTTCAAAGAGTTAGAAGTGAAGCAGTTACACAGTCTAACACATGGCTTGGCCATGTGATCCAAGTCAGAGAGTTACACGGGCACAGACACTTGCTGGGACACGGTCGTGTGTCCCTACTTCGAATGCCTACAGGGTCTAAGACATGAGTGTGAGTCTCAGCCATGTGAGTCACACGGCCTGACCGCACGCTCGTGTGACCCCAGTAGTGTAAAAAATTTTAAATTTTTCCATGAGATTCTAGATGTTTTGGATTTAGTCCCGAATCATTTCTAAAGTGTTTCTAAGGTCTCGAGGACTTCAGTAAAGGACATTATGTATGAATTTGATTGATAATTGCCATGATTTATGAAATGCTTGAAATTGAATGTTTTAAGTTATATATTTTTAGCAATACTCTATAACCTTATTCTGGTGACGGATATGGGTTAGAGGTGTTACATTTAGTGGTATCAGAGCTACGATTTAGTCGATTATCAGACTGAACGTAGCATGTACGAGTCTAGAAATATATGTCGTTGTATAACCTATGATTGTGTGATAACTCCTAACTCGTTTGAACTTATACCTTCATATAGTAATGACATCCAACCGAGCTGACTCTGATGAAGTAGAGAGTAACGCGCAAGCCTCCATTGACGGAGCAGCGTCGACTGACACTAGGCCCGTATCTAAGGGCCGAGGAGGGGAGGCTAAGGAAGCCTTTTTCCATATGGTGAATGAATGGTTTATAAACAAACCCGACAACTCAATGACCTCTAGCCTAACCTGTTCCCCAACCAGTTCCCGTAGTTCCTCAGGGTTTGGAACCACTGTGAGTTTGTAGGCCGTTGGTTCCGCAATATGGGGCTAAAGAATTTAAAGCTACAGCTAAAGATGATCCCAAGAGAGCCGAGTTTTGGTTAGAAAATATTATCAGAGTTTTTGATGAGTTATCTTGTACACCTGCAGAGTGTGTGAAATGTGTCGTATCTCTATTAAAAGATTCAACTTATCAGTAGTGGAATACTTTGGTTTCAGTTTTGCCGAGAGAGCATATAGATTGGGAATCTTCCAAACTAAATTTCAAATGAGGTATATAAGTTAGAGATTTCTTGATTAGAAACGCAAAGAATTTCTTGAGCTTAAAAAGGGTCGATTGACAGTGTCCGAGTATAAGAGGGAATTTGTTAGACCGAACAAGTATTCTCGAGAATGTATTCCAACTGAAGTTGCCATGTGTAAATGGTTTGAAGAAGGGTTAAATTAAGATATAAAGCTTTTAGTCAGGATACTTGAATTGAAAGAATTTATTGTTCTAGTTGATCGAGCACATAAAGCCGAGGAGCTTACCAAAGAAAAGATAAAAGCTAATTATGAAGCTAGAGATTGGAGAAAGAGGTCAACTGGAAAGTCACATCAGTCATTATTGAAGAAATCGAAAGAACATCACAATCGTTCCACAGCTTTAGTGGGATATTCCAATAGAGATAGAGGTAAACGGCATGCGAGTCCAAAGCTTCAAGCTACTTCTATAGCAAGTGTGGGTAGTGTCAGGGACAATTGGCCTGAATGCAAGCAATGTAATAGACAACACTTCAGCAAATGCAGATAGAAGAATGAATCATGTTTCAGGTGTGGTTCATTTGAGCATTATATCAGAGATTTCTTAGAGAGATCAGATAAAGAAAAGGTTTAGACTATTCAACCGAGCAACACTTCTGCAATAGGTAGACCACCTCAAAATCTTGGAAATGCAAGTAATAGCAGTGCTAGAATAAAAGACTTTGTTGTGAGATTTGAGGCACGAGCACCAGTTAGAACTTACGCGATCCGTGCATGAGAGGAAGCTTCAGCGCTAGATGTTATTATTGGTACATTTTCTATCTTTGATACTAATGTTATTGCTTTGATCGATCTGAGATAAACACATTCATATGTAAGCACGAATCTAGTGTCAGGTAAGAATTTACCTGTTGAGTCCACTAAATTTGTGGTTCAAGTATCGAACCCCCTATGTTAGTATGTGCTAGTTGATAAGGTATGCAAAAATTGTCCGTTGATGATTCAAGGTTATAACTTTTTGGCCAATTTGATACTTTTGTCATTTGATGAGTTTGATGTGATTTTGAGAATGGATTGATTGACTTTGCATGATGCAGGGGTAAATTGTAGATGAAAGCTTACTATGTTATAGTGTCAGAATGGTGAAAAATTTCAGATTGAATCAGATAAACTAGATAGTATGCCTAATGTTATTTTGACTATGTTAGCATACAGATATGTGAGAAAAGACCGTGATGCGTACCTTGCATATATATTTTATTCTAGACTTTCTAAGTTGAAGTTAGAATTGGTTCCAGTGGTATACGAGCATCCAAATGTGTTTCTAGAGGAATTACCCGGGTTACTGCTGATAAGAGAGGTTGAGTTTGCCATTGAGTTAGTACTGGAAACATCTCTGATATTGATAGCTCCTTACCGAAAGGAACCTACAGAGTTGAAAGAGTTGAAAGTGTAGTTGCAAGGGTTGACATATAGGGGTTTTGCTCGACCCTGTTTCTCACATTAGGGTGCACCTATTCTATTCGTAAAGAAATGGGACGGATCTATGAGATTATGTATTGACTATCGCCAGCTCAATAAAGTTACGATCAAGAATAAGTATCCATTGCCACGTATTGACGATTTGTTTGATCAGTTGAGAGGTACAACAATATTTTCAAAGATTGATCTTCGTTCTGGTTACTATGCGTTGCGAGTTAAAGATTTTGATGTGCCAAAAATTGCGTTTAGGACCAAGTATGGACATTATGAATTTCTTGTGATGTCGTTTGGTTTAACTAATGCTCCTGCAGTATTTATGAATTTGATGAAAAAAATTTTAGACCGTATTTAGACCGATTTCTTGTGGTATTTATTGGTGATATATTGATCTATTCAAGAGATGAGTTTGAGCATGTCGCGCATTTGAGAAGTGTATTGCTAAGTTTAGCAAATGTGAATTCTGGCTTCGGGAAGTTGAATTTCTGGGACATTTGTATCAGCCGAAGGCATCAGAGTTGATCTGAGCAAAATCTCAGCTGTTGTTGATTAGAAACCTCTGACCAATGTATATGAAGTTAGAAGTTTTCTGGGCCAAGCTGAATATTACAGAAGATTCGTTCAAGGATTCTCGATGGTTGCTACACCGGTGACGAGATTATTACAAAAAGATGTGAAATTTGAGTGGTCTGAGAAATGCCAGCAAAATTTCAATAAGTTGAAAGCGTTGTTAACTGAGGCACCAGTGTTAGTTCAACCTTAGTAAGATAAAGAATTTGTGATTTTTAGTGATGCATCTTTAAATGGTTTGGGCTGCGTTTTGATGCAAGACGGCAAAGTGATAGCTTATGTTTCTAGAAAGTTGAAGTCGCACGAAAAGAATTATCCGATGCACGAAATAGAACTTGCAACTACTGTGTTTACGTTGAAGATTTGACGACACCATTTGTACAGCGAAAAATGTCACATTTTTGTTATCACAAAAGTTTGAAGTATTTAATGCCGCAGAAAGATTTGAATCTGAGACAATGCTGATGGCTTGAGCTATTGAAAGACTACGATTTGATTATTGATTATCATCCGAGTAAACCAAATGTAGTTGCTGATGCTTTGAGTAGAAACTCTCTGTTTGCTTTGCAAGCGTTGAATACATGATTGATGTTGTCTGATGATGGTTCAATCTTAGCTGAGTTGAAAGCTAGACCAATGTTTTTACAATAGATTTACAAGGCTCAGAAATGCGATGACGTGTTACCAGTTAAACAGAAACAGAGTGATTCGAATCCTGGTTTAGATTTTCAATTGGATTTGATAATTGTTCAGAGACGGAATTTGCGTTACGAAGGATTCGGATCTTGTTCGGAAGATTTTGCATGAAGCTCATAGTGGTAGCTTATCTGTTCATCCTGGTAGCAATAATATGTATAGTGACTTGAAATAAATGTACTAGTGGCCGGGTATGAAACGAGAGATTTTTGAGTTTGTGTCGCAATCTTTAGTGTGTCAGCAAGTTAAAGCTAAACATCAGGTACCTTCTGGTTTGTTACAGCCAGTGATGATACCAGAATGGAAATAGGAGCGTGACACGATGGATTTTGTATCGAGATTATCCTTGTCTCTGAGAAAGAAAGATGCAATTTGGGTTATCATTAATCGTTTAACAAAGCCTACACACTTTATTTCAGTGTGTACGGATTATTCTCTTGAGAGATTAGTTGAGTTATTGTTGCTGAGATTGTTAGATTACACGGGGTGCTAGTTCCCATTATTTTTTATAAAGATCTGCGGTTTACGTCTTGATTCTAAAGCAAATTACATGATGCTTTAGGTACGCATTTACATTTTAGCACCGTGATTCATCCCCAGACCGATGGTCATTCTGAGCGAGTAATTTAGATTCTCGGGGATATGCTTTGATGTTGCGTTTTAGAATTTGAAGGAAACTGGGAGAAATTTTTACCGTTAATTGAATTTTCGTACAATAAAATTTATTAATCAAGCATTAATATGGCACCGTACGAAGCTTTGTATGGTCGTAAATGCCAAACTTCATTGTATTGGACTGAGCTTAATGAGAAAAAAATTTCACGGGGTTGATTTGATACGAGAAACTGAAGAAAAACTAAAAGTAATCCGAGATAGTTTGAAAGAAGCTTCAGATCGACAGATATCGTATGCCGATTTAAAATGTAAAGACATTGAATTTCAAGTTGGCGATAACGTGTTGTTAAAAGTATCGCCTTGGAAAAAAGTTCTTCGTTTTGGTCATAAAGGAAAGCTAAGTCTGCGGTTATCAGGTCATATGAGATTATCGAAAGAATCAGACCAGTAGCTTATCGATTAACTTTACTATTAGAGTTAGAAAAGATCTAAAATGTGTTTCACGTATCTATGTTATGACGGTACCGATAAGACCCTTCACATGTTATCTCATCGGTTGACGTTGAGGTTCAGCCTAATATGTCGTACATTGAAGAACCAATTAGAATTTTAGCTCGAAAGGTTAAAAAATTGAGAAATAAAAGAATAATTTTAATGAAAGTTTTTTGGCAATGACACGGTATAAAGGAGACCATCTAGGAATTGGAAAAAGCTATGAGAAAGCAATATTCGAACCTCTTTTCTGGTAAGATTTTCAGGGATAAAAATTCCTTTAGGGGGAGAGTTGTAACAGCCCGTTTTCAATAAAATCAGAACAGTTACTTTCGGACCACAAATTTGATGTGGGAATAATTATTTTATTAATATTGTAATGTTTACAACATGTTAGTATTATCGTATAAATATTTCATTAAGAAATTTTACCGTTTACATGCTTAATTTTGTAAAAAGGACTAAATTGCAAAAGGTTCAAATTTTAAGTTCTACAAGCTAAAGGGATCTAATAGCTTTGATATTAAATGGTTAGAGGGCTTATGTTGTAATTAAACCATTGATATATTGAGTGGAATTTTATGGACATCATTTAAGTGATTTTAAAGGTTATTGATTAAGGTTAATTTAGTAAATTAATAATTACATAATAGTAAAATGGTTAAAAAAAATCCATCATCTTTGTTTCTTCCTATCTACCACCAAAAATTAGACTTAAAAACTCCATGGGAGGAGCTTGAAGGTTCGACAAACATTAATTTGTGCATGTAATTGTATTTTCATCTCGTTTTTAACTATTTCTATGTTTTTAGCTTAATCTAGCTAGCTCAGGGACTAATTTGAAAAAGTGTTAAAATATTAAAGTTTTACCATGAATGTATTCATATTGTTTTTGATATTTTATGGAAGAAAATGAATCTTTGTTGTTAGATAAGCAACTTTTGTAAAGTGAATTTTGTTGAAAATGTCAAACAAAGACTTATCTGAAAAATGTGTAAAATATGGGGTGAAATTGAGAAATAATGAAATGTATGAGCTGCTATGACCTTATATGAAATTCGGCTAGCTTGGATTAAGGATGAATTTGCATCTATTTCACTTTACGAGCTTAGGGACTAATTTATAAAGAAATCAAAATAATAGGGGTAAAAATGTTATTTTGCAGACATATGAATTTTGGATTGAATTGTATAGAATAGATATTAAATGGATTGAATTTATTCGTTTAGATCAAGATAGAAGGCTTTAGATCAGGGTAAAGATAAAGCTTCAGATTAATTTACTCCGTTTCTACGTTTTTATCGTCGAGGTAAGTTCGTGTAATTGCATAATGTTATATGCTTTCTATCGAACTATATATATTGTTGATTGCTATGTAAATAATTGTTGCATATCCAACAATGATACGTTGACTACTGAGCCTCGTTTGACCCTTAGGAATTCGTAGGATACAAATGACATGTCATTAGGGTTTACATGTTTTGGATGCTGGTCCTGAATGTCCTATTGGTCGTTGAGTTCTGACATTTGTTGTGGATACTCGAAAGCTTATGAAGCAGCACTGTGTAGCTACGTTCTGACCCACAGCTCTTATGAGCAGACCCATTTCACAGCTCGTATGAGCATATATGTAAAGGAAAGGACAAACTATGGTTATATGTTTAGCACACTTCGTGTAAGCTATCCCGCGTATCCAACGGTATTCTATTCGGTTCAACGGGCATGAATTTACAAGGATATGGTAAGTGTTCTATATGAACAAAAACATGAATATATGAAATACTTTGAAAGGGTGAGCTACATGGAAAATAAGTTATGTTGAGATGGATGACAAATCCAAATGAATTATGTTCAAATATACTAACATGTTTGTGTTGATGCTTAGGCTTTGGCCAAGCTATTGGTTGGACTGTGCCATGCTAAATTTTAATGTTATGTAATGAAATGGTAAGTTAAGTTTTATGTTATACAAACTTACTAAACATTATATGCTTACATGTGTTATTTTCCATGTTTTATAGTTAATCGGAAGCTTGTTCGGGTTGGAAGCTTGTCGGAAACCTATCACACTATCCATCAGCTATATAAGTAAAATTTGATGTTTTTAACTCTTGGTTATAATGACCTGTATAGGTGTTTTGTGCTCGATGAAATAGCCATTATGTTTGGTTTGTAAATATGGTAATTGGTTGATGAACTAGTTGTCATGTTGGCATGTTTATATGTGGTTTTATGATTGATGACATTTTGGCATTTTGGTGCTTAAATGGTTGATGTTGAAAGGGTCAAGTAAATCTATGTTTTTAATGATTAATTTTGTATATTTTATTGAGGTTTGACATGTGGTCAATTATGTTTTTTCTTGGCATGTTGAATTATGGTTGTGTATAGTTGATTTCTGCCAAAACATGTATGTGTTTAGTTGTTGTGAATGAGGTGCCTTTTGGAAAATTGGTTGTATGAACAAATACTACTATGATCTAGCATGATTATGCATGCTTTAGATACATTTTGAATGCCTTAATATAGGTGCAAATGGCCTATTTCTGGTCCACATGACCTAGGACACGGGCGACTATTTTAACTGTGTGTGACACACAACCATGCAAGGGTTACAAGTCTTTCAGTTACACTGCCTAACACACGGCCTAGCAAAGGGGCATTTGAGGCATTTCTAGAGTTACACAACCTTGCACATGGGCGTGTGGCTTGGCCGTGTGACCCAGGTCAGTAAGTTATACGGGAACGGACACGGGCTGGGATAGAACATGTGTCTCTTCTTCGACTTTTCACATGAAATGAGACACGGCATGTGTCTCAATCGTGTGAATCACACGGCCTGGCCACACGACTGTATGACCCCTACAGTGTGAAAAATTTAAACTTTTTCTCTGAGATTCTAAATGTTTCTGATTTAGTCCTGAATCATTTCTAAAGTGTTTCTGATTTTGTATGAGTTTGATTGATAATTGCCATGATTTATGAAATGTTTGAAATCAAATGTTTTACGTTACGTATTTCTGGGAATACTCTGTAACTCTATTCCGGCGACGGATACGGGTTAAGGGTGTTACAGGATTACTCATCACGTTCCCAAGAATGCCTTATGTATGCATAATATATGTAACCTCCCAAACCCGGCCTAGACGTTATGGCTAGATTGAGAAGGCTACATTAGCCTCCGAAATGATTAAGCTAACTTACGTTACTTTTGAAGACCTTAAATAAACTCATTTTAGAGAAAACCGTAGTTTTACTTTTAGTTAGCTTAAAAGCATATGCATTCATTAGGTTCTGTATACTTAGGATTCATTTTATGGTTGATAGTACTGTTTTAGACAACAGTTTGCTTGTAGCTCTTCTTTTTTAAAAAACTCGATGTTAAACTAATGCAGCGAGAAAACCATTTTTCAAGTCATTTTGGAAACTTAGTTGCTTTATCAATTTGTTTTTCGAAAACGGTTCCTTTGCAGTACAGTGGAAACTAGGAAACAATATCAAATTTTACTTAAGCCCGATATCATGTATTATCCTGTTACTATGCTTGAGTAATCCATGCATGCAAAAATCCCAGAAGAAAAGTTACCAAGCCACAAACCAGAAGTCATTAAAAATTACAAACCAAAATCATTAGAGATTGATTAATACTCATTAAAAAAAATCCACGGTCCAAGGTGATTCTCCGAATGCTGAGTCCGGTCCTAATTTCAAGGTTTGCCTAAAAAGTTAAACACTATTGGGGGTGAGCTAATGAAAAGCTCAATGGGAGTCGAAAAATTATTTAAACAAACATAAATATCAAATATAGTGAAACATATTAGCATTAAGAGAAGAACACAGAACCATCATAGGAATTTCATACCATTACATAGCCATTATCAATAACGATGTCAAACGGTGTATGAGCATGGGTCATCATTCATTCGAGTAACAATCATTAATTTCGATATAGTTCAGTACAAAAAATATAATACGTATCATAAATCAATAACATTTAAATATGTCGTGAGCTTGATGCAATGCAAAAAGGTTCCTACCCATATCATCCGCTACACACCACGAGTTCCCCAAAACTCGTCATCTGAACTCCAAAAAAGTATAGGCTTAAGCCCGTTGTGGTTAAAACCATCAATAACAATATGCAAATAATACTGCCAATAAAAATGCGATAAATCACCATTCCCCTCGGTACTCCAGGTGTAGTGCACTGACTATGAATAATGAGGACTTAATATGCTGCCGGTACTCCACAGAACTCCTCCGCCAACCACAAAATCCCAACCCAATGCATATGAAATATGTCACACAATCTCATAGATTATTATTTCTGAATACTTTTGACATTCATTTGACATGCTCAGCATGTCCTCAATAATCACATACTTTATAGATTTTCATATATTGTTCAATAATCAGTAAATGGAAATAGTGTTCCAATCTTTCAAATTACCATTGTGTTGGTATCAATCAATATCGTTCAATTTCACATGCTTTATAGATTTTCATTGTGCCTAAATAGCACCCTTTTCAGTACAAAATATAACAAATATCTCATAAGCTTAATACCTCAACACAATATATCATTCATTCAAACATTCTCATATCTCATAACTCAAATATGCAATTACAAACTCAATCAAATATTCATACTATCAAACTAGCAATTTTGCCAACATGTCAATCTTTTAAGGCTCGAAACATACCTAGTTCGACCAATCACAAAATCAATAATTTGGCTATTAAGCCAATAAATCAGCAAGCTAATTTATAAATATAACATGATATTTAACATTTTCAAATAATTTTATGAGTTTAGGACCCACACCTTATTTTTCGCTTCTTCTTAGCACATTTGTAAATCTTCCAATTTTCCTTAATAATTCCTTAAACGAACCTAAACTGAAATTTAGTATAAATTCAATCAATTTACCATTAAACCATCCCCCAAACACCCACTTATGAGTTCAAACCAATAGTTCAAATTATAACTATTTTATGAATCCAAACTAGTTAGATTCCTTACACTATATCGATGCGAACCGTACGTACAATCGTTCTTCACCTTTACGGATGATTTGGGGCATTCAGGTCAACACCTAATTCAATAATATACTGGAAAATAAGTAACCAATTAATTATTAAATTAATTCATTTAATCAATTCATAACCTTTATCCAACAACTATGTCAAAATAACAAACTAGTTATCCTTAATTGCACTAACGCTTCAAGATTTGTGGGATCCAATTGGCTAATTGATCAAGAAAGTCTCTCCCTAATTAACATGTGATTAAAGGCTAATTAGGAGGATTGAAGACCACAAGTCAATTATGGGAAAATATGGGCAAGACCCAAGAAACACCTTTCTTACACATAGGCGCACGCACCACATCCATGGTGGCAAAAATTGGGGTTGAGTTTTAAAATAGTTTGAGATCTCATTAAAATATGGAAAAATAACGTTGAACTCATTTAAAATCCCCAAAATTCCAGATCTAGAAAATTTGGCTTTTAATTGACAGGATTAATGAAAAAATTGAAAAGAAAAGAGATCTTACCCAAGCTAGTTGAGAGAAAAGACAATGACACTTTCTTGGCAATGTTCGGGATCAATCTTGGGGTTCAAGATTTTAAATTTGGGGATGATTTAGATGAGGATAAATGGCAGAAATATAATAAATAATATGGTTCAAAATCTTCACGCAAAAAGAAAAAGAAAGAGATTGCAAAATGGGAGGTGTAGGTGATGGGATTAATAGAGGAAAAGAAATAAAATAAAATCAAAGAGAGGGAGAGGAGGAGATGAACGTTTAGGAAAATGAGGAGGATTAAAGGCTGATTATTTGTGAAAATTTAATATTTATACCTAGGGTTACAAGGCTTGGGTGGCACACACATTAAAAATAATGGATTTTCGCCAAAAATTTAATTATTTTGCAAAGGAAAGGATTCGAACTTGGGACCTCATTTAATTTCCATGCTTTCTCATATTTCTTTTAACCATTAGGATTTTTCTTGATTCTTCAAATAATTTTACAATATTTATTTTAAAAACAAGACATGTCGTATACTAGGGTTTCAGGAAAAATTGCAAAATAATAAAAATGGAGATAGAGAAGGGATTTGAACTTAGGTTTCAACAAACATTGTACTAACACTTAAACAACAAACCAATACCTCATTAATTTCCTAAAAATGAATAGATAATCTCAAAAATTAAGGCATGACCACTCTCTCTCGATTCACAAACCCAATTATACTAACCCCCAATTTTTGGGATGTTACAATATCACTCTTCGAATTGCCACCCTGGCACATTCCTGGCTTGGTCCCTCCTGCCACACTAGTTCAATTCAAGGAACCTTCATTACAAGTAAACATCTGTAAGTTCAATAGAACTTAGTGAATCTCAACCATTTTTACCTTTAAATGATGATGTTGAATTTATTGACTTATGAATTCTATATTTCTTTTCAGATTTTGGAGGATAGTTTTTTATTCCTGGCGGATAACTAAACGCCAACCTCTAACTTGACCACCTTGTACATGTTCCACTCGATTGGTGGGTCACAGACTTCCCACCTTATAGTAGATCCCATTTTGTAATTGCTTGAAGATAGAAATAAAAAATATTTCTCAAAATGATACATCTATGGAGACTACTCTCGGTGGATTCTTATACTAGCTCTGGCATATTGTAAGCTTGCCAGACACACTGTACCTCTGATTCAGTCCTGAAAAAACTTGTTTTGATAAATACCATATTTCTAATCATACAATAGAAATCCAGATGACTCTAATACATGATGTGAGAATTTCAAGGATGGGCAGACATGTATACCACCCAAAATTTGAGATCTGCCAAGGTCTCTATCTTGGTCATCAGTCGAGTACACTGTTGAGATCTCCTACAAAAAATGCCTCATGGGCATACCCAGATCTTGTTAAAAAAGTAAACTAAAAACTCACAGTTAAGCTTTACATAATTCACCTTATAGGCTTCCCTGATGACTCGCCCCAAAGGCTTTACAGATGACTCACCACAAAGGCTTTACAGATGACTTGCCACAAGGGCTTCCCAAATGATTCACCACTAGATGTCTTGCCATAAAGGCTTTATATATGACTCACCATAAAGGCTTTATAGATGACTCTCCACAAAGGCTTCCTAGATGTCTTGCCACAAAATCTTCCCAAACAATTTTCCACTAAGGCTTGGTTTGGTTTGCCAACAAGGGACCACATAAACTATCTTGTTTGACTATATGGATTTTCCTAAACTCAACATCCTCTGATGTTTTCTCATCATTGACCTCGAGACAAGCATAAATTCTAATAGACAAATGCGACTCATATGCCATACACAGAATGTGCCATGGCCATGGTCTTTTCACATATCTACCACACTGGCCTTTTCTTATTTTTACAGTCATGATGGACCTCGTGTTTACAGTCTCAGTGGACTACATTTCACCATACTAGGCATTGTGCTTATTGTCCCAATGGATGTCTTCTAAGAACAACCGCGAGGTTCGTTATCGTATCATAGACATTCCCAACACTCCGCCCAAACCCCCTTATCGCCAACCATACTTGGTCATGCATCACTCAAATAACATAATGGACACATTTACACAGATTTCACTCATAATCTTAACAAAACCATACTTCATAACACATAATTTTCCACACATACTTACCACACATTGTCATATTCATGTAGCACATCATACACTTTAGTATATACATACAAAGGCTTCACAAAGAACAAACATAACCATACATACATACAACTTCTCAAAAAGATATACGAATCTATATGAACATCAATCATGTAAGGAATTACCACAATATATTATACAGAAGTTAGGTCTAGAGACTTACCAGAGACCTACCTTTACCTCGATTTGGAGTTTTTGTTTCAATTGTCCTTCCCAATCTAGCAGCAACAACTGCTTACAACATCATGAAAGTTCCATTAGCATCCCCAATTATAGATAGTTTACTAACATTTCAACTACGTGCGACCCCCATGTAGTGACCTTCACTCACACTCTACCGTTCTTACACCTTTTAACATCCTTACTCATCAACAATTATAACATATAGGGCTATAAGACTTACCAGAAGGTTAAATCATCCAAATTTGAAAGATTTATGATTTATAGTCTTAACACACAAATAATATAAGCTTAGAAATAAAATTTTAAACAATTTTTATTTTGAAAAATAAATTTTTCATTTTTAAAATTTTTCATTTTAGAAATAATATATATCTAATACTTTTTAATTTTAAAAAATGAAGTTTTAAATAATTTTTTCATTTTTAGAAATAATATATATAATACTTTTTAATTTTAAAAATAATGTTTTAAAACTTGTAAAAGGATAATTTTTTGTTAGGATATTATTAATAGATATTATCCTTTAGCAATTTGATTCCTGCACAACTACTACTGTATAGATATATATATGTAAGAAAAATATAATATCGTATGTAGTATTAATATGTCAGTAACAATAATAATGCAATATAATGCAGTAGCAGTATCACAATAGAATACTTGTAATCAAAAAGACTTGAAAATTAGAAGAAGAATTTTGTTGAGACCTGTATAAACAGTTTCCTTAAGACAGATTCAACCTCTCGTTGGTGCTTTGAGTAAAGTTGGACATCTATATCCCAGGATACAACAACAAATGATCACAGTAGTAACATAACAACAGTGATAAATTGAACACAATCTTTCCTTTCTCTATCACCAGGATGAATGAATTTAGAAGGAATTTTATATATTGATGGTTTTTATGACGTGTTTTGGAAGTCTCCTATCTTGGCTTTATATAAAGGAGAGGAAATGAGTGAAGAGATTTAGACTGATTCATGAAGAATTTTTTTGAAAATTTAATAGATATAAGTGAACAGACAAAATGAATGAAAAGATGCAATATTAAACCAAAAACAATGAATCTGTTCACCAAGAGATACAATTGTTCAAAAGATACAACTGCTCATCAAGAGACGGGACTATTGTTTAATTTGAGTATCAATTTATCATTCATCACTTTAACAATTTTGAGCATATTATATAGAATATAACTCTATAATTTATTTATTCAAACCTTCAATTTTATCAATAAAATAATATGTCGAACACCAAACAAATTTTTCTGCAACAAAAGATCAATATCCAATACCAGATAATAAAAAAATCAGCATGAAATGAAGCAATATACAAATTAACAAAAAAGTCTCAATCCAATAAATCGCACAACGAATATTGAATCTAAACTATAATCGAAACCATAAGACCTAATAATTAATCTAATAATAATGAAACTAATACCTGACCTAATATAAACAGTAAAGACATAATAATAATAAACTATCAAATAAGAAACACAACCAATCAAATACTAATAATAATAACAATAAAAGTAATAAAAATAACAATAATAATACTAAAATGATTAAATATAATTAAAATAATTTTAAAAAAAAAGAAAAATGGAATGGGCCAAACGTGGTTGGGGTAGATGCAGTCGACGGAGGCGGAGACGAGCTATAGTGATGGTGCCTGGAGTTGGGGTTTTGACAACGGCGAAACAGTCAGCAACGGTGACTAGCGGGGTAAGGGGAATGAGGGGGTTAGTTCGGGTAAGAGAAACAAAGGGAAGGGGAATGGGGATCAGGATGTGTCATTAACGGAGGTGGCTCAACGGTGGGGATATCTATTATTTTCCAACAGTCCCCTACATGAATGAAATTGATGGATCAATGAGACTGAAAGACTCAAAGAGGTGATAGATTCTACATTCGATATTTACATAGGATAGGTAGGCATCAACCCTTGAACCTTCCCTTTTATTTACTTTACTAGTTGACCAATAGATGCGATGTACTTGGAGTGTTCTACTGTTTGTGTAAACAATGATATACCTTACACAATTAGCTCCATGGCAAGATTTTGGTTCTCATAGGTATGTTCATAACACTCTCTTGGTTCTAGAAGAGCTTAGAGAACTATGCCCCAATAGTCTCCTTGAAGCAGCCCCACTTCACTGTTATATAGGTGACTTATGTTGTTCGTTTCACTGAAACACACAATGGTAATTAAAATCATTGGTTAACCTTTACCACATTTTAATCATTATTTTCATCATAGGAATGAACTTGGGATAATAACCCCAACAGTTACCTCACAAGGTCTATGCAAGTAGGTTGTCCTATTGAACCTAAATCTTGGGATCTCTCGTCAACTAGGTTGTCACAATATTATAAGATATAAACAACTTAAAAACTATATTTAAGTTTCTAAAATATAATATAATAAATTTTTAAAATTATGAATATAATTTATACTTTGATTACGACGGAGAAAATTTGAAAGATTTATGATTTAGAGTCTTAACACACATGATATAAGCTTAGAAATGAATTTTTAAACAATTTTTAATTTGAAAAATAAATTTTTAATCTTTTAATCTTTTATATCTAATACTTTTAAATTTTAAAAAGTAAAGTTTTAAATAGTTTTTTCATTTTTTTAGAAATAATATATATAATACTTTTTAATTTTAAAAACATGTAAAAGCATAAATTTTTGTTAGGATATTATTATTTAATATGATCTTTTAGCAGTTTGATTTCTAATAGGATATTATAGGATATTATTATTAAATATTATCTTTTAACAATTTGACTCCTATGCAACTACTACTTTATAGATATATATATACCCTCGAGGTCTATCACTAAAATTCAAGAGAGATTACCCTATTCTTGTTATGAAATTTGAGCATGGTTTTCCAATTTCTTTTTTCTTTCATTATTCTAAATGGTTGGCGGCGAGTTTTCTCCTCCTCCACCAGCACCAGGGGGTGACACTTCCTAGTTTTATCGTTGAGCAATGGTTGTCTCCTCTGGCAGTGGTTGGTAATAAAAAATCAACTTCCACTTGGTTGAATGGTAAGAATAATTGGATTATTGATACAAGGTATTAAAATCATGTTACGGGTGATTATGTTTCTGAAAAATATGAGAGATGGTGTAGCATGTTCTGTAGGACTCCCTAATGGCCAAATTGTGGTGGCTACTAAAGAGGAATGGTTAAATTGATAGATAAAATCCACTTAAAACACGTTCTTTACATTTCTAAATTAAACTACAATTTAATTTTGGTTTCCTAGTTGAATGATGATATGAACTGTTTTGTCAAATTTTCTATTAACATATGTGTTATTCATGACCTTTATTCAAGGGATTTGATTAGAGTGGTTGAGAAACGAGATGGAATTTATTACTTCTGACAAGTTTCAACAATTAAAGCGGTTTCGGTTGAAGCTTCATCCTTTTTGAGAACTTTGGCATAGAAGATTGGGTCACCCTTTTGAGAAAGTTGTAAAGTTACTTCCTTATGCTAGTAACTCTCCAGATCATCTGAATAAAGAATGCGAAATTTGTCATTGTGCTAAGTAGACAAGAAATAGCTTTCCAGTTAGCGAACAAAAAGACACTCGTATTTTTGAGTTAGTTCATTGTGATTTATAGGGGTTTTATGTCACTTCTTCATATTGTGGATCTCATTATTTTTTGGCATTAGTTGATGATTTCTCTTGAGCTGTTTGGGTATATCTATTGGCTAATAAAAGGGAGGTTTTCAAAGTTTTCATGTTATTCATTGCTATGATTGATCGTCAATTTTCTTAATAAGTGAAGTGTGTCAAAAATGATAATGGGATGAAATTTAATTGTCTCCAAAAGTATTTTCTTAAAAATGACATTATTTTTCAAGCATCTTGTGTTGGTACTCCTCAACAAAATGGGAAACTGGAGAGGAAACATCAACATATTTTTAAAGTAGCTCGTGCTTTACGTTTATAGGGATATCTGCCTATATTTTTTTAACGGGTGCGTGTTGGTTGTTTCTCATCTCATTAATCAAACTCCTTCACCTCTTTTTCACAATAAATAATCCTGTGAAATATTTTTTAGTGACCCTCATTTGCTTGATGATCTTTGTGTGCTTGGTTGCTTATGTTTTGCACATAATCAACATTCTAATGGTGATAAATTTGCTAGTCAAAGTCGAAAGTATATTTTTTTTGGATACCCTTTTGGCAAAAAGAGTTGGTATTTATATGATCTGGATTTTAAGTTCTTTGTGTCCCGTGATTTTAAATTTTTTAAGGATATTTTTTTCATATTTGGATGAGAATACTGAAACCATTGAGCCTGACAATGTTGCTTTGCCATATGGGAGTGCATACACAATTTTTTATTGATATTTGGGTGAATTAGAGTTGTTACAACATGTGATAGTTCCTTCACTTCCTACTCCGTAGCTTGTGAATGCGCCTCATGTGAGTTCTCCAACACTTGTGCTATATTCTTCTTCCTCCAATGTCACAGTGGTACAAGAGGTTTTTGGTAATGGTGTGCCTGAATTGGGACGATGACATAGGGAGAAATTTCCCTCTGTGAAGCTTTAGGATTTTGTTACTCATACTGTATTAAAGAAATGCCCATCTCTTACCTCACTTGCTTCAAAGCCTTCCTCAAGTAGACCATATCCTATAACACATTTTGTTAATTGTGAAAAATTTACTATGAAACACCAAAATTTTCTTGCGACTATTACTGTAGGGGTTGAGCCACAGTCTTTTAAAGATGCTATGAAGGATGCAGGATGGCGTGAGATTATGTAAAAGGAGATTTGTATTTTGGACAATACTGTCACTTAGTCTATGGAAACACTTCCTCATGAAAGGAAAGCATTGGGTAGTAAGTGGGTGTACAAGATTAAATATAACATTGATGGAAGTATTGGGAGACTTAAATCTCGTCTTGTTGTTTTTGGCAATCATCAGGTTGAAGGTATTGACTATAATGAAACTTTTGCACCTAAGGCGAAAATGGTGATTGTTCGGGCTTTCTTAGCTATTGTAGCTTCAAAAAAGCGGGAGTTACATCAGATGGATGTCCATAATGCCTTTCTGTATGGTGATCTTGATGAAGAGTTTTACATGAAGCTTCCTCCATGTTTTTCTCTTGATAAGCCTGGAATAGTTTTTTATTTGCACAAGTATTTGTATGGGTCAAAACAGACTTCTTGGTATTAGCGTGCAAAGCTTGTTACTGTACTGAAAGGGTATGGATTTCTTCAATCATATTCTGATTATTCTCTCTTTACATACACTAAGAGATCTGTACGCATTAATGTGCTGGTTTATGTTGATGATTTGCTTATTTCTAGGAACGATTTCACTGCTTTGAAAACTTTTAAGGGGTATCTCAGTTCTTTCTTTCATATAAAGGATCTTGGTGTTTTGAAATATTTTTTTAGGGATAGTGGTAACTCGTAGCTCTTCGGGGTTATTTCTTTATCAAAGGAAATATGCACATGATATTATTTTGGAGGCAAGTCTTTTGGGAGTAAAGCCAACCGAATCACAAAATAGAGAAAAATCATAAATTAACGCATGATACAGAGACAATTTTGTCTGACCCTGAGTCATTCAGACGATTAATGGGTCGTTTGATTTATTTGGCAGTGACCAAATTGGATTTGGCATACTCGGTTCATGTCTAATCCCAGTTTATGCATGAGCCAAGCTAAGAGCATTGGGACACGGCTCTGCATGTTGTCCAGTACTTGAAAGGCTCTCTTGGCCAAGAGATTCTTTTGAGATCTAATAGTGATTTTTTCTTGAAAGGATGGTGTGATTCGAATTGGGATGCTTGTCCGATAACTCTGTGTTCGCTTACTAGTTGGCTTATCTTTCTAGGATAATCTCCCATTTCCTTGAAAACTTAGAAACAACATAAAATTTCCTATTCTTCTGCTGTGGCTGCATATAGGTCTATGGCTTTTGTTACTTGTGAGCTCAAATGGCTGAAGGACTTACTATTGAGCTTAGGTGTTCATCATCCTAAACCAATTCTTTTATTTTGTGATAGTCAATCTGCACTACATATTGCACAGAATCTCGTATTTCACAAGTGTACTAAACATATTGAAGTGGATTCTCATTTTGCCTTGTTCTCTCTAAGTCAACTATTGGCAAACATAACCATTGGTCTAGTCATAACTATGTTCCATCTAACAATAATCTCTCATGGGTCTTGACCCTGTCTATCATTGTTCCAGACTTTCCTTATACCCTTCATGATATGCCTCAGCATTGATACCCAAATTTGTTAACATGGATTGATGAAATCTATTAGTGTGTTAACTGAGGCTTTATCTTGACTTTGGATCCCTTTTGTAACATCCTGTCTAGTGGAATCTTAGTATCCGAATACTGTGCAGTGAATGGGTCGAATAAGATAAGTTAGAAGTGAATGGTTTTTAAGCTAATATAAAGATAAGAACCATTTGGGAGCGCCCATGGCACCTTTGGGTTTGGCAAACACTGGGTTAGTACGAAGTGAATAATGAGTAATCCGTTAAAGAAAGGTTCTCCCCTAGAATCCTCTGTTGGCGTACATAGGATGGGCGGAGTCTGTTTTAAGTAAATGAACATTGTGACAAGAAGCATATGTCAGTAATGAAGAACACCCCCTAACGATGGCCTTAACTCAATGAAGTTATAAGAAAACAATAGTTAAAGCTCAATTGAGCATGAACTGGAATAGTTAAGAACCAAAGGAAAACACTTGATTAGTTTCTTGGAATTTGTAAGATGTGGATAAGACTACCAAATGACTGATGTAATGTTCGTTGAGTCCAAAACTAGTCAAGGAACAAGTCAAAGCATATAAGATAATAAATATCATACCTCACTCTTCGGGAGAGCAAAACCAAATGAAGATAGGAAAGTAAAATGTTATCCACCCCACTAAGAGTTTTGACATATATGTGGGCAGGTAGTCTATAATAAAATCTAATGTGAGACGCCGCTAGGAAAGGATGCCTAGCAAAGCACATAGTGGACTCAAGTAATAAAAGTCATCGCTAAGAAGGCATGATGCGCTAATGCATGATCAGTCAAGCTATCAACTACGCCCTAACAAAGGATGGGCTAGGACCTAAACATAAGCTATGTATGCATCTGTATACCTGTACGTGTTGCTTTATAGTTTTCGTGCATCTACCTGGTAAATCACATATATTAATACACCTATCGAATATCTAGTGGAACAACAGAAAATATCTGATGATAGGGTAAGTGCTAGGAAATATTCATTACTTCCTTGAAAAGTATTCTCTAGCTATGTAATGGTGACTTGAGAGGAAAAACCTCTCATCCTTTAGGATGAGCTTGGAATGAGAGGGTAAGCTCTGAGATGCCCCTGTGAAGGTAAGTTTCGCAGCCTTACTACTGTGAGAGCAAATTTGTTTAGCATAGTAACAAAAATGGTAAAGTTTTGTTGTATAATTCTAGTGTTCAAGTGATAAAGGAAATGAAATAGATGGAAAGATCTTAACGATTTTTTTATTGTTTAACGTTTAGGTTTTGCTGATCTACTCAATTGAAGCCCAAGTTTGATGTTTGAAACTGCAAAAGGTGAGGATATTGTGAGGGACCTGTGGGTACCTTATGAACTCTTTTCTATCTATTGCATTTATGTTTATATACTTATTTCTTCTATGTTAAAAGACTATTATGTGAAACAAAATGAAATCTATGTATGTGTGATATGATGATTCTGTGAAAATGTGTATATGATAAGCTTGTATGTTTGGCTTGATGCCTAAATGACAATGCAGCTTTACTAAGAAAAGAACGTATGAAAACGATGAATATGTAAGAAAGCATGAGCTCAATGATAAGTCTTTGTTCTGTTGAAAAGTATGTGCATGCATGAGTAAGCTTGAAGCATAACTCTCTTTGCACAATGAGTCTGAGTTGCATGTCTAAAAATGTAAACGTACCTGCATGTTGAAGTCTGTTGCAATGAGTTAGTCAATCATGAGTCCACATGTTGAGTCCATTTGCGTGTGAGTTTGTCGGGATAGTAAACACGAATTCGATTATGGAAGTCCATAGCCATGGCAAGTGAAGACCATATAAAGTAAGACCTAGCCTGGGGCTATGGCATCATATGGGGATACGAAAACCACATAGTGTAAGACCTAGTGTGGGACTATGGTGTCATCTGGAGAAAAGATGAAAAAAAATAGTTGGGTGAGTACTTGGCGATGAGGGGAAAACCTCATGAAAATGAGTTTAGGAAAATCCCTATTGTCGGAAACAACATTACCTAAAGATGATGCCTCCATGGTTGAATCTATTATATGTGAGCCTTTGTGGTTGTTCTCTGTTTAATGTGACCCTTAGTGGTAGGATATGTTATATTTGGAACCCTTTGTGGCTTTTCTCTATTATATGTGAGCCTTTTTGGCGAAATTGTCAAGGAGAATAAACTTGGTTGATACTGTTGAAAGTGCCTTTGTGGCGAGATAATGAGTAAGTCATTAAAGAAAGGTTTGTCCCCAGAAGCCTCTGTTGACGTGCATAGGATGCGAGGAGTCTGTTATAGGTAAATGAACATTGTGACGAGAAGCATATGTCAGTAATGAAGAACTCTCCATAATGATGGCCTTGAGCTGGTTAAGTTAAAAAGAAACAATATTTGAAGCTCAACTGAACATGAACTGAAATATTTAAGAACCAAAGGAAAACACTTGATTAGTTTCTTTGAATTTGTAAGATTTGGATAAGACTACCAAATGATTGATGTGAAGTTTGTTGAGTCCCAATAATGTCAATGGACAAGTCAAAGCATAAAAGATAGGAAATATATCTTATATCACTCCTTGAGAGAGTAGGACCAAAGGAATATAGGAAAGTAAAACGTTATCCGCCCAACTAAGACTTTTGATGTATATGTGGGCAAGTAGCCTATAACGAAATCTGATGCGAGACGTTGTTAGGAAAGGATGCCCAGTAAAGCACATATTGGAATCAAGTAATAAAGTCGTCGCGAAGAAGGCGTGATGCGCTAATGCGTGACCAGTCGAGCAATCAGCTACTCCCTAACAAAGGATGGGTTAGGACCCAAGTATAAGCTATGTATATGTTTGTATTCCCGTACATGTTGCTTTACAGCTCTCGTGCATCTACCTAGTAAATCATATGGTTTAATACACATATCGAACATCCACTGGAACAAATTAAAATATCTAATGATCAGGTAAGTGCTGGGAAACTGTTCATTAATTCCTCATCAAGTATTCTCTGGCTATATAAGGGTGACTTGAGGGGAAAAACCTACCATTCTTTAGTATGAGCTTGGTACGAGAGCGTAAGCTATGAGATGCCCCTGTGAAGGTAAGTTTCGCAACCTTACTTCCATGAAAGTAGATTTGTTTCGTTTCGTAATGAAAATTGTAAAGCTTTGATGTATGATAATGGTGTTCAAGTGAGAAAGGAAATCAAGTAGATGGAAAGATCTTAATGAGTTTTTTGTGCTTTAACACTTAGTGTAACAGCCTGTATTTTAGTAGTGTCCAAAATAGTGGTTTTGGGGCCACCAAATCTGACGAGTAAGTTCGTAAATATTATTATTTAATATTTAAGAGTCAAATATGGTTTTAAAAAGGTTTTTTATTTGATAAATTATGTTGTATAAATGATTTATTAAGTTCAAGTGGTCAGACCTTAAGGTCAAGTGCTTTTAGAAAATCAGGTATCGGGACCTCATTTTTATAAACTGAGTCATAAATATTTTTATAAATATTTACGGAGTGTCATTAAGGTGGTATTAAATTTTTGTTGAAAAATTTTAACGTTTCGCTATTTAATTAATTAAAAATGACTAAATCGTAAAAGATGTAAATTTTGATCACTATTTGATTTGAGTGATTAAATGGTTAATTGAATAAAGGAAAAGGGACTTAAATGGTAATTAGACCATTCAAGGTGTTAGTGGACAATAATGGACATGAATTTGATGTTTTATTTAATTATTAACTAAGGTTAATATGATAATTTGATAATTATATTAAAATAAATAAAACAAAAGTTTTATCATCTTTTTCAAAGCTTCATCACCGATTGTAAATGGGGGAAGAAGCCATATTTTTTTTGCTTGGAGGTTTTAGCAACTTCACAAGCTAAATTGGTATGTAATTTTAGCCCCGTTTCTTGTAATTTTTATGTTTTTTATATCGTTGCAACTAGGTCCAGCTAGCCCGTACCTTCAATTTTGAAACTGTTAAAGATTTTGAATGTTTCCATTGATGAACCTTGTGATTTTAGATGTTAAATGATGAATTTGAGATATTAGTTGTTATTTAAAAGTATTTTATTAAGTGATTTTTGATGAATTTTCTGATTAGGGACTAAATTGTTAAAATAGTAAAAGTACAAAGATTTGATGTGAAATTGTTGAAAATATGGGCTGATATGGGTACCATGAATATTTTAATGTTATAAATTGGAATTAAAAATGATTAATTTGCATTAAAAATGGTTAATTTGCATGTTTTGTGCTTAGGGGCTAAATTAAATAAAAGTAAAATTTTAGGGGCAATTTTGTAAAAATTTCAAAAATGACTAAATTGCATAAAATATATTTTTTACTATATAAATTAATAGATTGAATGGAATTATTCATTTAGATCAAGATCGGGTGGAAATCGAGGAGAACAGAAAATTACCAAAATGCCTCTGTACTTTTACATTTCTGCAATTTAGAGAGGTAAGTTCGTATGAATTATAAACACTTAAATGTGAGTTAAATTGACTGCTTAATGTGATATTCTATTGTACATGAATTAATATATAGATGTTATTATTCAATTTATTATGTCATGAAACGATAGAAATTCAACAACGTACGACTATCGAGTCCCGTTTGAACCTTAGGAATTTGTAGAACACAAATGACATGTCATTAGGGTTTACATGATTCGGGTGTTGGCCTTGAATGTCCTACGGATGTCTAAGGTTTGGCATGTGTTGCGAATACTTCACAGCTCGTGTGAGCAGCATCATGTAGCTACGTTTCGACCCACAACTCGTGTGAGCATACTTATTCACATCTCGTGTGAGCATATATGTATAGGAATTGATGGATTATAGTTTTATGAGTTAGCACACTTTGTGTGACCTATCCCGAGTATCTAACGGTATTCTAAACGGTTCAACAGGCATGAATTGGAAAGGAAATGGTAAATGTTCAATGCAAACAAATACATGTATATATGAAATACATTGAAATGATGAGATATATGGAAAGCATGTTATGTTATGAAGGATGTTATATCGAATAAAAATCATATTCAAATATAATGGTTATCCATTTTGAATTCGTATGAAATATGTTCAAGTATGTTAACATGTGTTGTTGTTTAATGCTTAGGCATGTGCCAAGCTATTGGTTGGATTGTTTTATGTTTACTTATAAAGTGATGCATTGAAATGGTAAGTGCCCAAATGGAAATATGCTTGTGTTCATGAAAGAGTGGTAAGGTTTAAATTATGTAATTTTTTTATGAAATGGTTTATCATGTGGTTAATTCCAATAGAGCTATGCTTAAATGCACTAGCTTGTGGTTATGGTTGATGATATGCTTATGTTTTGTGTAATGTGCATATGAAACGGTTGTGGAAAGGTAATGGAATAGTAAGTTCATACTTGAAGGGTAAAATGATGAAAAAGGGAATGAAGGAAGGATTTTTGTTTTTTTTAGAAAAACAGTGGCTGAAATGGGATTTTTGAGAAAAATGGGGTTTAAATACCCTAAACAAAATGGCGCCACTTTGCCCTTAGGGGTCAGGCGCCAAAACGACACCGTTTTGGCCTTGACCCGCGCGGTGACCCGACCCAAGGGAGGATCCGCGTGTTTTCTAAAAAGAGGATATTTGCGCTAGCAGTCCCTCTAAGTGTACATCGCATTACAATTTGGTCCTATTTCGTTATTTTCTTTTATTTTGATTTAGCCCTAAATTTTTTTTTAATTTGGTCCACTGCAGCACCGCATTTTGGGGTACTTGGTCTATTTACCATTTTGGTCCCCCTCGTTCTACGCGCAGTTCGGTCCTTTTCGTCTTTTTATTTGAAATTCGCCCAGTATTTATATTTCTATTTCGATTTAGTCCCTTTTTTCAGTAATTTTATTATTATTATTGTTATTGTTTATATTATTGTTACTTATCATATTATTATTATATAATAGCTTATATATGTGACAACCCAAAATTGACCCTAGTTGGGAAGTGGTTTCGGGACCGCTAAATCGAGTCACCGAAATGTTTGAATGTGATATTTATTGTCTAGAATATGTAATTATGAATGTGTGAAAATTTCAAGCTTCGATTTAGTCGATTGCATGTGAATTTAGTCAATAGGACTTATGTGCGACATTTTTGAAATGTGATAGGTCGAAGCATAAGGACCTATTAGAGCATGAAATAAAAAGGGGGAACTTGCATGTCAAATTCCCCCCCTAACTAGTAGTGGCCGGCCATGACAAGCATGGTAGACCAAGTGTGATGGGCAAGACATGTCATAGACATGTTGTGTTGGTGCATCATGGGTGGAAAAAAATAAAATAAGGAGCATGGGCATAAAATAATGAAAGGGAATATGATGAAAAAAAAAAGTGTGTAGTTGTTCCCCCCCCCATTGCCGTGAGTTAAAGAAAAGAAAAGAGAAAATTTTGTTCATCCTTTTTCATCTTCATTTGGCCGAAAATTCTAAGGAAGGAGGAAGGAGTTCTTGCTTCATGTTTGGTTTGGAAGAGGATTAGGAGGAGGTTTGGCCATACTTGTATCTAGATCAAGCTCAAGAGCAAAGGGGAACTAAATCCGATAAAGGGAAGGAAAAAGTGGTCGAATAACTATCGGAATCGTTCGACAACAACCGAGGTAAGTTCTTGAGTAAAAGAGCTTAAATTATGATTTGATTAGATCATGTTTTAAGCAAATCAAAATCATGCTCTTTGTGTGTGGCTATTGAGCCGAAATTGCAAGAATGATAAGTGTCTTGTGTTTGAGTTTTGCTAACGAAAACGAAATACGAATGTGCCATGATTTATTGTTAAATGTGCATGGTTATTTGAATGATGTCCGGGCTAAGTCCCGAAGGCTTTGTGCTAAGTGACCATATCCGGACTAAGATCCGAAGGCATTTGTGCGAGATACTAATTCCGGGCTAAGCCCGAAGGCATTTGTGCGAGTTACTAAATCCGGGTTAAGTCCCGAAGGCAATTGTGCGAGTTACTATAACCGGGCTATGTCCGAAGGCATTTGAACGAGTATCTATATCCGGTTAAATTCCGAAGGTACGTGATTTGGGAATGAATGATCTTGCTGTAAAAATTTCAGTAAATACTCTAGAAACATCTCAACATTGAGGTATGTTTCGTATGTGCTTGAATTTAGTTGAGCCCTTACAAATAAGTATTCGCTCAGTTGATAAACGAGCTACCGGCCTTTGGCTAAGTTGATCTTTTGTGTATGTACATAAGGGTTGGTAATGTGAAGCAAGTATGATATTGAAAAATTGTGCATATGAAATTATCCGTTTAGCTACATGAATGCTATACTTTTGTTGTGCTGGAATTCCTTGCTCAAAACTTACTAAGCATAAATTGCTTACTCCGTTTCTTTGATCCCCTGTTTTATAGATTTTGGTTCTCCAGCTATCGGACTCGGGATTTTGAAGTCGAAGTCGCCCACACTATCAAAGCCCCCCTTTTGGTACAATTTTGGTTGAACTTCGAAATGGCATGTATAGGACTACCCGTTTGTTGTGGGTCATGGACCCTTTGGACTTGTATAATTTTGGATAGCCATGCGAAAATGGCTTATATATGTTTGAGTATAATGTTATAATCATTTGGTGTGGATATGATTGACAAGGATTGGCCATGGGAATGGTTAATCACTATCATAAATTGAGCTATTTATGCAAAAAGGGCTAGTTGAATCATGGAAACTATGAAATAGGTAAAGTCTACCTTAAAGGCAGATGCTGACAGCAGCAGTGATGTAGATTTGGAAAATCACTAAAAATAGTAGGAATGGAATTAAATAGTGAATAAATTATGTAAACGAACCTTGATGAATCTATTTTCATAGGAAAGTAACGAAACAATCATACAGACAGTATGTTAAGAGATATTCAGGTTCTCGTGAGACAGGGCCAGAATGGTTTCTGGATTTTCTGTTCCGACTTTGGAAATTCATTATAAATTAACCAGAGACAATTAGGAGTCAATCCATATATGTATAGATTCCTCTCTGAGTCTAGTTACTATAGAAACAAACGGCATCAGTATTGAAGCCCTGTACAGGGAGATATCCAAGTCGTAATGCGCAAAGGTCAGTGTAGCCGATCCCTGTAACATGGGAGACTTTGACTAATAAACTGTACTAATTGGCCCAACCAAAAATTCTAGAAAAAAATATGTAGATGGGCATATGAGTCTAGTTTCAGAGAAAATTTACAGAACTGGATTCCGAGTTTCTGCACTCAAGATATGATTTTTAAAGCGACTAGTACGCAGATTGGCAGTGTCTGGGAAATTTTTTTTAAAAGTCTGTTAACACCTCGTGTTCGACTCCGGTGACGGTCTCGGGTTCGGGGTGTTACAATATATATACATGTATATACATTTTTTCTAACTTATTTAATACATACATAAATATTTTTTTATAAACACATCTATACATATGTATATCTATATACTTTTCTTCCACGAATATGTGTATACTTATTCATTTATATATTTTTATATATTAAAATATGTATATTTATATATATTATATATTTTATCTTACTTTTTTATATATAATCCACATATATATTTCCCTTAAATGTACATACCCATGTTCATATTTTATAATTTTCATCTATTTTCCTTTATTGTTTTTTTATGTTCATTTATGTATTTATTTATATGTCCTTTTTTATGTTTTAGTTTATTTGTTTATTTATTTATTTGTTATGGTATATACATGATTTTTTTTAATTATTCGTTTTTGCTCATATTATTTTTGTTCACATTATCATATTTATTATTTCATTATGCATATTAACACCATACTTCAAAAAGGAAAATTTTTCTAAATGAGGCAATATTCAGCATTTGGAAATACGAGAAAACGTACCCTAATGTGCTGGTTTTTGATTTTTCTCGTTCTACCAAATAACTAAGTATCCTTTTAAAAATTTCAAAATAAGGCAATGTGTCACACCCCGAACCCGAGACCGACACCGGAGTCGGACACGAGATGTTAACAAACTTTGAAAAAATTTTCCAGACACTGCCCAGTCTGAGTACTAGTCGCTTCAAAAATCATATCTTGATTTTCACAACTCGAAAATCAGTTTTGTGATTTTTCCCTGAAACTAGACTCATGTCCCCAACTATGTATTTTTTTCTAGAATTTTTGGTCGGGCCAATTAGTACAGTTTATTAGTCAAAGTCTCCCATGTTACAGGGGTCGACTACACTGACCTTTTCCCATTACGACTTGGATATCTCTCTGCACAGAGCTTCAATACTGATGCCGTTTGTTTCTATGGAAACTAGACTCAGAGAGGAATCCATACATATATGGTATGACACCTAATTATCTCTGGTAAATTTATAGTGAATTTCCAAAGTCGGAACAGGGAATCCAGAAACTGTTCTGGCCCTGTTCCACAAGGACCTGAATATCTCTTACTGTACTGTTCATATGATTGTTTCGTTACTTTCATATGAAAGTAGATTCATCAAGGTTCGATTACATAATTTATTCACTATTTAATTCCACCCCTATGAATTCTTGTGATTTTTCCAATCCACACCACTGCTGCTGTCAGCCTCTGTTTTCAAAGTAAACCTTACCTATTTTCGGGGTTTCATGGACCAACTAGGGCCTTGTCATACATATGCCCACATATGATCATACTTAGCCATTCCAATGGCTGATCATTTGCTCAACACTTCCATTCCAACTATAGTTACATCATGAAACCATCTATACATTCATAAACACGAATGGTCTAATGCCATACTCCACTTCTACAAGCCATTTTCGCATGGCTGTACACTTATACATTTCATAAAGTACTCGAAAACAACAATGGGTAGTCCTATACATGCCATATCAAAATTCAACCAAAATAGTACCCAAAAGAGCCTTTGATAGTGTGGGCGGCTTCGACTTCAAGATCCCGAGTCCGATAGCTGGAGAACCAAAAAATCTATAAAACAGAGGAGCAGTGTAACGAGTAAGCAATTTATGCTTAGTAAGTTTTGAGCAAGGAATTCCAGCATAAACAAAGAATAACACACATTTAGCTAAACGGAATATTTCACAATACGCAATTTACCGATATCAAACTTGCTTCACAACATTAACAACCCTTATGTACATACACAATAGACTAACTTAGCCGAAGGCCGGTAGCTCGTTTATCAACTGAGCGAACATTTATTTGTAAGGGCTCGATTAAATTCAACACATACGTAACATATCCCCATATTGGGATGTTTTTCGAGTATTCGCTGGAATTTTACAGCAAGCTCATTCATTACCAAATCACGTACCTTCGGGATTTAACCGGATATAGCTCCTCGTTCAAATGCCTTCGGGACATAGCCCGGTTTTAGTAACTCACACAATGCCTTCGGGACATAACCCGGATTTAATAACTCGCACGAATGCCTTCGGGACTTAACCCGGATTTAGTATCTCGCACAAAGGCCTTCGGGGCTTAACCCGGAATTTGTATCTCGCACAAATGCCTTCGGATCTTAGTCCGGATATATTCACTTAGCACAAAGCCTTCGGGACTTAGCCCGGACAGCATTCAATTAATCATGCACATCTAACAATAATTCATGGCACATTCATATTTCATTTTCATTTGCGAAACTCAAACACAAGGCACATATCGTCCTTGCACATTCGGCTCAATAGCCTCACATAGAGCATGATTTAATCACATCGTAATTTAAGCTCTCTTACTCAAGAACTTACCTCGGGTGTTGTCGAACGATTCCGCTAGCTATTCAACCACTTTTTCCTTCCCTTTATCGGATTTATTTCCCCTTTGCTCTTGAGCTTAATTAAACAAATAAATTGATTTCATCATTTAGGCATCAAAAAGATGAACACAAGGCACTTAGCCCATATTTATACATTAGACATTAAAGTCTCATACATGCAAAAATCATGCATCAACACAACATATTAGCTAATTTCTTTCCCCTTGGTTGAATATGCATGTCTATTTTTGGGGTCGATTTCAACACTTAATACACACATATACACACTAGTAAAGCATCCTCCCCCTTTTCATCAATTTAACACATGCATTGCTCATTAACATGCAAAGTTACATTCGGCCTTAGCACACATCTTGCTAGCCGATTCTTCTCCATTTAGCAACCAATGCACATATGTGCTCACACAAAAATGCTAAAAAGGAGGTTCAAGAATCATCAAGCCATCATCACATGCATCATTAACAAGCTTCATATTTTGCATGCAATGGCATTAACACAACCTCCACCTAGGCCGAATCTTAACTCATCCTCATGCCTCATCACCACAACATCAAACACCAACCAAGAATGATGCATCCATGGTCAAGTGCCATTTCCATCACATAGCAAGATTTAGACCATGGGCTAGGTAGAACTCAAGCTAACAACTAAAACATGCATGCATCTCATGGAACATCATCAAACATACCTTAGCCTAGCTACATGCATGGCCGAATCTCTTCACCTTTCTTCTTCTTTCCTCCTTAAAATTTTTGGCCAAGGATGAACCAAAGGATGAGAAATTTTTTTCTTTGTTTTTCTTTCTAATTTAGGCTAAATGAAGGTGAGAAAAGGATGAACAAAGATCTTCTCCTCTCTTTTCTTTAGCTCACTGCAATGGGGGGAAAAAGAATCAACTACACACTTTTTTTTGTGTATTCATCATACTCCTTTTCATTATTTAATTTCCATGCCTATTATTTTATTTTTTTCCACCCATGATGCACCAACAAAACATGTCTATGACATGTCTTGGCCATCAAACTTGGTCTACCATGCTTGTCATGGCCGGCCACTACTAGTAGGGGGGAATTTGACATGCAAGTCCCCCCTTTGTCCACATGCACTAATAGGTCCTCACACATTGACCTATCACATTTTAGAATTTTCTCACATAAGTCCTATTGACTAAATTCACATGAAATCAACCAAATTGAAGCTTGAAATTTTCACACATTCATAATTACATATTCTAGACAATAAGAATCACATTCAAACATTTCTGTGACTCGGTTTAGCGGTCCCAAAACCACTTCCCGACTAGGGTCAACTTTGGGCTGTCACAACTCTCCCCCACTTAAAAAATTTTCGTCCCCGAAAATCTTACCGGTAAATAGGTTTGGGTATCGTTCTTTCATCGAGCTCTCGGTCTCCCAAGTAGCTTCCTCGATCCCGTGTTTGAGCCATAACACCTTTACTAGCGGAACTCTTTTGTTTCGCAACTCCTTCACTTCACGAGCTAGGATACGCATCGGTTCTTCTTCATAGCTCATGTCGACTTGAATTTCAACCTCTGATGGGCTAATTATATGCGATGGATCAGATCGATAGCGTCGAAGCATCGAAACATGAAAGACATCATGAATCTTTTCAAGCTCCGGGGGCAAAATCAATCGATACGCAACCGGACCAACTCGTTCGGAGATTTCGTACGGCCCAATGAATCTTGGGCTCAACTTGCCCTTACGGCCAAACCTGAGTATCTTTTTCCAAGGTGAAACCTTAAGGAACACTTTGTCTCCCACCTGATACTCGATGTCTTTTCGTTTCAAATCTGCGTACGACTTCTGACGATCCGTGGCTACCTTCAGACTTTCACGGATTACCTTTACTTTCTGTTCAGCATCTTTAATCAAATCAACTCCGAAAATTTTACTTTCATCGAGCTCGGTCCAAAACAATGGTGTACGGCATTTACGACCGTACAAAGCCTCGTAAGGTGCCATCTTAATACTTGATTGAAAACTATTGTTGTAAGCGAATTCAATCAAAGGTAAATACCGTTCCCATGAACTACTGAACTCGAGGATGCAACATCTCAACATATCCTCAAGTATCTGAATTATCCGCTTGGATTGACCATCGGTTTGGGGGTGAAAAGCAGTGCTAAAATGCAGCTTGGTACCCAGAGCTTCTTGCAATTTCTTCCAAAATTGTGAGGTGAATCTCGGATCTCTATCCGACACGATAGAAACAGGTACCCCGTGTAATCTCACAATTTGATAAACGTACAATTCAGCTAGTTTATCCAATGAAAAATCCGTACGTACGGGGATGAAATGAGCCGACTTAGTCAGTCTATCAACAACAACCCATATAGCATCCTTCTTACTTGCTGACAAGGGCAGTCCGGACACAAAGTCCATTGTGACTCGATCCCATTTCCACTCGGGTATCATGATCGGCTGGAGTAATCCTGAAGGCACTTGATGTTCCGCTTTCACTTGTTGACATATTAAACATCTCGAAACAAAGTCGGAGATGTCCCGTTTCATACCATGCCACCAAAATTGACGTTTCAAATCGTTGTACATTTTCGTACTCCCCGGGTGAATTGACATTCGGCTACAATGGGCTTCGTTCAGAATCATCGAAATGAGTTCCGAATTCCTTGGAACAAACAAACGATTTCTGAACCTCACACAATCATCATCATCAATTTGAAACTCCGTTCCTCGTTCGGAAAACACTTAGCCCGTTTTGCAACCAATTCATCATCGACTTTCTGAGCTTCACGAATTTGGTGAGTCAATAATGGTTTAGCTTTTAATTCAGCTACTAACACATTGTCTGGTAGAACAGACAAATGCACGTTCATCGCTCGTAAAGCAAACAATGACTTCCGGCTTAAGGCGTCCGCAACCACGTTAGCCTTTCCCGGGTGGTAATCAATGACAAGCTCGTAATCTTTCAACAACTCAAGCCAACGTCTTTGTCGCAGATTCAAGTCTCGTTGAGTCATCAAATATTTGAGACTTTTGTGATCCGAAAATACATGGCACTTCTCACCAAACAGATAATGTCGCTATATTTTTAAAGCAAACACGATGGCAGCTAGTTCGAGATCATGGGTCGGATAATTCCTCTCGTGTGGCTTCAATTGTCTCGACGCATAGGCCACGACTCGACCTTCTTGCATCAATACGCAACCCAACCCAAGTAGGGATGCGTCAGTATAAATGACAAACTCTTTACCTGATTCGGGTTGCACCAAAATTGGAGCTTCAGTCAAATGAGTTTTCAGTTGGTCGAAACTTTTCTGACATTTCTCCGTCCACTCGAACTTAACATCCTTTTGAAGTAGCTTCGTCATTGGTGTGGCTATCATCGAGAAACCTTTCACAAATCGTCGGTAATAACCGGCGAGCCCCAAAAAGCTCCGAACTTCAGTAATATTTCTCGGAGGTTTCCAGTCAAGTATGGCTGAAATTTTGTTCGGGTCAACTCGAATACCCGACGCGGATACCACATGACCCAAGAAGCTAACCTCTCTTAACCAGAACTCACACTTACTGAACTTAGCATATAACTGCTTATCCCGCAAAATTTGCAGCACTAGCCTCAGATGCTCAGCATGTTCGGTCTCATCTCTTGAATAGACCAAAATGTCATCAATGAACACAACTACGAACCGATCCAAATACGGTCTGAAGATCCGATTCATCAAATCCATAAATACTGCAGGGGCATTAGTGAGCCCAAACGGCATCACTAAGAATTCGTAGTGACCATATCTCGTTCTGAAGGCAGTTTTAGGAATATCTGAATCTCGAATTCGCAACTGATAATAGCCCGATCTCAAATCTATTTTTGAGAACACTGAGGCTCCCTTCAGTTGGTCGAACAAATCACCGATGCGCGGCAACGGATATTTGTTCTTTATCGTCACTTTATTCAGCTGACGATAGTCAATGCACAACCTCATGGTTCCGTCCTTCTTTTTCACGAACAATACTGGTGCACCCCAAGGTGAGAAACTTGGTCGAGCGAAACCTCTATCCGTCAGTTCTTGCAACTGAGCTTTCAACTCCTTTAACTCGGTTGGTGCCATACGATACGGAGCTATCGAAATCGGCGTAGTCCCAGGTACAAGCTCAATACCAAACTCTACCTCCCGAACAGGTGGTAAACCCGGTAATTCTTCCGGAAAAACATCCGGGTATTCACAAACCACCGGCACAGATTCGGGTTTCTTTTCTAATTCTTTGTCATCAAGTACATACGCAAGGTATGCTTCGCACCCTTTTCTTACATATTTCTGTGCCAACATTGCTGATATTACAGCTGGCATCCCCTCCAAGTCCGCAGACTCAATTCGGACTACTTCGTTATTTGCGCACCTCAAATCAATAGTCTTGCTCTTGCAATTCACAATCGCATCATGCGCGGTCAACCAATCCAAACCAAGGATAACATCAAATTCATCAAACGGCAAAAGCATCAAGTCCGCCGGAAAACAGGAACCTCGAATTTCCAGGGGACATTTCTTACACACTTTGTCGACAAGCACGTAATGACCCAAGGGATTTGACACCCGAATTACGAACTCAGTAGACTCAATAGGTAAAGTCTTACTGGATGCTAAGGTTTCACATATGTAAGAATGAGTAGAACCGGGGTCAATCAAAGCAATTACATTAGTATCAAAGAGAGTGAATGTACCAGTAATAACATCAGGCGAAGAAGCATCCTCGCGGGCACGTATAGCATAAGCTCTAGCAGGCGCACGAGCTTCGGATCTGGTTATATCATCTCTAGATCCTCTCTGACCACCACTAGCATTGCCCGTATTTCCAGATGGTCTACCTCGAGCAGTGGTAGCACCCGGTTTCCCACTCTGATTTTCATTCTGTTCAAACAACCTCGGGCAATCTTTAATGAAGTGGTCAACTGATCCGCACTTGTAACAGGAGCGGTTAGGGAATCTACAACTCCCCGAATGCCATTTACCGCAATATCGACATTTCGTTCTATCTCGACGTTCATTCCCAACACTGGCGACCGAAGTGCCTCGTGTACCCACAGGGGGTCGATCACGATCTCGTCTAAAAAGGCCCGAAGTGCCTCTAAACTGGCCCGCATCATCTCGAAATCTCTTCGATGTCTGTTGAAGAGACCTTCCCGAGGATCTTTTACGAAACTCTCCAGTTCCCTCATCAACTCTTTGCTTTTCTTTTCTAAGCTCTTCGGCTTTACAAGCTCGTTCAACAAGTACCACGAACTCTCGTATTTCAAGAACGCCAACGAACATTTTTATATCTTCATTCAGCCCATCCTCGAAGCGTTTACACATAATAGCTTCGGACGAAACACATTCCCGAGTGTATTTGCTAAGTCTAACAAATTTTCGCTCGTAATCAGTAACCGACATGGAGCCTTGCTTAAGCTCAAGAAATTCCTTCCGTTTTTGATCAACAAATCTCTGACTGATATACTTTTTCCGAAACTCAGTTTGGAAAAACTCCCAAGTTGCTTGCTCTCGGGGCACAACAGAAGTCAGAGTACTCCACCAATAGTAGGCAGAATCACGTAGCAAGGAGATAGCACACTTTAGGCATTCATCGGGTGTACAAGATAGCTCATCGAGTACCCGGATAGTGTTGTCCAGCCAAAATTCAGCTTGCTCGGCATCATCGCTATCCATAGCCTTAAATTCAGTAGCCCCATGTTTTCGGATTCTGTCAACTGGGGGCTTATTTGACCTTATTTGGTCCGTTGCCGGTGGTATTGTAGGTGCGGGGGTAGTATTTGTCGGGAATGGAGGTTGTGGAACAGCCATATTAGTTCGAATGTATTGGTTGAACCAATCATTCATCACGCTATAGAATGCTTGTCTAGCTTCATCATTCGGATTACTAGCATTAGGTTGAGAGTCTGCCGGCACTGTCCCTTGTGCGGGAGCAGGCGCTACACTCTCAAGATCATCAGCTACCTCTCGGTCACGATCGGGATCCATTACTATAAACACATTTACAATTGTCAGAAATCACCACACTATCAAGTAATCACATAAAATGGCATGTATAGCTAGACCCAACACATTACGGTAGTCCTAGAATCGACTAAACCGTAGCTCTGATACCAATTTAATGTAACACCCCGAACCCGAGACCGACACCGGAGTCGGACACGAGATGTTAACAAACTTTGAAAAAATTTTCCAGACACTGCCCAGTCTGAGTACTAGTCGCTTCAAAAATCATATCTTGAGTTTCACAACTCGAAAATCAGTTTTGTGATTTTTCCCTGAAACTAGACTCATGTCCCCACCTATGTATTTTTTTCTAGAATTTTTGGTCGGGCCAATTAGTACAGTTTATTAGTAAAAGTCTCCCATGTTACAGGGGTCGACTACACTGACCTTTTCCCATTACGACTTGGATATCTCTCTGCACAGAGCTTCAATACTGATGCCGTTTGTTTCTATGGAAACTAGACTCAGAGAGGAATCCATACATATATGGTATGACCCCTAATTATCTCTGGTAAATTTATAGTGAATTTCCAAAGTCGGAACAGGGAATCCAGAAACTGTTCTGGCCCTGTTCCACAAGAACCTGAATATCTCTTACTGTACTGTTCATATGATTGTTTCGTTACTTTCATATGAAAGTAGATTCATCAAGGTTCGATTACATAATTTATTCACTATTTAATTCCACTCCTACGAATTCTTGTGATTTTTCCAATCCACACCACTGCTGCTGTCAGCCTCTGTTTTCAAAGTAAACCTTACCTATTTTCGGGGTTTCATGGACCAACTAGGGCCTTGTCATACATATGCCCACATATGATCATACTTAGCCATTCCAATGGCTGATCATTTGCTCAACACTTCCATTCCAACTATAGTTACATCATGAAACCATCTATACATTCATAAACACGAATGGTCTAATGCCATACTCCACTTCTACAAGCCATTTTCGCATGGCTGTACACTTATACATTTCATAAAGTACTCGAAAACAACAATGGGTAGTCCTATACATGCCATATCAAAATTCAACCAAAATAGTACCCAAAAGAGCCTTTGATAGTGTGGGCGACTTCGACTTCAAGATCCCGAGTCCGATAGCTGGAGAACCAAAAAATCTATAAAACAGAGGAGCAGTGTAACGAGTGAGCAATTTATGCTTAGTAAGTTTTGAGCAAGGAATTCCAGCATAAACAAAGAATAACACACATTTAGCTAAACGGAATATTTCACAATACGCAATTTACCGATATCAAACTTGCTTCACAACATTAACAACCCTTATGTACATACACAATAGACTAACTTAGCCGAAGGCCGGTAGCTCGTTTATCAACTGAGCGAACATTTATTTGTAAGGGCTCGATTAAATTCAACACATATGTAACATATCCCCATATTGGGATGTTTTTCGAGTATTCGCTGGAATTTTACAGCAAGCTCATTCATTACCAAATCACGTACCTTCGGGATTTAACCGGATATAGCTCCTCGTTCAAATGCCTTCGGGACATAGCCCGGTTTTAGTAACTCACACAATGCCTTCGGGACATAACCCGGATTTAATAACTCGCACGAATGCCTTCGGGACTTAACCCGGATTTAGTATCTCGCACAAAGGCCTTCGGGGCTTAACCCGGAATTTGTATCTCGCACAAATGCCTTCCGATCTTAGTCCGGATATATTCACTTAGCACAAAGCCTTCGGGACTTAGCCCGGACAGCATTCAATTAATCATGCACATCTAACAATAATTCATGGCACATTCATATTTCATTTTCATTTGCGAAACTCAAACACAAGGCACATATCGTCCTTGCACATTCGGCTCAATAGCCTCACATAGAGCATGATTTAATCACATCGTAATTTAAGCTCTCTTACTCAAGAACTTACCTCGGGTGTTGTCGAACGATTCCGCTAGCTATTCAACCACTTTTTCCTTCCCTTTATCGGATTTATTTCCCCTTTGCTCTTGAGCTTAATTAAACAAATAAATTGATTTCATCATTTAGGCATCAAAAAGATGAACACAAGGCACTTAGCCCATATTTATACATTAGACATTAAAGTCTCATACATGCAAAAATCATGCATCAACACAACATATTAGCTAATTTCTTTCCCCTTGGCCGAATATGCATGTCTATTTTTGGGGTCGATTTCAACACTTAATACACACATATACACACTAGTAAAGCATCCTCCCCCTTTTCATCAATTTAACACATGCATTGCTCATTAACATGCAAAGTTACATTCGGCCTTAGCACACATCTTGCTAGCCGATTCTTCTCCATTTAGCAACCAATGCACATATGTGCTCACACAAAAATGCTAAAAAGGAGGTTCAAGAATCATCAAGCCATCATCACATGCATCATTAACAAGCTTCATATTTTGCATGCAATGGCATTAACACAACCTCCACCTAGGCCGAATCTTAACTCATCCTCATGCCTCATCACCACAACATCAAACACCAACCAAGAATGATGCATCCATGGTCAAGTGCCATTTCCATCACATAGCAAGATTTAGACCATGGGCTAGGTAGAACTCAAGCTAACAACTAAAACATGCATGCATCTCATGGAACATCATCAAACATACCTTAGCCTAGCTACATGCATGGCCGAATCTCTTCACCTTTCTTCTTCTTTCCTCCTTAAAATTTTTGGCCAAGGATGAACCAAAGGATGAGAAATTTTTTTCTTTGTTTTTCTTTCTAATTTAGGCTAAATGAAGGTGAGAAAAGGATGAACAAAGATCTTCTCCTCTCTTTTCTTTAGCTCACGGCAATGGGGGGAAAAAGAATCAACTACACACTTTTTTTTTTGTGTATTCATCATACTCCTTTTCATTATTTAATTTCCATGCCTATTATTTTATTTTTTTCCACCCATGATGCACCAACAAAACATGTCTATGACATGTCTTGGCCATCAAACTTGGTCTACCATGCTTGTCATGGCCGGCCACTACTAGTAGGGGGGGAATTTGACATGCAAGTCCCCCCCTTTGTCCACATGCACTAATAGGTCCTCACACATTGACCTATCACATTTTAGAATTTTCTCACATAAGTCCTATTGACTAAATTCACATGAAATCAACCAAATTGAAGCTTGAAATTTTCACACATTCATAATTACATATTCTAGACAATAAGTATCACATTCAAACATTTCGGTGACTCGGTTTAGCGGTCCCGAAACCACTTCCCGACTAGGGTCAACTTTGGGCTGTCACACAATGTTTTACGTTTGGTAATTCGAGGAAACGTGCCCTAATGTGTTGGGTTTCGATTTTTCTCGTTCAACCAAATAGCCAAATATCCTTCCAAAAATTTCAAAATAAGGCAATGTTCTGCGTTTGGAAATTCGAGGAACGTGCCCTAATGTGCTGGTTTCGATTTCTCGTTTAACCAAATAGCCAAATATCCTCTTAAATTTTAATCCATGTCATTGGAGTTTCTTAAGGATTGTATTTTAAATTTCTTTAAAGTTTTCAATTTTCGACATCAAGACATTAACTAATAAACTAGATACCAATTTTTGGGCGTTACGAGGGTGCTAATCCTTCCTCGTACGTAACCGACTCCCAAACCCATATTTTTAAATTTCATGGACCAAATTCGTTATTTTAATAGAATTAAATTGTTTATTAAAAACAACCACTTTTCGAGGTGATCCGATCACACCTCATCAAAAATGATCGGTGGCGACTCCCACATTCGTTTTCATTTTTCAAAATCCAAGTCGACCCCGTTTTCATCAAAAAAAATTGGTGTTAACAATACATATTGTCTGTTATACAAGCCCTCGAGGCACTAAATAGACGTTAGAAACAAGTCGGGACTAAATCGAAAACTCATAGAATTTTTTGGAAAACATTAAAAATTTTCAAAGCATAATCAAGCCTTATACAAATGGTATGATCACATACAACCAATATGCCATTAGACACCTCAAATGACAACTTAAAAACATGATTAATTATGTGTTCAATATAACCAATTGTTTAGTTAACACATATATGCATATTTACACCAAAACTTACCATGTAGATCATTTAATAAAACAAACATAACATTTGGCACCGAAATTCCATTCTAAAACTAGCATCAAATGACCATATAAATCATTTCCACCAAAACACCAATTTACCACAATTGCGTCCTATCACAAAACATATATCCAATATGCATATCCAAACCATAATTTTAATCTTCCATAATTCAACCATACCAAGTTATTCATCAACCATTAGAGAGTAAATATTTACATACCATATACTAGACTTATACTATCATCAAAGTGCCAAAACACTAGCCAAAAAAATGGCCAAATTATCAACAAAGCATATGGTCAACATTAGCCAAAATAACCTATACATGCAATTATAACCAAACTTAAACCAACCAAAAGTACCGAGTGAGCCGATGAATAGTGTGATATAGCTCTAACAAGCTTCCAACCTGAATGAGCTTCCAATTCACTAAAAACACAGAAAATACATCAAGTAAGCATTTAGGCTTAGTAAGTTCGTACAACATAGAATTTAAATTACCATTTAGTCACAATTTAGGTAAGTAAACATAAAATATCCAAACTCAATTTGGCCAAATGCCTAAGCACATATTCACCAACATGTTAGCCATGTAAAACACATATAATAGCCAATAAACATGGATGAACATTACCGCTAAGCAAGTTTCATATACATGTATCATCCATTTCATGTTTCAGTAATCATGTAATATCATTTCCATGTACTTCATGTATATACCTATAATTGCTCGTATCTAACTCATATCATCTCGTAACAGAACATTGCCTGTTAAACCATTTAGAATATCGTTGGATACTCGGGATAGCTCATACGTAGTGTGCTAAACTGTAATCCGTCAATTCTTGTACATGCATGCTCATACGAGCTATGAATCGGTATGCTCTCACGAGCTGTAAATCGGTAAGCTCATACAAGGTTAGAATTAGTATGCTCTCACGAGCTGCAATCAGTAAGCTCATACGAGCTGAGAATCAGTAAGCTCTCACGAGCTGCAATTGGTAATCCCTAATGACATGTCATTTGTATCCTATGAATTCCTAAGGTTCAAACGGGACTCAGTAATCGTCGTATGTCGTCGGATATGCGATTGATATTTATACATGGCAATTATACAAATCACATACATATAATTGAATTAAAACATATAAATACTCAATTTAGTTACACAAACTTACATTGACGAGTATACGTATCTACGGAGGTGATTATTAAAGATTTTCTCTTTGCCTCGATCTAACTCCGTACGAGGTCTGACTGAATCTATACAAATAAATTTAACTCAATTTAATATAGTCTAATACATATTTTAGCAAAATTACAATTTTATCCCTATACTTTTAATTTCTTTGCAATTTAGCCCCTAGGCTCAGAAAATGAAATTCATGCAATTTTACCCTGACCTAAGCCTAGTTTATTTTTAAACATGCTTATAACAACCCACATATTTCACAAATTCACAAAATTTACCATGAATTTATCATATTTTTCAATTTAACCCTTAATTGACAATTTCACCAAAAATCCATTTACAAAAGTTATTTATCGAACAACAACCATTCATTTTCTATCATCAAACTTCAAAATTCATATATATTTATCAATGGTAAAACCCTAATAGTTCAAAAATTTTACAAATTAGTCCCCGAGCTAGCTAGATTAAGCTACAATGATCCCGAAAACATAAAAATCGTAAAAAAAGGGACAAAAACACAAACCTAATTGAGCATTCAAAGATGGCTGAACCTAGCTTTAAGAAAAATGGCTTCTTTTTATTTGAACTTTCGGTTGAATAAAGAAGAAAAAGATGATACTTTTATCTGGTTTTATTTAACTTATCTTTAATTACTTATTTCCTTAATTAACCTTTAAAATTAATCAAAATTACAAAAAATTCCAAGCCATCATATTCCACTGTCAAAATTATGGTCTAATTACCATATAAGGACTTCTACTTTAAATTTCTGTAGCTATTTAATACTTTTAGCTACTAGAACTCAACTTTTGCACTTTACACGATTTAGTCATTTTATCAAATTAAGCATGTAAACGGTAAAATTTCTTAACAAAATTTTCATACGATAATAATATCATGTTGTAGACCATAAAATAATGATAAAATAAATTTTTTGACTTCAAATTTGTGGTCCCAAAACCATTATTTCTGATTTCACTAAAAACGAGATGTTACAAATGCAATGGAAAGTAATGAAATGCAAATGAAAATAAGAAAATTTGAAAGGTTTAAAAGTTTTATAAATGCTAGGGATGATATGTATATGTGATGCTGTGGATTTATTCACTTGGTGAGTTGTTGAATATGGTTTCATGAATCATGCGGTATTGGTATAATATTATTCTTGATATGTTTAAATTTCATATTTGAAATAGATTGATATGACTAATGTTTATACAAGCTTACTAAGCATTCATTGCTTATGTAGTTATTTCTATTTTACTTTTCAGATTATCAAAAGCTCGATCGGGTTGGAAGCTAGTTGGAGATACATCACACTATCCATCGATTTTATCGGTAGATATCTATGCTTTGGTCACGGTTATAATGGCATGTATAGGTGGACTATGTCTAATGTTTAATTGATGAGTTTGGTATATAGATGTCATTTTGGTTGATGATTATGACATGAAATGTTACCTTGGATTTGAGGTACTTAAGGTACTATTGATAGCTTGTTGGTTGTGGTTAATATGGTCAAATTGGTGTATGTTTTGAAATGAATAAAATTGGTATGGTTGTTATGTATCAAATATGTTATGTTTTGGCATGAAAACAAGTTAAGTGATAATTGGTTAAATATGCACATCTATATTTGGTTGATGTTATAGACATTATGTTTTGGCTTGTAATTATGGTATATATATGTGACCTTATGATGGTTGATTTTATAGTCTTTATGATGCTTAAGTGATGGAAGGTGAAATGGTATTTAAAATGTGTGTAATGGAATGTTTTTTGACATGGTTGAATGTGGTCATTTTGGTATTTGGAATGTAACGGACATATATGGCTAATGGTGCTAAATGTCAAATTGTCAATTTGGTATTTTTTGTGTGAATTTGATAGGTAAAAAAAGTGGTAAGTTTTGACAGAAACTTAGTTATAAGTTGATTGAACTTTTGGCTAAACTATGCTTATGGTTATACATGTTTAATTATTGTGATTGAGGTGCCTTTTGGGCATACTGGTTGTATGCACATTTACCTTATTGGTTTAGGTTGTGGATGCATTATTTGGTGCATTTTGAATGCTTGTTTACATGTGGAAAACTGGTTGTAGGTGTGTGCGTGATTGGGTGAGAAAGATGGCTTGGAAATGGCCTATTTTTCGTCCACACGACCAGGGAAAAAAGCGTGTGTCTCAATCGTGTGTGACACAAGGCCATGCAACATAGTCGTGTGTCCCTTATAGCTTTCAAAGGGTTGCAAGTCAGGCAGTTACATAGCCTAGCATAGGGGTGTGTAAGGCCACTTCGAAGGGTACATGGCCCGGTACACGGGCATGTGGCTTGGCCATTTGACCCAAGTTAGAGAGTTGCACGGGCACGGGCACGGGCTAGGACACTGTATGTCCCAACCATGTGACCCAGTAGTTTGAAATTTTTCATTTCTTTCCTAAAAATTATATAATGTTTTCGATTTAGTCCCGACTTGTTTCTAATGTGTTTTTAGGGCCTCGAGGGCTCGTAGAGGGGACAATATGTATGTCATTTATTGGTTTTTCTATGATTGATGTTGTGAATTAAAATGTTTAAAAATTTTGTTTGTTTTGAAAATGTAAAATCCGGTAATGTTTTGTAACCTTATTTTGGCAACGGATATGAGTTAGGGGTGTTACATGTAGGGGCTACTAATTTACTCGGTGGAAGCTCAGGTTTGATGTATGAAGCTGCAAAAAGTGAGGATTACATAAGGATTAGGTGAGGATATCGTAAGGGTCTATGAGTAACCTATAAACTCTTTTCTGTTTGCTGCATGCATGTTTATATGCTTATTTCTTCTGTGTTAAAGGACTGATCTATGAAACAAAATGAAAGCTATGTATGTCTGATAAGCTTGCAAGTGTGGCTTGATTCCTAAATGACAATGCACCTTTATTATTAAAAGGAAGTATGGAAACAATGAATATGCTAGAAAGCCTGAGCTGAATGATAAGTCTCTATTCTATTGAAAAGTATGTGCATGCATGCGTGTGCTTGAAGCACGACTGTCTTTGAATAATGTGTTTCAATTACATGTCTGATAATGTAAATACACTTGCATGTTGAAGTCTGTTGTAATGAATAAGTCAAGCATGAGTCTACATGTTGAGTCTACTTGCGTGTGAGTCTGTCGGGACAGTAATCATGAATTTTGATATGGAAGTCCATGGCCATGGCAAGTGAATACCATATAGGGTAAGACCTAGTCTGGTACTATAGCATCATATGGGGATATGAAAACCACATAGTGTAAGACCTTGTCTGGGACTATTGCATCATGTAGAGAAAAGATGAAAAGGACAGTTAGGTAAGTACTGGGAGATGAGGGGAAAACCTAATGACAATAAGTTTTGGAAAATCCCTATCATCAAAAACACCATTACCTAAAAATGATGCCTCTGTTGCTGAATCTGTTATATGCGAGCCTTTTTGCCTGTTTTCTATTTTATGTGAGTAATAGTGGTGGAATGTGTTATATGTGGAAGCATTTGTGGTTGTTCTTTGTTTCATGTAAGCCTTAGTGGTGAAATATGTTATATGTGGAAGCCTTTGTGGTTATTCCCTATTACATGTGAACCTTTATAGAGAAATCATTAAGGAGAAGAGCTTTCATGGAAAAGTCTATTGTATGTATCTAGACCCCTTTGGGGCTATCTAATGATGTGTGGATGCTTTTGTGGCTATCTAATGGTGTATGGATACCTCTATGGCTATCTATGTAAAGTGGATGCCTTCATAGCTATTTGTTGATCAAGCTACTGCCTGAAGGTTCCAGAGACAAGGGAAGACATTTGATGTCAAAAATACGCCTTAGTGGCGCTGCCTATGAAATGACCTTGGGACAACATTCCAAAGGCAATGATAAATTGGCAAACTTATAATGAAAGTGAAGCTAATGAGCTGGCGATAATGAAATATTGGTGAGGAACGTTTCATGCTGGGAAATGGATGAAGTCCACCCTGTCCACAGAATGAGAAGTGAAATGAAAGTATGTCATGAGTTCAAGACCAAAAGAACATCAAATGATTCCAACTAAGGTAAGAACATTACAGAATATGAATGAAGATGAGGTAATTAAAGGTTTAATATGTGAAACGCTAATCCTAGTAAGTACCCGTCTAAGAAGAAAATAAAGTGCAATGTTTATATTTAATGTGGAATGAAGAATAAATGCATGATAATGCCAGACTAAGTTCTTGTAAACTTATTATGGATGCCTTTGATCATAGGATCTATTAGAAAGATGGGAGACGATATACGATGCCAAGGCTACGCCATAGGAGTGGTGGCCCGAGATGATATGCATACAGAAAAGAGACAGATTGTGGTGAAGTAACAGTCTACACCTAAGGAAAAGTTAAGAGAGTCATACGATTGGTTAGAAGTAATGATAACACACGAGTTTATACGAGAAGTCTTATGACGAAGTTTAAGTGTACGCATAAGTTATAGTACTCTGATTATGTATTTGGTAAAAGCAAGGCGTATTAAACGAACTTTGTAGTTTTATTATGTACACAATTTGTAATAAGAATACACAAGGTAATTCAGTAAACGAAAGTAGAAAATTTTATTAAGTCATTGTTCGTCTAGTACATAGGTGAATAGAAGAGTCTAGGTTACATCTTTTTTTAAGAAGTAACATCTAATACTCAGATCCGATAAATTGGGTCGGGTGGAGGGCATTACAAGCTTTGTATCAGAGCACGATTTAGCCAGTTCTCAGACAAAGAAAAAAGAATGAGAAGGGTCTCTGTATGCATAGCCAGTTCTCAAACAAAGAAAGAAGAAGGAGAAGGAACTCTCACGTATGTTAAAGTTTCTTTTTCTGTTGTAATGATAATATGATAAAGTTGTACAAAAATAGAATGATAGAGATCGAGTTTTCTGGGCATAGAAATGATCTCCTAGTAAGAGAAGAAGATCAAGTCATTTTTGGAAATAGAAATGAAAGGAAAAGAGGAGAAAGATTTAGAAAAAAATGATGAAAGAAAGAAAATAGTGGAGTAAGAAGGAATATTGTATAGGTTTAAGAAAAATGATCGTCAACTATACCAATTTATAGAAAAAGTTAGAAGTGCACAAGATGTTCAATAGGTTGTAATCATTGGCTTCACCGAACCAAAAAATGCCAATTAGCGTAGGGAAATAAATAATATTAAATAAGAGTAATAATGAGTTAATAGTTAAGTCAAGTGACTATTTACATTCTCAAATCGGGAATTGACAGTTGTTCAAAGAAATCGCTAAGTATCTGCGCTCAGAAAGAGAGTCGCCAAATGCTGGATTCGAAAGGTTTAAAAGTAATATTAGGAGATATGCAAGTAATGAGTTAGAAACTAAAACGTTATTGGTGTGTGGTCGTGGTGATCTCACCTGGGAAACAAAATTTCGGGGAGAAAATTTCTTAAAGGGGGAGAGTTATAGCATCCCACCCAGCAAAATCTTAGTATCTGAATACTGTTTAGAAAATAGGTTGGATAACATATAGAAGTGAATGGTGTTTAAGCTATTCCAAAGATGAGAACCATTTGGGTGCGCCCATGACGCCTTTGGATTTGGCGAACACTAGGTTAGCACGGAGTGAATAATGAGTAAGTCTTTAAAGAAAGGTTCACCCTCAGAAGCCTCTATTACCGTGCATAGGATGGGCGGAGTCTGTTATAGGCAAGTGAACGTTGTGACGAGAAGCATATGTCAGTAATGAAGAACACCCTCTAACGACGGCCTTGATTCGGTTAAGTTTTATGGAAACAATAGTTAAAGCTTAACTGAACATGAACTAAAATATTTAAGAACCAAAGGAAAACACTTGATTAGTTTCTTGGAATTTGTAAGTTTTATATAAGATTACCAAATGGTTAATGTGATGTTTTTGGAGTCCTAAAAAAGTCAAAAGACAAGTAAAAGCGTATAAGACAAGAAAGATACCTTATCTCACCCCTTGGGAGAGTAGGACCTAAGGAAGATAGGAAAGTAAAATGTTATCTGACCCACTAAGACTTTTAACGTATATGTAGACACGTAGTCTATAACAAAATTTGATACGAGATGTTGTTAGGAAAGCACCCCAATAAAGCACATTGTGGACTCAAGTACTAAAGTTATCACCAAGAAGGTGTGATGCGCCAATGCATGATCAGTTGAGCTATCATCTACGCCATAACGAAGGATGGGCTAGGACCCATGCATAAGCTATGTATGCATATGTATGCTCGTACGTGTTACTTAACAACTATCGTGAATCTACCTAGTAAATCACATGGATTAATACAGGTGTCAGTCATCCACTAGAAGAAAAGAAAGTATTTGTTGACCGAGTAAGTGTTGGGAATTGTTCATTACTTCCTCCTAAAGTATTCTCTGGTTATATAAGAGTAAGCTGAGGGGAAAAACCTCTCATCCTTTAGGATGAGCTTGGAACGAGAGCGTAAGCTCTGAGGTGCCCCTGTTAAGGTAAGTTTCATAGCTTTATTGCTATGAGAGCAGATTTGTTTAGTTTAGTAACGAAAATGATAAAGCTTTGTTGTACGATTCTGTTGTTCAAGTAAGGAAAGAAATGAACTAGATGGAAAGGTCTTGATGACTTTTCTGTGCTTTAGCATTTAGGGGCTGCTGATCTACTCAGTGGAAGCCCAGGTTTGATGTATGAAGCTACAAAAGGTGAGGATTATATGTGGATTAGTTGAGGATATCGTAAGGGTCCTGTGACTACCCTATGAACTCTGTTCTGTTTGTTGCATGTATATTTATATGCTTATTTCTTCTGTGTTAAAAGACTAATTTGTGAAACAAAATGAAAGCTATATATGTATGATATGTTGATTATGTGAATATGTGTATCTGATAAGCCTGCATGTGTAGCTTAATGTCTAAATGACAATGCGCCTCTGTTATGGAAATAAAGTATGAAAAAGATGAATATGCAAGAAAAAATGAGCTGAATGATAAGTCTATGTTCTGTTGAAAAGTATGTGCATGCATGAGTGTACTTGAAGCATGATTATCTTTTCACAAAGAGTCTGAGTTGCATGTCTGAAAATGTAAATGCACCTGCAAGTTGATTTATGTAGCAATGAGTGAGTCAAGCATGAGTCTGCTTGCGTCTGAGTCTGTCAGGACAGTAAACGCGAATTCTGATATGGAAGTCCATGGCCATGTCAAGTGAAGACCATATAATGTAAGACCTAGTTTGGGACTATGGCATCATATAGCGATATGAATACCACACACTGTAAGGCCTAGTTTGGGACTATGGCGTCATGTGGAGAAAATATGAAATGGACGGTTGGGTGAGTACCGGGCGATGAGAGGCAAACCTCATGACGATGAGATTAGGGAAATCCCTATCATCGAAAACACTATTACCTTTTTGGCTAAATCTATTATATATGAGCCATTGTGGTTGTTCTCTGTTTCATGTGAGCCTAGTAGCAAAATGTGTTATATATGGAAGCCTTTGTGGTTGTTTTCTGTTTCATGCGAGCCTTAGTGGCAGAATATGTTATATATGGAAGCCTTTGTGGCTGTTCCCTATTACATGTGAGCATTTGAGGAGAAATCGTCAAGGAGAAGAGCCTTCATGGTTGATTCTGTTGAAAGCGCCTTCGTGGCGAAGTCCATTGTATGTATCTAGATGCCCTTGGGGCTATCTAATGATTCATGGTCGCTTTTGCGGCTAGTGGACACCTTCGTGCCTATCTGTTAATCAAGCAAGTTTCTGAAGCTTCTAGAGACAATGGAAGACATCTAAAGTCAAGAATATGCCTTAGTGGCATAATGTGTGAAATGACCTTGGGATAACATTCCAAAGGCAATGCCGAATTAGTGAACTCTGAATGAAAGTGCAGCTAACGAGCTAGCCACTAAAATTTTCTAAATTTCCTAGTAGAGCTCATCAACTTTTTTTTATATTTAATTAACTCCTCGTCTCTTCCTAAATTTTGGGTCCTTAGGGGAACCATGTGTGACAAGTCAATAATGGTCTGAACTTGAAGAAAATATCATTGAAAAGGGTGGTATCGCCATATCGAAGCATGAAAATCGTATTACCCCTGACAATGCTAAAATAAAGAGAATCGAAGCCATCTATAATGGTATGGCAATATTAGACCTTGGGTATCACGATACCAAGACCCCCAATACTTCCAATCTCAAGATTATTGTGGGTATCATGATACCCAAGCCTGAGTATAATGATATCGCTGCCCGACGAGTGAAAACTTGTAGAGGCAATTTTCTGTCCAAACAAGCTTAAGTCTATTTTTTATTTAAGGGCATAATGGTCAATGTTAGGTTAAATGGTAGTAGGCTATAAATACAACTTTATAAGCCTTTGTTTAGATATTTTTTTGGCTGATAGTTTCCTTTAGTTTTCTATAATTTTAGGGTTCGATTTTCTTTTCTTTTCTTTTTCTTTTCATTTTTAGTTTAGGTTTTCTCTTTTATTTTTAGAGTAGATTTTATTCTTGTAGTTTTCTTTCTTTTTTCTTATAAAAGACTTTGTAAATGAAGATGGATAAAGCTTTTGGGTGTCATTGGTTCCACATCTAAATGAGCATTTCTTATTCTTATCTTTATATTATGATGATTAACTGTTCAATAAAATGTTTGTTTGGATTTTAAGTTTTATTATGTGCTAAATTGTTGGATGGTTGGTTGATTGGTTGGTTGTTTGTTAGCTTAAGTTAATGTTTATTCTTGATTGATTGGTTGTTAGATTATATTGAAGTGCTTAATATATTGGAATTGACACCTCTAACGAAAAACCTAAATAAACGAGTCCGAGGGGAGAAGTTATCTTTAGATAGTTTGATATAGTCATGCCAAATAGTGAGACTGAGATGTAATCTTAGGTGGTATCTTTTAGTCTAAGATGAGACCGAGAGAAGATTTCGAACTAAGAGTGGCAACCAAAATAATCAGTATAGGTCCTTTAGTTTAATTAGCACTCAACTAATCAATCGACCATCTTTTAATCATTTACATTATCTAAAACATTAGGATGAAAGTTTAGTTTAGTTAGTTTAATTAATAGTTTAATTTTAGTTTATAAACAAATTTCTTTGGACTTACACTAATAATTTTCTACTTGATTAGATTAGTAATTGTTTAACTTGTAATTAACTTGATACACATATATAGCCACTTGGAAATCCTTTGGGTTCAATCCTTGGGATACTCGAGTATCCCATTAACACTACAAATATTACAACTGACATTGTACGCTTTCAATTAAAACCCGTTCTTTAAATTGTTTCATAAAATTGTTTGTTTTTCTGCACACAAGTACGTGTGGGTCACTTGCTTATCAACATTGATAACAGTAGGCCTCTTTAAGCTTTCACCTTGAACATCATTTGTGGCTTTGACAAATATAGTAAAAATTTTATCAACAACTTTTCCTTTCTTTTTAACATAACCCAAACCTTCTTTACTAGGGTTCCTTCTTCTTGATACAAGTATTTCATCGAGTTTTCCATTGTTAGCAATGAATTTTTTGAGCATCTGTTTTCTTGTCTCAAGTTCCTTCTGAGTGTTATTTAGGTTTGCTAGTTCAACAACAAGTTGAGACTTCTTTCCTTCCACCTGTTTGATAAGCTTCAAAATTTCCTCTTTCAATTGAGTGCTTTCAGCCACCAATCTAGAGTTAACATTATATACCACTTTCCACTTGTCAAGCATAGTTTTCTAGGTCTTTAATAAATCAACATAACAAAAAAAAATTTTGTCGGAATATTTTTTTTAAATACATGTAAAAATTTTAATTTATAGTTAACATTATTACCTATTTTGACTAACTAGTAATATTATAAAACATATGGACCAAATTGTGTTAGCAATTAAAGTATAAAAATTAAATCTTAAGTTTTAGCATAATAGGGGCACCAAAAATGAGATTTGATCATTTTCCTATATAATGCAAAAAAAAAAAAAGATACGTGTCAATATAAGCTTTCCTTTTATAAATGGTTACTAGTATGTCTAACCCACACTTTGCATTGGGTTTCTTATCTTTTTTTACCAAATTATAGAGTAAAATTTCGAAGATTAAAATATGTTTCAAATCTCTATACTCTCTGTAAATTTGGATTTTAGTTATCATACTTTTATTTTTAAGAATTTAATTTATTTTTAAGAATTTAACTCCTCTACTTTAGGATTTTAAAAGACAAGTCTAGTTTTTAACACCATTAATTTAAAAAAAATACCAATTTTTTTTATTAAATCAAATGGCAAATGATTATATTAGGTATGCATTATTTTAGGTAAAGATATGATTACTAAGTTTAAATTTAGAATTTAATATCTATGATTTAATTTGACATAATTTGGCTCATGTAATTTTACAATATTATTAGCTAGTCAAAATAGTTTGTGTCCTTAATTAATTTCATTAAAATGTCGAAGTCAAATTTTTTTTTAAAAATATCTTGATTTAGCAAGCAAATGCCTTTAAAATAGTAGTAAAATTAACAATAAAATAATAGTTATATAATATCCAAACAATAACGACAAAATAGTAGTTGTTATGAATATTTTATTAAGTAGATGTTCATCAAAATCAAGATAAGTTTTGATATACTTTAAATTCTAATAGTCATTAGAAGTAGATCTTTACTTCATTTATACTTCTTATGCCTATAAATAGAGACTTTAGAGAAGCTTTGTAAATATTTCTATTGATCAATAAAATACACTGTCTCTTTGCTCTCACATTCTCTTTGTTCTTTACTTTCTGTCTTTTTATTTTATAACAATAGCGAAATAATAGCGAAATTGTATCAAACCAATGGCAAAACAACACCAAAATAGTACAAACCAACAATAGGGTTTTTTTTTTGCAAATTCAGGCTAGGCCCGGGCAAAAAAAAGTTTACCCAATGCTTAACTCGTTTAGAAAACAGACCTTATTTTTTTTATCTAAACCTATTTTTTGGGCCTATATATATTCTCAAATCCTTTCACTTTTTGGACAAGTTTAAAAGAAACAAAAAGGAAACCACACATTTCTTTTTATACATACTATACGTATCCATCATAAAATAAATTATTAAGATTATTTGTTATTTTAATAAAATTATTTAATAATTAAATTTTATTTTAAAAATAAATTTAACATTAATAATAATTTAAAAATTTTAAGATATATTTTTAAAATCTTATTAAAAATATTATATTAATATTTTAATAATAAATATATTACAATATATAAATATTTATACATGAAATTTTAGAGTATATAATATAGATATTTTGATAGTATAGATATGAGTATGTTCTTTGAAAAATACTTTTAATTTCATTTATCTTATTCAATTCCAATTTTGCCATTGTTCACTTTCATATATATCATATGTGTACGTTCAAATTTAATTTTAATTAAATATTTGTTATTATTAAGTCTATATATTATATTATAAAATAAATTTCAATTTAAAAAATGTTTTCTTATAATTTTTTAGTATAAATATAGTTCATGTTGTATTTATTTTATTAAAATAATTTTAAAAAATTATCAAATAATAAAAATATTTTATTAAAGTCATTCAAACATGAAAATTATCTATTTAATTTCAAATTATTTATAGTGAAACAAATAATCTAAAGTTGAAACGTATGTTTGGGAATATCAATGTTTTCTTTTTGACTGGTGTTAGCCCAGCTTCTGGAACAAGTATGATTAGAGATAAGCCAATGGATTTTGAAGGGAGATGGAAAGGTAGGAAATTTTCTTGGAAAAGTTGGGAATTCGTGTTGAAAGGTGGAAAGAGAGTATTCCATGTCATAGTCATACTGAATTAAAAAGAAAAAAAGATTTTTTATTCGTGCATGTAAGATAATTTTTTAAAATTATTTATTAAATAAAAATATTAGCATGTATTTAATAAAAAAATTTAAGAAATAATAATCTTAAAATATAAGTTAAAAGAAGTAATAATTTTAAAAATAATTTTTAGTATATATGATTACTAAAGGAACTATTTTGAGGAAAAGGTAAGTCAGTTGTTTTATTGTGTGACACACTAAAAATACAAAGATGGTAAATAAGTTAGAGAAATTATGATTGATAAAATTTATAACTATGTGAATGAGATAGAGGAAATGTAAATCATAAAATTTGAAATTGTATTATTTTAGTGTTTAGCGAAAGTTAAGTGAAATTGGAAAAAATGCACAAATAGAAATATAATGCATGATTAATGTGAAAATTGAAATCATGAATTCCGTAATAACTAAATTTCACAGAAATAAAATGAATTATTCATTACGATTAATAACACATATTAAGTTAATACGTATGCCATGTGAGGAAATATTCAGATATGGGTAAAAAAAAACAAGTTTACTTTAGTGTTAATTTTGTAATGATATGGGTCAACAACTACATTATTCTTTGTGAATATTATCTAATTCAAATAACTACTTATATATTGTAAAATTTTCTTACAAATCATTAATATTGTGTTGGTATATATATTTTTTACATTAACAAAGCACCAAGTTGAATTAAATCATAAAATTTAGCTTATTTTTATGTAACAATTAAAAAAATCTGATTAAATATATAGAAATATTTATTTTATTAATTAAATTCATAAACAATATAAAGAAAATTTAATTTTAAAAAAAACTTAACAAATTTTAAGAAATATTTTACATACTTATTATAATGATTTTGAATAAAAATATAGTAAAAAATTATATATAAAAAATAGAGAGGTTTATGTTACAAGTTTTCCTTCTACTAATATTTTCTTTTTTTCTTTACCACATATCAAAATTTTATAATGTGAACATGTTTTAAGAATTTAAGAACCGTGTAATATATATATGATGTATAATATATAAAAAAACATTCTTATAATTTTAAAATTAAATACTTTTATTAACTTAAATAATAATTATCAAAATGATATTGAACACTAGACAAAAATCAATCAATGATAATAAAATTAGGTAAGTTATTTACTTTTATACGCTTAAATTTGTTTATCTTTTTAACTTGATAAAAGTTCTCTACCTGCATCATGTAGTTTTCATTGTTTTTATCAACGTGATAATAGGTGCTAATCACTGATGTGAAACACTGAGCTGGAACCAGGCTAATTCTTATATTGGTGTATTTTCTTCATTATTTAATTCTTTTATATTTATATAACTTTTTATAGGAGTAAATTAATAATTCACGGATTTGTATTTTATTGTAGAAAAAATTTTGGTGGAGGGAGGAAATGTTGCAAACTAGTGAACGGAATGTATTGAGAAAAGGCGAGGAGGAAGACTAGAGTACATCCTATAACAACGAGCACAATAGCATGTTGTGGTTGTTAAGGTGGAGAAAGGTTGTGTGTAGCTGAGAATAATGTTGAGCGAGATAATAAAGTTGATAGAGCTTTAGATAGAGTTCTTAAGGTTAGACTATCAAAATGCTCCAAAAGTCCTTTCACTAATTATGAAGGGCTCCTATTTATAGTGTCCAATAATGAGACTTACAAATTTAAGCTTTAAATAAGAGTAATGAAAAATAATGTCAGTTACAAAGACATAATGTATTTTTATTAGTAAAGAATTTAAGTTGTTGCTGATGTTGGTAGTGAATAATGAACAATAGTTCACTTTGTTTTTGAAAGAAGGGAAAAGCACTCAATATTATAGAAAAGGTTAAGAAGAAACCTCCTTCATATTTGATCTACCAAACCAAATTTTCTAGAATATCCCAATAACCAAAGAAACCTAGCATATTTCGAAGTTATTTCCACTTTTTATGCTTTGGTGAAGTAGTACATTGTAAAATATCTTTTGTAGAACATCTCTTAAAACACTAGCTACTCTTAAAAAAGGGTTGCTCTTGCTAATCATTTCTGCATTAAATTTATTTTGACCTATTTCAAACATAAGTTGTTCTCCGTAGATATTGTTCCTAACAATGACTATTCTTGAAGAACAATTGTCTTAAAGAGAAGTTGTTTCGAAAAATGATTGTTCTGAGTATAATTATTCTTCAAGCACAATAATTTTAAACAAGAGTTATCCAAAACATTAATTGTTCTCAAAAGGAGCTATTGTCAAATGAAAGTTACACTAGATAACAATTGTTCTAAATTGAAACCCTATTTTAAATATAGTTGTTCTGAATGTAACCACTCAAACAACGATTGTTCTGAGCAACCACTATTTTAAACAAGAGTTGTTTTTTCGAAAGAGATATTAAGTGTAGCAACACTGCTACTTGTTCTTGGTTAACTTTGTTATTATCTTTGTAAGTGCAAATTTTTAAACATGATCTTGTTTATCTTTAAGAAGAGATAAAATATTAGTAGCCAAAACTAAGTATTTACACATATATATTGTATGATATTGCTTAGTTGCATTTTTTTTGTGTGTTCAAAACATTTTCTATATTATGTTTTCTATTATTTAATCATGTAGGCTTTGCTTAGTAGAGAGGAAAAAAATTGGAATTATGAAAAACTTAAGGGGTAGAAAACTAGAAGGATGAAAAACACAATTTTTCTTTTTATAGGTGTTCTTGGAAGGAAATATTGAAAATGGAAAGAAAAAATAATTGTCTTTCCCTCGATTGCTTGGTAATGTTGAAAAATGAAGGGAAAAAATGAACTGAAATATGCATAATTCTAAACTAACAAATACATCTTTCTTATTCTCTCTATCTATCTTTTCTAATTTGGCATGATTGATTTTTATGCATTAAGATGGAAAAGATTATCCAAAGTTTATTTTATTTTCACCATTTCACTTCTTCCCTACTAAGCTTATCTAAAGTTTATTTTCTTTTCACCATTTCCCTTCTTCTTCCCATCCTTTTACTTTTTCATCCAACCAAATATGTGGAGTTATGCCTCGTATTTTTCGACTTTTCTTTTCCCAATTAAACTCTATTTTTTAGTTTCTAACTTTAACTCTAATTAGTGTAGGTTATTTTAATATTATTCGACCAACAAATTTAGCCTATAAATATGCCCATTGTCCCCCTAGAAAAATAACCCACTACACGTTTATGATAGTGCTAAAAGTAACATGTTTTAGTCTCATTCTTAATGCGATTTTGGGTGAGTATTCGATGTTAATGATGAATTTTAAGGGTGAGTATTTGATGTTAATGCTAAAAGTAACATGAACTGCACTCCAAACTGGGGAAAAACATGATTTTCAGGGTTTTTCGGGCATTTTAAAACCTATATATGACAAAAATAAGAAGATAGGAGTGAGCCGTCATAGAATATTCAAGAAACAACTCGAAAAACACCATTAAAGTTGATTTCCATAAAAAATGAAGATTCCCCTTGGATTCTTTGGAGATTATTATGAGTTTCTTTATTTCTTGTTGTTATATTGTATTTTGGATTTTTTTTATTTGCTAGCATGAACCAATTTTATAAACACCTAGGGAGATGAACCCTATGATGGATTCTATCGTTTGATTTTTATTTTACGCAATAAACACTTAGATATTTTTCTTAATTATGTGTGCTTAATTCTTGGTTCAATCTTTCTAAACTATTAATCCATGTTTGATGTGCTTAAATCAGAAGAGGAATAGACCTTATTTAAGAGTAGACTTGGCATAATTGAATGGAGTTGCATGCAATCCTAGAAAAAGAACGACATAAATCTATCGGATTAGAGTCAAATCTAATAGGGGAATCCATAGATTGAGTTAATGCGAGAATAGGGGATTTAATTAGAAAAAAATTTTAATTAATCAACCTAAAGTTGGTTGCTTTTACTCTCAAAATAGATATTAACATAATTCAGGGATTTCTATGAATCAAGATACTAAGTGAAGAAATTGCATAATTAATATTGATAATGACAGATAAAATCTAGGTGAATTCTTTCCTAGGTATTGTTTTGCTTCTTGGTTGTTTACTCGATTATTTTCCTGATTTGTTCTTTGTCGCATTCGTAGTTAATTAGCTTAGTTAATTTTAATTTTAAACAATCAATCAAATTTATCAATTAAATAATAGAAAGATGGTAATTACTAGTACTTTTAGTCTTCATGGAAACTATATCTTTGCTCATCGTAACTATATTATTAATAGATAGGTGCACTTGCTTAGTTGGATTTTTAGTTGGTTTCGTGGACATCAAGTTTTTGGCGTTGTTGTCGCGGACTAAAAAATATTAGGAAAATTTTATTTTTATTAATTTAGATATTTTTTATTTTTATTTCAATATTTTTAATTAATTTTTACATCCTATTTTTTTCGTTTGTTTGATTCTAACAGGTTCTTTTAGTTTATGACTAGAGGAAACTCGTTAGAATCGTTAATTTTTAACAGTGAGATTGAAAAGACTGCTCGCAGAAATCATAGAGAGGTTAGAGAAGCAAAGAAAGGTCAACAAAATTTAATAGACAATCAAGAGGAAAAGGATCTTACTATAGAGATGGATGATAATCAAAATAATTAGCAGCCTCCTGCACGTCCTGTTCCTCTGACTATGTATGATTATGCTCAACCTACTCTGATTGGGGTTGAATCAAGTATCGTCAGACTGGCCATTGCTGTAAACAATTTTTAGCTTAAGCCGAACACAATTCAGATGCTACAATAATATGTCCAGTTTGATGGGTTACAAGATGAAGATCCAAATGCTTACTTCACTAACTTTTTAGAGATTTGTGACACATTCAAGATTAATAGCGTTACTGATGATGTCATACACTTATGGTTGTTTCCATTCTCTTTGAGGAGCAATACAAAATAGTGGTTGAATTCACTTTAACGAGGCTCTATCATGACTTGGAATCAAATGACTGAGAAGTTTCTATTGAAGTACTTCCTACTAGCTAAAACAACTAATTGAGGAATGAAATATCTTCTTTTTTTCTCAAATTGAGTTGGAGGCATTATATGATGCATGGGAGAGGTATAAGGATCTTTTGAGAAAGTGTCTTCATCATGGGTTACCTTTGTGGTTACAAGTTCAAATATTTTACAATGGTTTAAATCTCTCGACTAGGCAACTAATTGATGCAGCAATTGGCGGAACATTGAATAATAAGACACTTGAGGCAACTCAAGAGTTTATTGAGGAGATGGCACTAAATAACTATCAGTGGCAAGTCATGAGAACAAAATCAATTAAAGCAGTCGGTATTTTTAACATAGATATAGTTGCTATGTTGGCTAGTCAGGTGGAAGCACTGAGTAAGAAGATTGATGGTTTGAGTTGCAATAACAGGATGAATCCGGTAATGTAATGTGACGCAACTGGAACGGGGATGATCAATCCAGAATGTTTACCCTTCAGATCTAGACTTCAAAATAACTCATATAGAAATTATTATAATCTAGGATGGAGGAATCACCTAAATTTCTCTTGGGATGGTCAAGGTAATCAAAGGTCACGACCCCCTTCGGATTTTCAGCAACCTTATCAGTAAGAAAAGAAACCGAACCTTGAGGAGATGTTAGCTAAATTTATTTCAGTGTCTGAAACTAGATTTTAGAACACTAAGACAAATTTGAAAAATTAGCAAGCATCGATTCAAGGTCTTGAAATCGGATTGGATAGCTTATTAAACTAGTTTCGGAGAGACAGTAAGGTAGCTTACCTAGTAACACTAAAACTAACTCGAAAGAGCAAGTCCACACGATCACTGTTTGAAGCGTGGAATGGTTAGTCGAGCTTAAAAAGAAATTGAATCTAGATGTTGTTGGGAAGAATGATGGGGTTGAAGAAAGAAAGAAAGAGCATAATTCGGTGGTTAGAGAATACAAACTTGTAACACCCCAACCCGGTCTGAATGTTACGGCCGAATCTGGCGATGTCACATGATAGTGAGTTTGAAAACCGATGCTTTTATTTTGAAAACTTGAGTTTTACCTACTTCTAGCAGATATAACCAAAAAATAGTATGAAATCCAAATTTTAGGTAAAAATCCATAGAGGCCATTATTACAGAAAAATACCCCAAAATAAAACTTAAAATCGTAAATAAGTATCAAATAACAAAAAGGAGTCGTGTGGCCACCGCTGAGTCCTCCACCACACTGATCCACCTATGTATGGGGATTAAATTTACAGATTAAACAGAAGGGGTGAGTTTACATAAACTCAGTGTGTAATCCCCATGCAAACAAACAGACAATAACAGATAATCTTGATTTGGGCCTAAACCCATTTCAATACTAGTATCAGTATCAGTTTAGGCCTTAGCCCATCACAGTACAGTAACAGTGACAGTTATGTAGTTATAAAATCTTACCCAACCAGCCTCTACACTCCATGTAGGGATATAATCAACCCACCCATCCCTACACTCCAAATAGTACTAAATGCGGCACTAGACAATAGTTGTAGCTGACCTGCCAGTAAGTTAGGCTTGAAGCCTTTCAGTACACTTCCTCCAATTAATATCAATTCCCAACCCAATGTAATGCATCATACAGACATGTCATGGTATCACATATAATCAATATAGTGTATATAGCATGCTCAACATACAGATGTACATAGTTATCTTATATAGGCATAGAATAGTTTTTCAATCATTTCAGTCAATTAGGGGTCTAGGTAAACTTGCTGACCCTACAGTAGGTCCACAGTCGACTCGGGCAACCGGGCAACCTTAGTAGTCAAACAATGAAAATGGGCCCACGGCTCATGCTGCATGCCCATGTGGGACTACACGCCCGTGTGGCCCACACAGCCCAAAATGGTTTTGGTTGTACGGATCTTACGGCCTGGCCCAATATTCCCATAGGCCCGTGTGGGGACAACGCGCCCGTGTGGCCCATATGGCCCAATTTGACCTGGCCCATGAATTGCACATGGCTAGCCTCGTCGATCACATGCCCATGTTCGATCACACGGCCTACCACACGGGCAGTTGTACGCCCGTGTGGCGTCGACAATCATATTTTTTGGCTTTTCACCGATTTTCGTTTCCAGAGTTGTGTTTACAAACCTAATTTGTTTGTGACGAAAATGCACTTCCGAGATCACCAGCACCTTCAAAATCGAGCAACCCCCAACTACGAATCCAAGCAAGATAGGTCACCACTCCCACAATTCGCTGTTGACGATTCTGAAAAACCCAATGTTAACAACAATTCACATCTTTATAATTAAAAGAATAGAAAAACTTCCCCTAATTCACAAAACATAACCACCTTACCTATTAAACGAGTAACAGTAAAACCACTCCGCTCCAACGCTAACCATATTGCTCTAGCCCTTAACCTTCAACAAAGAAATGGTCGACCGATTTAACAAGAATCCATAAATCAAAATACACCACAATTACGAAAGTTACCACCAACGTACGAAAGCAAAACAGAGATGACAAAATACGGCAACAAAGATTAAAGAAGGAATGGACTAATGGAGAAGCCAAAACAGAGAGAAGAGAAGAAAAAATTCAACAAGCAGTCGATAGCAAACAAAAAGAAGAAAATGAAAGTTGACAAGAGAGGATTCAAGGAGAATTTCGACAAGAGTGAAAGAAAAGAAAAACAAGACTAAAGAGGGAGATCAGAGAATTTCGGCAATGTGCAAGGTGACACAAAAAAATTAGAATTTGGAATTGGAGAGAGAAAAAAATTTTCCAAAAAGAGAGAAAAAAAAGAAAATCTAAACTAAATCAGATAACCACTCAATCCCTCAATCTGCTCCCACACTCTCCCACTACAACTCAAACACCCGAAAACCGTCCACCACTCTCTCTCCCTATACAAAATCCCTTAATTTTCTCTCCTCACTTCCCACTACACCTCTACCACATCGGCATTTCAGTTCCACTCAAACTCTCTACGGTACCACTAGAAAAAATATATCCCCCTTGCTAGCGCAAGGACTTGAACTCCAAACCTCCCAGACGCCAACTAACACCTTAACCACCAGACCAGCGAACCTATTTTGACAATAATTTACCAACAACTAATTAGGAACCTAGTGACTAGAGGTAGGGATTTATTCATAAAAACAAAAATTTTGCCCAAGCTAAGGCTTGAACTTGGGACCTCACAAACACTCCTAGAATAGATAACCACTAAAGTAGACAAATATTTATATCACAATCATACAAAAATAAATATATAAGAGATTTTTGGGGCGTTACAACTCTACCCCCTAAAAGAAAATTTCGGCCTCAAAATTTTACCTGATCAGAATAGACTCATCGCATCCTCACGCTCCTACGTGGCCTTCTCGATGCTATGATTACGCCAGAGAACTTTAACCGGTGGAATAGACTTCCTCCTTTGAACTTTTACATCCCGATCCAGTATCTAAACCGGCTCTTCCTCGAAAGTCAAATCTGGTCTAACCTCAATCTCCTCTACTGGAACAATATGTGTGGGACCAGAGTGATAGCACCTCAACATAGAGACGTGAAACACGTCGTGAATCCGATCCAATTCCGGAGGTAACTCCAACTGGTAAGCAATTGGTCCCACTCGCTTAAGCACACAGTAAAGTCCAATAAATCTAGGGCTCAACTTGCCCTTACGACCAAATCTGAGTACCTTCTTCCACGGTGAGACCTTGAGAAAAATGAAGTCCCCCATCGAATACTCAATCTCTCGACACTTCAGGTCAGCGTAGGACTTTTGCCTATCATATGCTGCTTTCAGTCGGTCTCGAATCAACCTAACTTTATCCTCTGTATCAGAAACTAGTTCAGGGCCCAGAACATGTCGCTCGCCCAACTCAGTCCAACATGAAGGTGTGCGGCACCTACGACCATATAATGCCTCGTAAGGTGCCATCTGAATGCTAGACTAATAGCTGTTGTTATAAGCAAATTCTACTAGAGGCAAGTAATCCTCCCAACTGCATCGGAAATCAATCACGCAACTCTTTAACATGTCCTCCAGTATCTGAATCACCCTCTTTGACTGACTATCCGTCTGAGGATGGAACGCAGTACTGAAGTTCAACCTTGTACCCAGAGCTTCATGGAGCCTCTTCCAAAACCGAGACGTGAAGCGAGGATCCCTATCAGATATTATTAAAACCGGTACCCCATGCAGTCTCACTATCTCAGACACATACAGTTTAGGCAGCTCCTGGAAAGAGTAGTCGGTACGAACTAGTATGAAGTAGGGGTGAGCAAAACTCGATTCGACTCGAAAAAATTGAAAAAATTTTGAATTTCGAGTTAAACGAATCGAGTTAATCGAGTTATTCGAATCAACTCAAATTTTTTTTTCGAATTTAGAGTTCGAATCGAGTTGAGTTTTCGAATTCGAATAACTCGAATAATTCGAATAATTCGAATATCAAACTATAATATTTTACATTTTTATCCCAAACTCCCAAACCTTTTTACTTTTACTCATTCCTACTTTCCCCCCAAAACTTTTACTCCCTACCCCTCCTAACCCCCCAATCTACCCAAAATCCATTTCCCACCAAAATTTTACTCTCCCATTTATTTTTTCTCAAAATTTTACTCCCAAAAACCCTCAAAACCTTTTATTTTGCCCCAAAATTTTTACTCCCTCCCACTTTTCCCCTAAAACTTTTATTCTCTTCCCATCCCACCTCCCATTTATCCCAAACCCTCCCCCCTCCAATTTTTTTTAATATTTTCCCTCCAAAATTTTACTCCCCTTATTTACTTTCCCTCAAACTTTTATTCCCCAAAACTTTTTATTTTTCCCCTAAACTTTTACTTCTCACCCTTTACTCTCAAATAAAAAATCAAAATTATCCAAAAAAATCACTAAACATAAATAGTAATAATTTTATTTATATCTACTATTTATATTATTAAATTAAATTTCACATTTTATATTATTTATATTATTGAATTGTTTAGTCGTATTAAATATTTATATTAAAATTGAATTATTAATTATGCCATAAAATATTCGTGTTAAAATTTTATATTGGTATTAATTTCACATTTTATTTTTAAAATAACTTTTATTAAAAAATCATATTTTAACATTTAATATATTTTTTAATTCTAAAATACATAGTGACAAGAATCTGAAGATAATTGAAACAACTAAGCAAGCAAAGAAGCTAACCAATATATAAAAAATTAATAAATAAATTATGAAGTGATGAAAGTTAATAAAAAATTTGATTAATGTGAACAAATTTTATTACGATGGGTGACAATGGTTACAAGGACCCAAAATTATTTTTTTAAATTTAACTCGAACAAATATATTCGATTCGATTCGATTCGAATTCCATCTCACTCGACTCGATTCGAGAAAACTTCAAATAAAGTTAGGATGATAAAATGAGATTCGAAAACTCGATTAACTCGAAAATTTTCGATTCGATTCGACCAAATGCTCACCCTTAGTATGAAGTGGGCGGACTTGGTCAATCAATCCATGATGACCCATATAGAATCCTTCTTATTATGTGTGAGGGGTAACCCACTAACAAAGTCTATAGTCACCCGCTCCCACTTCTAAAGTGGAATCTTAACTGGCTGCAACAACCCCAAAGGTAACTGATGCTCAGCCTTATCCTACTAGCAAGCCAAACACTTAGCCACAAATTCGGTAACCTCTCGCTTAAGACCTGGCCACTAATATAACTCATGAAGGTCGCGGTACAACTTATTTCTGCCAGGATGCATAGCATAAGGGCTACTATGCCCCTCTCGCAGTATAGACTGTCTCAATTTAGTATCTTTTGGTACACAGATTCTCCCATGGAAATAGAGCACCCCTTTGCTATTCAATCCAAAATCCTCGGTATTCCCACTCTCAACCTGTCGGAAACAAAAACCCAACAACTCATCCTCTATCTGTATACTTTTAATTTGCTCTATCTACGTTGGTTTAACTTGAAGTTCGGCCAACAGACTACCATCATCAAATAAACTGAGGCAAGCAAACATCACCCTCAGATCAGTCATGACTCTATGGCTCAGTGCGTCGGCCACCACATTAGTCTTACCAAGGTGGTATTCAATCATACAGTCATAGTCCTTAAGCAACCCAATCCTTCTACGCTGCCTAAGATTCATCTCCTTCTGAGTGAGGAGGTACTTGAAGCTCTTGTGATCGGTGTAAATGCTACACTTCTCACCATACTGATAATACCTCCAAATTTTCAATGCGAATATTATTGCGGCCAATTCCAAGTCATGCATCGGATAATTTGCCTCATGAGTCTTAAGCTGACGAGACGCGTACGCAATCACCTTACCCTCTTATATCAACACACATCTTAAACCGACATTTGATGCATCGCTGTAAACAGTAAATTTCTTTCCAGACTCTGGCTGTATAAGAACAGGGGCCTAAGTTAGTACAGTCTTGAGCTTCTTAAAGCTTTCTTACTGCAAATCAGTCCAGTTAAACGACACACCCTTACGTAGCAGCTTAGTTAAGGGTGCGGCAATCAAAGAAAAACCCTCCACAAATTATCGATAATATCCCGCCAGTGTTAGAAAACTACAGATCTCAGATACAGTCTTAGGCTACTTCCAATCCAAGACAGCCTCAATCTTTTGAGGATTCTAATCCCCTCAGCAAAAACCACATGTCCCAAAAACGTTACTCCACGTAACCAGAACTCACATTTACTGAACTTGGCGTATAGTTATTTTTCTCGCAGAATCTGTAGAACCACTCTGAGGTGTTCATCGTGCTCATCCTCAGTTTTCAAATACACCAGTATTTCGTTAATAAATACCACCACGAACTGATCCAGATAGGGTTGGAACACTCGGTTCATCAGATCCATAAAAGCTACTAGTGCATTCATCAGTCCAAAAAGGCATCACTAGGAACTCATAATGACCGTACCGAGTCCTAAATGTTGTCTTGTGCACATCAATCTCCTTAACCCTCAACTGATGATTTCCCAATCGAGATGGATGATGAGACAATTAGGACACTGTCAGATGTCAAACATGTGCTTGACTTAAAGAAAAATCTTACCTTCTTAAGATTTTTGTACTCGAAGGGTTGTAAAGTTAACATCGAGTCAAGTGGCATTAAGTTATCCCGTGGGGCTCTCATTTTGATGAAAGGTGAAAAGATTGTCAGTCTTTATGTTCTAGAAGAATCAATGGTCATCGTTGAAACAGGATGTCCCTCATCTATTAAGGAGTCGGAGTCGACTCATTTGAAGCGGAGACAACTTATTCATGGGGGAAAAGAGTATGACAATTTTGTATAAGAAAGATCCTCTTATAGATGCAGGTTTTGAAAAGATAGGGCACTGCGTTCGTGGAAATCAGACTCAGGTCAGTTTTGATTTGGTAGTGCACAAGTCGAAGACTAGAAGACCTTCAACTTCTAAGCACAGCTTTGACTCAATTAATATCTTGCGTAGTTCAAGACAAGCCCGTGGTGGGCTTTGGCAAAGAAGACATTGTGAAAATACGAGTCAAGGTGGAGATTTGTAAAGTTATGCCTCGTATTTTTTAGCTTTTCTTCTCTTAGTTAAAATTTTTTTTTAAGTTTCTCACATAAACTCTGATTAGTATAGGTTATTTTACTATTATTTGACTTGTAAATTTAGCCTATAAATAGGCCCTTTTTCCACACTAGAAAAATAACCCACTACACATTTCGGCATTAGTTTTTACAAGCTTTCAGAGAATTTTGTGTTTACATTTTAAGAGTTCTTATTTTGGGTTTTAGGTTTATCTTCATCTTTTGTACTCTTCATTTTTATCATTTTAGTGAAATTATTTTTGTCTGTGGTTTTTTATCCTCCCTAAAGGTGTTTTTCCATGTAAAATATTTGTTTTTGGTATTTTCAATTTCTTCGCTATTTCACTTGTTCGTTGCTTAAACCGAGTTTATCCCCAATAAAATATGCGGTTAATCTATTGTATTTTTTTTGTACAAGAAGAAAAAACTATGACTAGCCTTGTTGAGGCCAAGTCACTCCTATCCAATCATCATGTAGCCTTTGAAGGATTTCATTCAGGGTTACAGATAAACACTCCTGTCTGATGCCTTGAAAATGACATTGCTGCTATACCATCAGCAACTCGATTACCCTCTCGAAACACATGTGTAACCTGAATCTTCTAGAAATGATGAATGAGATCTTTAATTGCTCATAACACAGCCGAGTGGTAAACCTCCACTATCTCTGCTTGAATCAATTGTATAGTTGCCATTCAATCCATCTCTAGCACAACTTGTTGAAGGTCTAAGGTCTAAGCTAATTAAAGACCCTCCAACATTCCCCAAAGCTTGGCATTAAGAGCAGAGAAACAACCAATATATTTAGAAAAACCAGAAATCCACTTACAATGCTTATCTGGATTACTCTCTCGACTAAAGCGTTCCTAGACATTGTGAACACAACACCATCAATGTTCACCTTATGCAAAGGGTTGCATACACGGCTTGGCACACGACTTGGCAGATAGGCGTGTGAGGTTATTTCAAAGGGGTGTGTGGCTTGGCCGTGTGATCCAAGTTAGTGAGTTACAGGGCTTAGACACAGGCTGGGACACAGTTGTATGACCCCTGCAAAGTTGAAAATTTTTACTATTTTCTAAATTTTTTTGAGTTTTAAATTTAGTCCCGATTTGTTTTTAACGTGTTTTTAAGGCCCCGAGGGCTCGTATAAGTGAAAATATGTATGGTTTTTATTGGTTTTCATATGATTATTGATATGATTTGAAATGTTTGAAATTTATGTTCATTTGATTATAAAACTTTGCTAATGCTTCGTAACCCTGCTTTGGTGACGGATACGGGTTAAAGGTGTTATAGGAAGAGGTAAAGTATGGCATCAAATTTGGCATTTACCGAGTTCTCAAAAGGTACGAGTCTTCCTTTGGCTTGCATATGTTAATAAGGCACTTACTAATGATGTAAGAGTTAGGCGACATCTTACCTTGGATGGAATAGCCAGGTGAAACATGCCCATGTCTCTATTCGTGTGGACAAAAATAGACCATTTTATAATCCATTTTTCTCACCCATAACCTCAAGTACCTACAAGCACTTTTGCACCAATAAACAAGCCATCAAAAGGCACAAAATTCATACATAATGAAGCTATACGCACATGGTCTAATAACACACAACCAATATGCCCAAAGGCACCTCAAATGACAACATTAAAACCACGTATAACTATGTACTCAATTTGGCCAAAATAATCAATTAACTTCAAACTAAGTTGTATCAATACATACCATTGAATTCACTTGCCAAAAACACAAACCATTTGGCACCAAAATATCATTCTATAACTAGTGTCAAATAACCATATAAATCATACATAATAAGGTACCAATTCACCACATATTCAACATATCACAAGGCACATAGACAATATGCATACTTAGGCTTTCATTCCATCTTCCAACATTCAAACAAAACAAGCCAAACATCAACCATATTAAGATCAATATTTATATGCCAAAACTAAGTTCATTTCATCACCAAAATGCCATAACATAAGCCAAACCAAATGGTCATTTCAACAGCCAAAACACATGGCCAACATTAGCCAAAATTTCTATACATGCCATTATAACCAAAATCAAAACATCAAAAAATACCAATATAGCCAATAGATGGTGTGATATAGCTCTAACAAGCTTCCAACCCAAACAAGTTTTTGATTCACTAGAAGACACAGAAAATAACACCGAGTAAGCATAAAAGCTGAGTAAGTTTGTATAATCATAAAACAAAAGTTACCATTTAGTCAAATAATAGGTAAGTTAACACAACATATCCCAACCATAATTTAGCCAAACCCTATGCATATACATCAAACAAGTTAGCCATGTAAACTCATACATAAACCATATACACATGGATGAGCATAACATATAATTATGTTTCGTATACATGTATCATCCATTTCAATTTTCCATATACCATGTAACAACATTTCAATGTAATTCGCATGTGTCCTTGTAATAGTCTGTACCGAACTCTTACCATTTCGTATCAAAATAATGCCCATTGAACAATTTAGAATACTGTTGGATACCAGGGATAGCTCACACATAGTGTGCTAACTCATAAGTGTAATCCGTCAAATCCTGTACATGTATGCTCACACGACCTGTGAATATAGGTCTGCTCACACAAGCTATGGGTTAGAATGTAGCTACATGATGCTACTCACACGAGTTGTGGAGTATCCACAACACATGCTGAACCTCAACCATTGATAGGACGTTTAGGACTAGCACCCGAATCATGTAAACCCTAACCACATGTCATTTGTATCCTATTAGTTCTTAAGGTTCAAACGGGGCTCGGTAATCGCCGTACGTCGTTGGATATGCAATTGTATATACATATGGCAATTCATAATTCATGTATAAATCAATATAAAACATATAAACATAATTTAATCACACGAATTTACCTCGACGAGTAAATATAGATGTGAGGCAACTAATCCGAGACTTTATCTTTTCCCCGATCTAAAGCAGTATGAGGTATGTCTTGAGCTATACGGATAAATTTAGCTCAATTCAATAAGTAATTTATTCAATTTAACCCAAAATTATATTTTTAAAACTACCATTTTGCCCCTATACTTTTAATTTCTTACAATATAGTCCCTAACTCATAAAAATATAAATTTATACAATTTCACCACAACCCATCATAGTCGAATATCAATTAGGTCCCTAAAAATCCCTATATTTCATTTATTTCACAATTTTACCATGTAAAAATTACTATTTTTCAATCTAATCCCTATTTCACAATTTCATTAAAAATCTCTTAACAAAAGTTGTTTATCTAACAACAACTATCCATTTTATTCCATAAAACATAAAAAAACCTATATTCATTGATGGAAAAACTCGAATACTTTACAATTTTCACAAATTAGTCCCCGAGCTAGCTAGATTAAGCTACAATGATCTCGAAAATATAGAAATCATTAAAAAGGGGACAAAAATAGCTTACAATTAAGCAAGGAGAAGTTGCCAAAATTAAAAGCTCAAGAATGGCTTCCCAAACCATAACATTCAGTTGAAGTTGAATAATAAAGATGAAAGCTTGTTTTTATTTTATTTAATTTTAACCTTAATTACTAATTACCCAAATTAACCTTAAAAAGTAATCAAAATTTCAATAATGCCAAACCATGCTCATCCACTAACATATTTTTGGTCTAATTACCATATAAAGACTTAAAATTTAAATTCCTATAGCTATTTAATACTTTTAGCTACTAGAACTTAACTTTTACACTTTATGCGACTTAGTCCGTTTTATCAAATTAAGCATGTAAACGGTAAATTTTTTTAACGAAATTTTTATACAATGGTACTATTATGTTGTAGATAATAAAATACTAATAAAATAATTTTTTTGACTTTGAATTCGTGGTCCCGAAACCACTTTTCCGATTTCACTGAAAACAGGTTGTTACTACTCTCCCACTAAAGGGATTTTCATCCTCGAAAATCTTACCATAATAGAGGTTTAGATATTGTTTTCTCATAGCTTCCTCGGGTTCCCAAGTGGTTTCTTCTATTTCATGTCGTTGCCAGAGAAATTTTACTAAAGCTATGTTCTTGTTTCTCAATTCTTGCACCTCTTGTGCCAAAATCCTAATCGGTTCCTCACTATACGACACATCAGGCTGAATCTCAACATCCGTCGGGTGATAACATGTGAAGGGTTAGATCAGTACTGTCGTAACATAAACACGTGAAAAACATTATGAATCTTTTCTAATTCTGACGGTAAAGCTAACCGATACGCAATAAGTCTGATTTTTTTAGTAATCTCATACATCCCGATAAATCACGGACTTAGCTTCCCTTTGAGACCGAACCGAAGAACTTTCTTCCAAGGCAGTACTTTCAAGAATACTCTATTACCAACTTAAAATTTTATGTCTCTACGTTTAAGATCCATATATGATTTCTGACGATCTAAAGATGCTTTTAAACTATTTCGGATCACTTTTACTTTTTCTTCAGTTTTATGAATCAAATCAACCCTGTGAATCTTTCTCTCACTGAGCTCAGTATAGTATGATGGAGTTCGACATTTACGACCATAGAATTCTTCATGCGGTGACATCTTTATGCTCAACTGAAAACTGTTGTTATACACAAATTCAGCCAACGATAAATATTTCTCCCAATTGCCTTCAAACTCTAATACATAGCAACGAAGCATATCCTCGAGAATTTGAACTACTCGCTTGGGCTCACCATCGGTTTGAAGATGAAATGCAGTGCAAAAATACAATCACGTACCTAGAGCTTCCTGTAACTTTCTCTAAAATCGTGATGTAAATCGCGGATCTCTATCCGAAAAAATGGAAACTGGCACCCCGTGTAATCTGACAATCTCAGAAACGTATACTTCAGCTAATCTCTCAAAAGAGTAATATGTACGTACCGGAATAAAATGTGTAGACTTCATCAGATGATCAACAACAACCCAAATAGTATCTTTCTTTCTCAGAGATAAGGGTAAACCTGATACAAAGTCCATAGTAACTCGATCCTATTTCCACTCTGGTATCATCACTGGCTGCAGTAATCTAGAAGGTATCTGATGTTCAACTTTAACTTATTGACATATCAGACATCTTGATACAAAGTCAGAAATCTCACGTTTCATTCCCAACCACCAGTACATTTGTTTCAAATCACTGTACATTTTATTACTTCCCAGATGAACAGATAAGCTACCACTATGAGCTTCGTGCAAGATTCTCTAAATAAGCTCTGTATTATTTGGTACACTAATTCTACCTCTGAATAACAAACAATCATCGGCTCCTATCTAGAATTTTGAATCAAAAGTTGACTCAGTCTGTGCCCATTTAGCTAGTAACTCGTCATCACACTTCTGAGCTTCACAGATCTGCTGTAAAAATATCGGTCTAGCTTTCAATTCAGGTAAGATTGAACCATCGTCAGATAATGTCAGTCGCGTATTCATCACTTGCAAAGCAAATAAAGACTCACTACTTAGAGCATCAGCAACTACATTCGCTTTTCCCAGATGATAATCAATGATCAACTCATAATCTTTTAACAGTTCAAGCCATTTGTGTTGTCTTAGATTGAAATATTTTTCTGACATTAGATACTTCAAAATCTTATGATCGGTAAATATATGACCTTTTTCACTGAACAAATGGTGTTGCCAAATTTTTAGCGCAAACACAATAGTTGCCAACTCTAGGTCATGTGTCGGATAATTCTTTTCGTGCGACTTTAACTGTCTAAAAGCATAAGCTATTACTTTGCCTTCCTGCATCAAAACACAACATAAACCATTTAAAGATGCATCGCTGTAAATCACAAATTCTTTACCCGATTCAGGCTGAACCAAAATTTGTGCCTCGGTCAACAGTGCTTTCAACTGATTAAAACTTTGTTGACATTTCTTAGACCATTCAAATTTCACATCTTTCTGCAATAGTCGCGTCACCGGTGTAGCTATCATTGAGAACCCTTTGACGAATCATCGGTAATAACCAGATAATCCCAGAAAACTTCTAACTTTGGATATGTTTCTCAGTGGTTTCCAGTCAACAACTGTTGAAATTTTACTCGGGTCAACTTTGATGCCTTAGGCCGAAACTATATGTCCCAGAAAATTGACTTCTCAGAGCCAAAACTCACATTTGCTAAATTTAGGAAAAAGTAGTTTATCTCACACAATTCTCAAATGCTCGACATGCTCAGACTCATCTCGTGAATATATCAAAATATCATCAATAAAAACCACAACAAATTTGTCTAAATACGGTCTAAAAGTTCTATTCATCAAATTCATAAATACTGTAGGTGCATTAGTTAAACCAAACAACATCACAAGAAATTAATAGTTTTCGTACCTGGTTTTGAATGCATTTTGTCACATCTGAATCTTTAACTCATAGATGATAGTAGCTAGGACAAAGATCAATCTTCGAGAATATTGTGGCACCTTTCAACTAATCAAACAGATCATCAATTCAAGGCAGCGGGTATTTATTCTTAATTGTAACCTTATTGAGCTGATGGTAATCAATACACAATCTCATTGATTTGTCCTTTTTCTTAACAAATAGAACCAGTGCACCCCAAGGTCAAAAATTGGGTCGAGCAAAACTCATATCTGTCAATTCTTGCAGCTATACTTTCAACTTTTTCAACTCAGTAGGAGCCATTCTGTAAGGTGCTATCGATATCAATGGTGTCCTCGGTACTAGTTCAATAGCAAACTCAACCTCTCTGATTGGTAGTAATCCAGGTAACTCCTCTGGATATACATCAGGATACTTACAAACCACTGCCACTTATTCAAGCTTCAATTCAGACACTTTAGTATCCAATATTTAAGCAAGGTAAACATTGCAACATTTTCTCACATATTTCTACGTTGACATGACTGATATAACAACAGGCAACCCACTAACGCTATTTGATTCAATACAAAGTGTCTCACTGTTCTGAAATTTCAATACAATAAGCTTTTGTCTATAGTTTAAAATAATATCATGTAGAGTTAGCCAATTCATATCCAAAATCACGTCAAATTCATCAAACGGTGATAGCATCAAATCAGCCAGTAAATATTTACTAGAAACTAAATTCGTGCAAACATATGAATGGGTTGATCCCGGATCAATCAAAGTAGTAAGATCAGTATAAAAAATAGAGAAAGTACCAGTAATAACATATGGCGCAGAAGCATCCTCTCATACGTGAATAGCAAAAGCCCTAGCTGGTGCTCGAGCCTCGAATCTCACAGCAGGGTCTTTTGTTATTCCATGACTAACATTCACATTTTTTGGATTACGAGGTGGTCTACCTCTCGCAATTGTGTTGCTTGGTCTCGTAGTCTGAACTCTCTCTTTCTTAGATTTCTCTGGGCAATCTCTAATATGGTCAAAAGAACCACACCTGAAGCACGCTCCGTTCTTTGATCAACACTCACTGTAATGTGGTCTTTTACAGTGCTTGCACTTGGGTCTGGTATCTTTGACACTACCCAGACTTGCTACAGATGTAGCCTGAAATTTAGGACTCGAACGTCGGTTACCTCTGTCTCTATTGAAGTACCCCACTAAAGTTGTAGAATGGTTGTGATGTTCTTTTGATATCTTTGATGCCTACTGATATGACTTCCCAGTCGGTCTCTTTCTCGAGTCTTTAGTTTCAGAACCAGCATATCTTTTCCCATTACTCAGCTCATCGGCCTTATGTGATCGGTCAACCAATACAAAAAATTCTTTCAGTTTGAGAATTCCAACTAGAAGTTCTATGTCTTCATTTAACCCTTTTTTGAATCTCTTACACATGACAGTCTCGGTTAGAATACACTTCCGGGCATATTTGCTCAGTCTAACAAATTCCCGTTCATACTCTAACACAACCATATAACCCTGTTTGAGCTCAAGAAATCCTTTACGTTTTTATCCCAAAATCTTTGACTAATGTGTTTGTTTTGGAACTCAGTTTGGAAGAATTCCCAGGTGATCCACTCTCTGGGCACAACAGAAATCAATGTATTCCACCAGTGATAAGCCAAATCTTTCAACAAAGATATTGCACACTTAACACATTCAGCCAGTGAATAGGATAGTTCGTCAAAAAACCTGATTGTATTCTCTAACCAGAATTCTACTCTCTTGAGATCAACTTTAGCAGTAGCTCTGAATTCTTCAGCCCCGTACTTACGTATCTTATCAACAAGCAACCTACTAACTTGAATTGGTTCCATACCTTGTGGAATGATGGGGACCGGTTGGGGAACAAGAGGGGTGGAGGTTGTTGAACACCCGGGTTCGTCCATACGAACTTGATAAACCATTCACTCATCATCTGGAAGAAGGTTTCCTTAGCCTCTCCTCTCCGGCCCTCTGGTACGGCCTTGTACCGCTCGATGGTACTCTATGAATAGAGGCTTGCACATTGATTTCTACTTCATCAAAGTCAACTCAGTTGGATGTCATTGCTATAGCAAAACATGTTTTAAAACAGTTAGGAGATATCACACAATCACAGGTTATATAATGGCATGTATAGCTAGACTCACACACAATACGTTCAATCCTAGAATCGACTAAACCGTGGCTCTGATACTAATAAATGTAACACCCTAACCTATATTCGTCGCTAAAATAGGGTTACGGGGCGTTACCAGAGTTTTCAAATAACACAAACATAAATTTCAAACATTTCAAATCATATCAATAATTATATTAAGCCCAATCAAAATCATATATATTGTCTATTATACGAGCCATCGAAGCCCTAAAAACACGTTAAAAAAAAGTTGAGACTAAATTGGAAACTCAATATTTTCAGAAAATAGTGAAAATTTTCAACACTACAGGGGTCACACAGCCGTGTGGCCAGGCCGTGTGGGCATTCGAAGTAGCGACAGGCCGTGTACCCTTCAAAATACCCTCACACGCCCGTGTGTCAGGTCGTGTGCTCGGCCGTTTAACAGCCTGACTTCCAACCCTTTGAAACTAAATAGGACACACGGCCGTGTCACCTGCCCATGTGTCACACACAGTTGAGACACACGTCTGTGTCTCTACCCGTGTAGACAAAAATAGGCCATTTTACAAGCCATTTTTCTCACCCATAACCACAAGTACCTACAACCACTTTTGCACCAATAAACAAGCCTCAAAAGGCACAAAATTCATGCATAATAAAGCTATACACACATGGTATAATAACACACAACCAATATGCCCAAAGGCACCTCAAATGACAACATTCAAAACATGTATTACCATGTACTCAAGTTGGCCAAAATAAAAAATTAACTTCAAACTATATCAATACATACCATTGAATTCACTTACCAAAAACAGAAACCATTTGGTACCAAAAAGCCATTCTATAACTGGTATTACATAACCATATAAATCATACATAATAAGGTACCAATTCACCACATATTCAACATATCACAAGGCACATATACAATATGCATATTTATGCTTTCATTCTATCTTCCAACATTCAAACAAAACAAGCCAAACATCAACCATATTAAGATCAATAGTTACATGCCAAAAATAAGTTCATTTCATCATCAAAATGCCGTAACACAAGTCAAACCAAATAGCCATTTCAATAACCAAACCACATTGCCAACATTAGCCAAAATTTCTATACATGCCATTATAACCAAAATCAAAACATCCAAAAATACCGATAAAGCCGATGGTTAGTGTGATATAACTCCGACAAGCTTTCAACCTGAACAAGCTTCTGATTCATAAAGGACAAAAAATAACACCAATTAAGCATAAAAGCTTAGTAAGTTCGTATAATCATAAAACAAAACTTACCATTTAGTCACGTAATAGATAAGTTAACATAGCATGTCCCAACCATAATATGGCCAAACGCTATGCATATACATCAAACAAGTTAGCCATGTGAACATATACAGAAACCATATAAACACAGATCAGTACAACATATAATTATGTTTTAAATACATGTATCACCCATTTCAATTTTTCATATACCATGTAACAACATTTCAATGTAATTCGCATGTGTCCTTGTAATAGCCCGTATCGAACTCTTACCATTTCGTATTACAATAATGCTCGTTGAACCATTTAAAATATCGTTGGAACTCTTACATATAGTGTGCTAACACATATAACTGTAATCCAGCAAATCCTGTACATGTATGCTCACACGAGCTGTGAATCAGAATGTTCACATAAGCTGTGAATATGGGCCAGCTCACACGAGCTGTGGGTCAGAACATAGCTACATGATGCTGCTCACACATGTTGTGGAGTATCCACAACACATGTCAAACCTCGGCCATTGGTAGGACGTTCAGGACCAGCACCCGAATCATGTAAACCCTAATGAGATGTCTTATGTATCCTACGAATTCCTAAGGTTCAAACGGGGCTCGGTAATCGTCGTATGTCATTGGATATGCAATCGTATATACATATGGAAACTCATAATTCATGTATAAATCAATATAAAACATATCAATACATTTTAATCACACGAACTTACCTCGACGAGTACATATAGATACGGAGGCGACTAATCTGAAACTTTTTATTTACCCTGATCTAAAGCCGTACGAGGACTGTCTTGATCTATACAGATAAATTTAGCTTAATTCAATAAGTAATTTATTCAATTTAACCCAAAATCATACTTTAGAAAAATTAAAATTTTTCCCATATACTTTTAATTTCTTACAATTTAGTCCCTAGCTCATAAAAATGGAAATTTATGCAATTTCACCACAACCCATCATATCCGAATATCAATTACGTCCCTAGAAATCCCTATATTTCATTTATTTCACAATTTTACCATGTAAAAATTTCTATTTTTCAGTCTAGTTCCTACTTGGCAATTTCATCAAAAATCTCTTAACAAAAGTTGTTTATCTAACAACAACTATCCATTTTCTTCCATCAAACATCAAAAACAACCTATATTCATTCATGGAAAAACTCTAATACTTTAACAGATTCACAAATTAGTCCCCGAGCTAGCTAGATTAAGTACAATGATCTCGAAAACATAGAAAGCATTAAAAACAGGATAAAAATCACTTACAATCAAGCAATGAGAAGTTGTCGAAATTAAAAGCTCAACAATGGCTTCCCAAACCCTAACATTCGGTTGAAGTTGAAGAATAAAGATAAAAGCTTGTTTTTATTTTATTTAATTTTAACTTTAATTACTAATTACCCAAATTAACCTTAAAAATTAATCAAATTTAAATAATGCCAAACCATGCTCATCCACTAACACATTTTTGGTCTAATTACCATATAAGGACTTAAAATTTAAAGTTCTATAGCTATTTAATACTTTTAGCTACTGGAACACAACTTTTGCACTTTACGTGATTTAGTCTTTTTTATAAAATTAAGCATGTAAACGGTAAAATTTCTTAACGAAATTTTTATACAGTACTACTATTATACTATAGACAATAAAATAATAATAAAATAAATTTTTCAGCTTCAGATATGTGGTCATAAAACCACTGTTCCGATTTCACTAAAAGCATATTGTTAGACTTTCAACTATTTCCTCCCCACAAATAGAAGCAAATCGTGAATCTATAGTTCTTATCTTTACCCCATCCAAAAAAGTCATCCACATCCTAAAGGACTTTAAGATGAAATGGTCGACACCACTGGAGGCAGCAAGACAGGTTTAAATAAATCCCAATTCCAATCCCCACTCGGTGAAACCATATCTATAACCAGAACATGAGCAACAAGTACATGGTCAGTTTGTGTACAAACATTCACTAGAGGACCCCACTCCTTAACCCAATTGTTTCTCTAAAAATCAACATCAAGACCTTTTCCTACATTCCAAATTATTCCTTCCCGTACATTAGCCCAAACTCCGCAAATCCCCTTCCATAAACGAGATGCTTTACCTGCATATAACACAAGAGGTAGTGTACCTATCCATTTATATTTCATTCTAAGAACCTGCACCCTTAATTGGTCTGGCTTCTGAACAATATTAAATCCAATTTTCATGAGGAAATCATCATTTTAACGATCAATCTTCTTGAATCTGAAACCCCTATTTTTTGTATCATTACATATATCTTCCCATTTCACTAGATTTATCCCCCTTTTCTCCTCTTAGTGACCTCAAAAAAAATTACAGATAAACTTCTCCATATCAAAATAAATACCTTTTGGAATAACCGACAACTGTATAAAATAAGTAGGAATGGCTGCTAGCACTACTTTAGCTAGCGTGATAAGACCTATTAGCAAAAGCAATTTAGCCTTCAATTTGCCAATTTCTAACGCATATTGTCCACAATATATTGAAAGGTATCTTTAGTCACTTTTTAATCAAGGAGTGGCACACCTGGATACTTCCCCAAATTATCCACATGGGGGAAACCAAGTCCACCACTAATACTCATCTTCAAATCATGGTCCACCTTTTTCGAGAAAAAATTTGAGTTTTTGTTAATTAACTTGATGCTTATATCTGCCACAAAAATCCTTAATCACCTTTTTTATGGTCACCATTTGTTTAACAGACGCCTCATTGAATAAGATTAAGTCATCAGCAAAAAACAAAAAGATTGGAGATACTTGTACCATTCTTGGATGGTTTAATTGGTTTCCATTCTTCCTTTTGAACGACATTAATAATAAGATGAGCCAGTTGTTCTATGCGAAGAATAAAAATATAATGCAACAAAGGATCACCCTGTCTTATTCCACTAGAAGGTGTAAAGACATTAGATAAGCTCCCATTCTAGATAACTTGCATGGTTGTCGAGCTAATGCTGTGCATAATAAGATTTTGGACACCAAATGGAATACTGATATCCTCTAACATATCCTCCATGCCATCCATCCTTTTTTGCCCGATTTCCTGCACATTGAGTGAATTATTTCTTGAGCCACAATAATGTTATCCATAATACTCATTCTTGAGAAAAAAAATAACTAATTCGGTAAAACCCATTTTGGCATCAAAGACTTTAGCCTATTAATTATGGGCTTAGCCATAATTTTATACAATACCATGTAAAGACTAATTGGGCGAAATTGGGCAAAATTGGGCTAGCGACTTTGGGTTTTCCACCTTTGGAATCAAAACGAATAACCTATGATTAAGCCAACTATCAAACCTACCACGATTCCAAATTTTTCTCAAGAATTCACAGACACTATGTCCCACCACTGTCCATTTCTTCTAATAAAAATTACATGTATCCCATCAATTCTAGGTGCTTTCAAAGGTGGCATCTCGAACACTATCCTCTGGACCTCCTTATTTGTTATTGACATTTCCAAGGGTTTAACCTCATTTTCAGACATCTTGTAAAAAACCCTTAGTGGACAAGTCCAATCCAAGTTCATAAATTTTTTGTAAATAGAGACTTATAGAACTGAGTGGCCATTTGTTGCAAGATTTCAAGATCCTTGCACTAGCTTTCATCACTAAGCTTCAACATGCTTATACTATTCGACCTCCTCCGATTAATGGTGCTAGCATGAAAAACTTAGTATTTCGATCTCCTTCACATGCCCATTTACAAGGGATCTTTTGTTGCCACAAACTCGCCTTTTGACTAAGCACCTCCTTAAGATCCAAACTAAGTTGTTTCTTAAGATTTAAGAGAAACTCTAAGGGATACTGATCAAGTTTTTTCTTAATTTCTTTTAGCCTAGCCAGAAGCAATCTTTTCTTGCCACTAATATGACCAAAAGAGCTGAAATTCCACTCTTTGACTTTAGAGAGGAAATTATTAATATCCAATACAACTCTACCATCCCTAACCCAAGAATTAGCTAACATCAACTCAAAATTGTCATGGTCTAGCTAGAAAGCAAAAAAACAAAACGACCATTCTAACTTAAGCAAGTCACAAACTCTCACAGAAAAGTAGATTGGACTATGATCCAATCCAATCTGATGAAGATGAGTCACAGAAGATTCGTGAAAATGCTCCATACAAGCAGCACTACAAACATACTAATCTAAACATTGAAAAAGTAAACCCTGACTCTAAGTGAATGAGGTGTTGGGAAATGTGTTCATATTGTAGTAAACATGTAACTGTTTTCTATTTATTTGAACAATGAATAAATAAATAAAGTTAATTTCACATTTCACCATTACTTCTTTTGTATTTGTTGTCTTTTATATTTTGTATGCATAGCGAAATTGTGACGAGCAAATATTAGCTCATTGATTGTCTAAAGTTCAAACTGAAGATAAGTGGCATTGAAAAGAACGTTTACATTGTGAGAAAGACAACTTACTTCAATATATAATCTAAATGAGCCCGTAATCTCTTAAAAGAATCAAAGTGAGCATTTGATTCAATTATTGGGAAGGATTATTATGTTGTCTACAATTCTAATTGGGGAGATGACTAGTCTTGGCTATCAGAGCAGTTGGCTCCACTAGTAGAGACGTAGATGTATTCATTGGTAGAAAGATACATTGGACTGGACCCAAGATGAATTAATTCTGAATCTGTTTTTGAATTAATTCACTTGTGACATTCATGGTGTGAGTTATCTAAATCCTGAGTTAGTCACTAACCATGCGTATGCAACTCATGTGCTTTGAAATAAGTGAAGGCTTATGCTCTAAAAATTATCAAGCCTATAGTCAGTATGTTGGGTACATAACTAGTGTATGGCATGGCTTTACTAGCAACAATGGAATTCATAGCTCAATTAAAGAGTTAATGATATCTTCCCATTTGCATTGTGTAGATTGATCAATATGAAACGTGGCCTTGGGTTGCTTATTCTCGAACGAGCAATTTATTACAGTCATTTGTCAAAAATAATCATATTAATCATTAAGAAGACACAATAGTGACAATGAGATAAAACAAGATTGTATTGAGTGAGCGGATTTAGCTTAAAGGAATCAAGGATATCATATGAGGGTAACACACACATGACGAGGTCATTGGACAAAGCAGTTGGATGAATCTCTTTTGTAAAAAGTATACCATAAGGACTTTTCAATCATGGTACTTCTTGTGGACTAACTCCATGATTAAGTAATTACAAATTATCAGAATGATGCTTCTAGACATAATTGCAATCACTATATGCTAATTGTATATGTCTGGTTGGTCCCTCTACTAGCTCAACAAAAGCTCGACTGGACTACATTTGAATTAGAAGAAAATTCTACGACTTTGGGAATAATTTAATGGATTCGATTGATTCAATGTGGAATTAAATTAGGTGGTCGTAAGAATTGTTCAACTAGAGAACTTGATTAAAGAATTTTCTTAAAAAATTAATTTGGAAAATCTAAGTGATGTTTTGAAAAATTAATTTTGATCAAGTAAAAATAAGTTAATCAAATCAATTAAAATTAATATTATATTTTTAGAAGTTAATTTTCAAGTCAGAAAATTGGCCCCATGGGTAATTGAACTTGAAAGTTGGACCTGAGATCGTAAATTGAGTCCGAGAGGCCAAAACTGAGACCAAGACCAAAAAACTGGTCGAACTGAGGCGACGGTCCAACCGGTGGCTAAACCAGACCGATTGAGTTGTCATTGAACTAGACCGAATCGACAATAGCAGAACCAGCTCGAGGTGTTGTAAGGGTGTCACAATTTCATCACCGAACACAGTGGTACCAGTGGCTGCGAGGGCAGCATCCTGGTGGCCGACGGCGGTTGGTCATCAGTGGTTGAGCTATGAAAAAGTTGCATTCCTACTGTAATTCTACCAGAGAATTTAATTTTAGATTAATTATTCCAAAAATAATAATATTTTAATACTTCAATATTAAATTTAATTTAATACTTATCTTAATAGTATTTTATTAATTTAATATTAAAGTTATTATCTTAATATTTAATTTAATTTAATATTTATCTTGTACATAAACATTCTATTATTTTAATAAGATTTACTATTAAATTTAATATAATATTTATCTTGATAATTATTATATTAATTTAAGATTAAAGTGATTAAGTTTAATCATAGCTGAACTCTCTATACTTTCCCTATATAAAGAAAGCCTTGGGTCATTATTTACGCACACTTGAATTCAATAGAAAGTTGTAGAGAGAAAATTCTTTGATGAGATTATTTCAGAAAATTTCTAGAGATATTTTTATGATTTATAACTTGACCCAAAACTTTAGAGAAATTACAAAATTACACCATTGTTAATTTTTGTGAAAAGTTTTCTAATTCAAAATGAGCCCAAACTCAGCAAACATGAGCTTGAAGCTAGCGAAGAAAACTACTTGGTCGAAGTGCTCATCCTAGACAAATCGAAGAGGTACAATTTTGATAACATGTTTATTACTTTAGATATCACAACCAAGATCTTGCTTTGGAAAAATTTTTACAACTCTGGTTTTTCCCTAAATTTATTTTCCGTTGCATTTTGAAAACCCGTTTTCCCAACAAGATGACCCTTTAAATCCCATATCTTACAAACCATTATCAAACAAAATTTTTGAAATAAATTTTCAATATCTGCTCAATTCCCTGCCTCTCCCTTTCTTTCATTGCAACATATAATGGCATTAAAATCACCCCCAAGCAACCATAGAACATTTTCCTATACTCCAAAATTTGTTAGCTGACTCCACATTGATTTTCATTTACATGCGTTAAGGCTCGCATAAACCGTAGTGAAAAAGATACTTTTTCCCCTCCCTTTTCTGACACATTTATAGTGAAGAAGTTGATTCAAAACTTCAGGAATCTCTATTTTTAGGTTACTCCTCCACAGAAGCCAAATACCCCTCGGAAACCCCTTCGCTTCGACCCTATATGAGTATTCAAAACGAGTCCTCCAGATAATATCATCTACTTTTTTACCACTCACCCTTGTTTCCATCAAAATAAGGATATCCAGCTTTTGTAGTTGCAACATATTTTGCAAAACAATAACAAATTTGCTAGCTGCTCCTTAAAGATTCCAAAAAATTATTTTAAAAATCATAAAATCAATTAAAAAAAGGAAGAATCACACTTACTGTGTTGGTGGAGACAATTCTCCTTGTAGAATGTTCAAAATTCTTGGAACACTGATATCTTCCTGGTGTATACACTCCTCCACAGGATCACCCACCGTATGATTTGGACCAGACTTTTCAATCATCCATTTTGAACCATCAAGTTCCTTTGAGATGGAATCAACCCATTCTGCCAGTATAAGATTAGCGGGTCTTCTTTTCTCATTTCTTTTTCACAATTTGTGTCCCCTTTTTTTGTTATTTCTTTCACTAACAGTGCTTTATTTTTCATAATCATAAGTCCTTTATTTTTGCATGCTCCATTCATTCCACGTGCCACCCTTGGATTATTATCACCATTGATCAGCTGTTTAACGTCATAGCAATAATGTGCAAGCGTACACTGCCAATGCAAGTATAGTATACAGATATGACTCTGTTGGATATCGATCCCACGAGGATGGTTGTCTTTTGTCTATCAATGTTAGTGCAAGAAATAGATAGAATCGAGATAAATTATGAGAGTAGTTGTCGAAGAAATAAATTGAAAAAAATAAGATAAAATATGATAATGATAAACTGAGATCCTGAACGTGAATATTGAACAGAATACTAAGTGCTCACAAGGTATAAAAGGATAGGTGATTGTCGATGCATTAAATTGCAACGAATATCCTACCAAGCTTAACTTCTATATTTAATCTAAGATTTAAACATGCATATTAACCACACATTCCAATGATGGCAATGGAACACTATTAAGAACAAGTGGATTAAATTCCTCTAATCCTCAAGCAACTTTCATTGTCATACTTGTTAGCTTGAACTATCACTGCACTTTCCAGTGTCAGTGACCGCAATAACACTTCCATTCTAAAAACATTCAAACCCAAAGATTAAACAGTAGAAGCAAGATTGAATAAAATAACATTTAGCTTAGAAATCATGTGTACTTTTGTACTAACATGAAATAGAAAGTAATCACCAGCGTTTATAAAAGAAAAAATAAAAGAAACAAGTGGAGAATACTATTCCTAAACAACTCGACTTGAATCCTCTATTCCCTCTTGTGTCGCACTCAAGGCTCCTCGTCAAGAGCTGGTTTACATCCCTTTCACGTCAGTTCACCCATAGGAGGGTTATGCCGCCATAGCCGAAAAGCTTCAAAAGATAGGTTGAAGAAGATAATACCCCAAAAAGCCTCTCTCCTCTTTTTTTCTTTTCACGTGAATATTAAAATTTATCCAAATAGCATAGGTGTCCTTTCATCAAAATCATGTTGCCTCTCTATGTACAAGTTAGTTGTACCAGACTGGATAACTTACACATTTTTGTTCTTATCCGAACAACTGCCAGGTGCGATGACAATTATAAAGGCAATCTAGAAATACTCATCCAGCGACATTAATACTAAAACATGACAAAATTAAGGATAAATAGGCTAAGATCCACTAAGTTATAAAATACAATTTGCTAAATTGAAAATGCTAAAATATGTACTAAAGATAACTAAATAGGGACAAATTAACCAATCAGTAGGGAGAAAACATATGTTTTTTCAAGTACTATCAACCATCGACAATAAGCACTATTTTTTTAGATGTGCCTTGAAGGGTCTTTTCTTTTTCAATAACCATAGGGAGCATCTCGTCTAGCCCATCTATTTTGGATCCACTCATTTCACCTACCCGCAGGACTCTTAAACCCTCATTACCAACTAGCCTATGTGTAATACTTTTATCATAATTATAATGGCCCACCACTAGATTCCCTTCCCTTAAATTGCCATTAGCCAAACCCGTATGTTTTCCAAAACCCTTATTTTTTGCAATTCATTCCCCTTCAATCAGACGACTTTTCTTTTTGTCATGTTTCTTTCTAAATCTTTCTTCTATGATCTCAACATCTTTAACACTGCCAGCTCTTACCAATTCCACAAAATTTGATACTTCCACCTCAGTAAGGATGTCAAACCGCGTATTTTTCGAACTTTTCTTCCCCCAACCTACTCTTTTCCAATCGACTTTTCTGCTGCTGGTTTTGCCGAGCGAAATTTTCGGTCAAACGCCTGCATCCATGGTCCATAAACACTTTGTCCTACTGCTATCATCTCAATAGACGGGGGTAAGGTTCTTAAATTATTCTTCAGACGTCGCACAATCACCAATTCTTTTACCACTTTCGGGCAATTCTCCTAAGTGTGTCCATAACATCCACATTGGTAGTAGACTTATGGCAACCCCTCATACTCAACACCATACATTACACCATCAATACTAACAAAAGCTTTGAGTGGTTTATTAAGATAGTCAACAATGGCAAACCTTGCAAATTTACCTCTCTGACCTTATGTCGTGTTATAGTCAACTTTAACTACTTCCCCTAATGTCCCTGCTACAACTTTCAACAACTTTTTCTTGTAAAATCTATATGGCAGCCCTGACATCCTTATCCATACCACAATCCTAGAAGGGTAAGGTTCCTTTGTTGAAAAGTCCCTACTCCATAGTTGGATTGTTAGGTAACCTCCAAACACAACCCAAGACTCTTCTGTCAAGGCTTTGGAATAGTCTTGGTGCATGGAGAATTTTATCAGGTAATAACCATTGTCAGTATCAATTAGTTGGAAAGAACCAATTGGTTTCCAAAGAGCCTGGATTCTATTGAAGAGGGCTTTGTATGTTAGAACCATAAAACAAGATCTTGATACAAAACTTAATAAAACCAAGATATGTCATGCCAGATCATCAAGAACAAATCAAGAACAAGACTATATATAGAAGCGTACCTGAATCCATTATTAGGCATTGCCAGAAGGTTTTGATCTTCAAATAAAATAGTTGGTTTTGATCTTTCAAGAAAATAGTTTTTCTCTTAGTATAATTATCTGATGGGGATGGAAAAGATATATAAGATAACCCTATTTCTTGGGGATCATTACCTCTTTAAATTTTTTATTATTAAATCAGTTTTGGGTATTTATAATTTGGCCCCTCATCATATTATAAATACAACTTACGATAACTACACATTATTTCCATAACACTTTAAAACCTATGATACTTATATCATAATTAGTCACTTAATTTTGTATCACACTTTATAATAGCATTATACATTATACATATGTATCCATAATTGAGGATTTTAATCTAACAATCTCCCACTTAGGCAATATATGTTTCCTGATAAATGTACAACTTTATGAGCTCAAAATTTACTATCATATAACAGGTATTCTATAACAATCTCGTCCATCAACTATATCCATATAGGATAAAAGCAATCTTTGTCATATCAATCATGACTAAACTCATCGGTGGTCACATATACAAATATATTCAAATGACATGATCAATTATGAATGCATAGCATGAAAATTACCCAAATGTGAAAGTGCTTTAGACTAGGCTTTTGACCTACCCAAAGCTCTTAAGGTGTTTTCGCAACTGCTTTAGTGGGTACTCTATTCAGAATGTTAGTTGTTGTCTTTAATGCTTCTCCCGAGAGGGACTCAAGTAAGGTAGAATGAGAAATCATGCTCCTTACCATATCTTTAAAAGTCCTATTTCATCTTTTAGCTACACCATTCATACTGGGTGATCCTAGCATGGTCTACTATGGGATGTTATCACATTCCTCTAGGAATTTCACAAATGGTCTTAGACATTGTTCACCTGAACTATCATATCTACCGTAGTACTCACCACCACGATCAGATTTGACGTTCCTAATCCTTTTGTTGAGTTTATTCTCAACTTCAGCTTTACAAGCTTTAAACATGTCCAGAGACTGGGATTTCTCATGAATGCGATATAAGTACCCATAACGTGAGTATCTATGAATAATATGAAATATTGTTGACCATTCCAGGATACCGTAGGGAATGGCCTACAAATATCAGTATGAATTAATTCTAAGACGTTTGAAGATTTGTTGGCACCCAATCTCTTGGTTTTGGTCTATTTTCCTTTAATGTAATCGATACAGACATCAAAATCTGTGAAGTCAAGGGACTCTAAAATACCATCAAACACAAGGCGTTCAACTCTACCTCTTGAGATGTGTCCTAAGAGCTTATGCCATAATGATGCTGAACTTTCCTTATTTAATTTGTGTTTAATATCACGTGATTCCACATGCAAGGTTTCATTATAGGATGCAAATATTTCTAGCAAATAAATGTTGTCAGAAGTATTTAAATAACTAGTTCCAACAACATTCGAATTTAAAGACAATCTAAATTGATTGTTTCCGAATTAACAATAATATCCAAATTTTTCCAACGAAGAAACATAAACTAAATTCTGTCTAAACGACGATACAATAACAGTGTCTTTTAAATCCAAATAAAAACCAATTCCTAATAAGAACCTCAAATGCCTAATTGCTTCCACTTCTACTGATTTTCCATCGCCCACGAAGATGTGTCTTTCACCATCACTTGGCTTTCGAAAACTCAGGCAACCCTACATAGAAACACTTATGTGTGTAGTAGCAGGAGAACCTATCCACCAAGTGTTTCTAGATACTGAAGCTAAATTAACCTTAAAATAGACCAAATTAAGAATTATACCTTTCTTTGCACGTTAGACATGATATTTGGCACATTCTTTCTTCACGTGTCTAGACTTATTACAAAAGAAACAACTCTATGTAGCTTATTATTGTTTCTTTTGAGCTGGACCCTTAGCAGCTTCATTATGATATTCTCTTTTTTTGCCCTTGTCTTTAGAGGCATTGGCCAAATGAGCACTTTCAAACTTATCACGCTTCAACCTTTCTTCCTCTTGCACACAATAAGAAATGAGCTCATTTAGAGTTCGTTTCTCCTTCTGACAATTATAACTAATTTTAAATTGATTGAACTGCGCAGGAAGGGATACCAAAATCATAAGAACAAGCAATTCCTCAGAGAGCTCAATCTTAAGTGCCTTAAGTCTTGAAGTAACATGGAACATCTTTATAATGTACTCCCTCATGTTTCCTTGACCCTTATTCTTCGTAGACATTAAAGAAGTCAGAAGTGATGTCATCTCAACCTTATTGTTTTTAACAAAACGTTTCTCAATTTCGTCAAGGAAACCCTTGGCCTGTGTAATCTCTTCAGATTATATACCCTTAAAGGCTTTTGGAATATTTTGTTTCATGATCATTAGACTCATGTGATTTGAACGATCACACCTCTCAAAATCCCACTTAACATCAAGGGTGTTTTCCGCAGTGATAGGTGCAAGTTGTTCTTCCCTTAGTGTAAGGTCTATGTCCATACAACCAAACACTATAACTAACTGTCTTTTTCATTCCTTAAAATTAGTCCCATTAAGCATAGGTATAGAATTTATATTAGCATATATTGTGGTGACAGAAGATGAACTAGCTGAATAAAGAACAAAAACAAATAAAAACAAGCTCATATCAATATTTATAATTAAAAAATAAATTCAAGATAATGGCTAATCCCATCTCAAGATACCAAACACAACACTAATATCAAGTCTTTGGATAGTAATATTAACAGTAAGTGATACTCTTGCTATAGCAATCAAATATTAAGAATAAATTATGTCAAACAATTAATCAATCTTTGGACTAACTTATTGCTCATATAAAGTACCATATAATTGTCACATATTTATCACCACAAATGCCGTTGAAATTCTATCAAATATTAACTTATCTTTGGGTCAATTAATAAACGCATGAATCACAAAAATATATAATTATTTTGATATTTTAAATAAACTAATCTATGCAAAAGATGTCACTTTGGCGGCATTTTGTTTCAACTAATCTATTTAAAATATTAGACATCCTTAATTAAAACTTAAAGCCAAAATCTAAATTTATTTGTTTCAAAATACTTCTCTTAATCTCATCTTTCAATCAAATTAAAAAAATCACATATATAAATGTATATATAATAATAACAAGTATATATGAATTAAGCCATGCGTATATACGAAACATATTTATATGAATCAATCAAAACATGTGAATATGTATCAATCAATTTCCATACTGTCAACCTCCTTTTTTTCCTTAAACCAAATGTCGTATAGGATTTTAAAAAGAAATTGAATTACTTACACGATTTGCAAATATACAATATTTGCAACAAAAAAAAATTGAAACGTAGGATCTACCACACTAAACAAAATTGAACCTCGAGATATACATTAAAGCCAAACAAGAATAATGGAAATATACACATTAATGAAGGAAATCCCTAGTTCTAATGGAATACATGTAAGACAACAAACTATCAATAGTCAAACCGTCAATGGAAATATACATTGAACCCAATCTCACAAGAGATATATATTAAACCAATTTCTTTACAACCAATTTCATAAGAAAACTTAAAAAATTTAATCCTAATTAAAGATTCAACGTATATTTAATCAATATTCTAAATCCTAAAATTCAAAGTTTCAACATATAACTTTAAAACTTTTAATATAAATCCAAAAAATGGAAACACCAAATTCATAAATTCTCAAGAACGGATTAATCTAAAAATATTCATTCTCAATTATTCAACATAACGAGACTCTGATACCACTTCTCAGAACCGTAAAACAAGATCTTGATACAAAACTTAATAAAATCAGGATTTGTCATGTCAGATCATCAAGAACAAATCAAAAGTAAGACTACATGTGGAAGCGTGCCTGAATCCATTGTTGGAGATTGCCCAAAAGATTTTGTCAAGATCCATAAATGATCCTTTAATTGATCGCAAAATTAACGTGGATAGAAATTCTACAGAAAATTGAGATTAAACAACTAAATTGAGATGTACTTACCGATTCTTTGGCGAAGATTAAGGATGTTATTTGATGATACCCCTAAGAAATCAAGAACGAGGTTCATCCAATATGAGAAAGAAAATATTCAATAGTAAATGATGAAAAATATGATGTAAAGGAAGAGAAATAAAAGAAAATTTCTATTGGGATTTGAAAAGCAGCAAATTGAAAATCTAATTAGGAAAAGAAGATAAAAGGATGGTAGAATTCTAGTTCTATTGGAATTTTGAGGAAAGAGTAAGATATGAATTCTAATTAGGAAAGAATTGGTTAAATTCCTAGGGTTCTACACTTGAAGTTTTCACAATAATTTTCCAAAAATTGAAATTAAAATGAAAGTGGAGGAAGAGGCTCGAACTCGGGTTCTTAAGGGGGAACTAACACTTAACCATTGATTGTCACCCATTTCTTGTTAGTTGTTGATGCTTAATCATATTGATATGGTTTTTTTGTGTTTTTGGTGAAATTATGAAATAAAAATGGAAATAGGGGGCTAGAACTTGGGTCTGTAGGGGTACCAATGCCTTAACCGTTGGGCTAATGCCGGGGAAGGGCTCTAGCGTGTCTAGCATGCTAACCTTTAAGATTAAGCCTATTTCTTATTTAGTGTTTACCCCCGACAATATTTATTTTTGTCTGGTTTTTATTCTAGCTTGCTGAAAATTAAAAGAAAAAGAAATAAGAATAAGGTTTGAACCTAAGCTCTCTAAGGAGGGAAGCTATCACTTAACCATTAGGCCTGAAGCCTACTTCTTACTTAATCTTATTTATTAAATATATATATTTATTTCAATTTCGACTTACATATTCTTTATTAGCTTACACATTTACTCAAAATTTTTTATTAACTTATTTAACTTATAGTTCAAGCACATTCCATCTTAGTCTATATATAACAATTAATACTCATAGTCAAGTCTCAATATTAATATTTTTAATTCATTTCACCCTTAGTAAACTCCAATAAAATGACTTAGATACACGGAAACCATTAAGCCTAATATTCATTTCTTATTTAACATACGACATAAGTAACATTATTAATTCAATAATTAAATCATGTGTACAATATAAAACAATTTAATAAAGGCAATAATTTAAAGAAAATTCTAGAACTGATAAGTAAAACGTATTTAATTTTTAAAACAAAGTTTAAGGATTAAATCATAATTTTAGTAAAACCCTTTTGTAAAATCAAGAGTAAAATTATGGAATTATCCAAATAAGACTTAATCAAGCAAATTTTCAAGCCATTTCATACCATTTAGGGACTTCAATTGCATAGCATAAAAATCAAGACTAAATTGCAGGGATAACAAAACATGCCCAAATTACATATGACACATTGACACCTATACATATTATTTCGTGTTTTCATCCCAATTTTTCCTATCCTAACATATCGTATATCATACATAGATCACACAAATCATGATAACTTACACTAAAACATACATTAACACACTTTAACAATCATGCGTATTCAAGCTTAAATCCAATCAATCAATCAACTGCAAACTCAATTCTTCTATCCCCATTTTTGGGATGTTACAAATATAATAGATACATATAATTTTGGAAAAAAAACTAAATAAAATATTTTTTTTGAAAAAAATAGAGAAAATCAAACTTGTATTTTAATATATATATAATAAATTAAAAGGTAATTTCATCATTATCCAACTAAGATGGTATCCAGGTAATTCGAGACATCAACTTAGTCAAATTCTTAATATATGAGCAAATTATGACACACCTACAATGTGTATGAAAAATAAAATTATGTAACAAATATTTGTGAAAAAATTGATGTAACACCCCTTACCTGTATTCGACGCCGGAATAGGGTACGAGGTATTACCGGAACACATACACTTGTAAACGTATTAAATCGAGCCATAAAACTTCAAATTAAAATTTTTCAAATTTTTATCTTTGAGTCCCTAAATATGGCCTACGAGGCCCAATACATAGTCATTCAACCAAGTCATGCGAGCTTGCACATCCACAAAATACAACATCATAAACATATAACTTAACTAATATTAGCCAACCTCTATGGCCTTATACAAAATGAACTATCAAATATTATAAGCAAACATTTTAGGCCAATTCATAATAACATAGACACACATAATCAAATCCCTATACATGCCATAGACTTAAAAATACTTGAAGATCGTTGATACAATACCAATCAAAAACTTGTTAGTGTGATAGAATCTCCAACGACCTCTAACTCGAGCTAGCATCTGTGACACTATAGGAAAAAGGGAAGGAATGGGGGGTAAGCATTATAGCTCAGTAAGTAGGTATGTAAATAATAAGTGATTTATTAACAGGCTTTTATTAATCTTCACAATATGTTCTCAAGATAATACAATCATAATTGCACATAGTTTCATTACTTATTCATGTTCATCTCAAGCTGTCTACTCGAGTCACGGTCACTCAATTATTTATATCTTGAGCGACGAAACTCCAAATTAAGATCTGATAATTTTTCCTGAAACTAGACTCGCATATCTTCTTACCATAAAATTTTTAAATTGTTTAGCCAATAAGTACAGTTTATTCTTTAAAGTCATCCCTATTCTGCTGTCTGACAGTTTTAACCCTTCTTCACTAAAAATTAATTATCTCCTACTACAGGATTCAGATGATGTTCTCGTTTGTTTATTTTGAAAATAGACTCATTAAGGATTCTAAACATATAAATTTTAACCCATAAATATTTTTTTTTACAATTTTTAATGATTTTCCCAAGTCAGAATAGGGGATTCAGAAATCATTTTCACCCTGTCTCACTAAAATTTAAATATCTCATAATATGAAATTCTTTTCCTTACACTGTTTCTTTCATATGAAAATAGGCTCAATAAGCATTTATTTCATATCTTATTCAACTTCTAATTTGGTTTCCACCATTTTTGGTGATTTTTCAATTTCACATAACCGCTACTGTCTAAAACTGTTTTATTTCTAAATTTCACTCTTTCATGTTTTCTTTATAGTAACTTTCATTGTAACACTTACTTCGTATCAATCTTACCAAAGTTCGATCATACATCGAGTACATTGTTCATAAGTTTACACACACATTCCTGCACTTATTCATCACATGTCATATTCGTTTACACTTAGTCATTTCCCGTTAAACACATCGGAATAATAACGGATATCCGGTGGCCTGCACATAGTACCACCTTTGTTGCCAAAGCTACCTTCTTCACAAAGTGGGTTTCACATAGTACCACACTTATGACCAAAACTATCTATTCTCAAAGTGGCCTTCACATAGTACCACACTTGAGCCACTAGTGACATGTCACTTGTATCATATTCTATTCCTAATGTTCAACCGGGAAATTTCATTCAATATTCAACCACATTTTATAAAATATAATAAAATATGATAACGTAAGTAAAAATGATGCATTATTTAAACACAAACTTACCTCAGTAGCATAATCGGTGAAAAGGACTTATTCGTCATATTCTTTGTTTTTCCCCTGTTTTAAGTCCGAATCTCGTTTTTCCTTGATTTATAACAACACATTTAACGCACTTATTCATCCTCCTACTCAAATTAGCCTAAATTCACATTTTGGAAAATTTTATATTTTTGCCCCTAAACTTTGTCATATTTACACTTTTGCCCCTAGGCTCGTAAAATGTTTTTTATTCAATTTTCTTGTATTTTAAGCCTAACCAAACCATTTTCGTCACTATAGCAATTCGTAATTTCCATTTATTCGTAATTTTGATTGTTATCAGTGATGTACTATAGCAATTCGTAATGACATTCGATACTTTACATTCTAGTAATAAAACACATTCCAATCCGTTCAATAGTACATCACTGATAACAATCAAAATTACCCGAGGAAAGAAAATCAGTATACAATTTGAACTTGACTGTCATAATCCACACTTTTTCCAATATCAACTCCAAAAATAAGCCATACTTGATAAATTAAACAATAAGGATGATAAGAAAATCGAGATAATGAAATCTGAGATACAAGACCATACTAAATGTCTGAGAACACCACTCATATGAAATAATAGAGATACTGACGATTCCTCAGAGAAAACCAAAAGAAAAAAAAACACTCTTCATACATTCCGAAATCAATTGTAATAGAGATAGTACATTTTCCATATAGATGTAAATAGAACAACAGCCAAAAGAAACAGAAGAATAGTTTCATATAAATTCATTATCAACTTTTTACCTCAGATGTAACGAAATAGAATACCAATAGAAGATAGTGGAATGTCAATCATAGATCAATCAGACCAACGATACTTTCATCAGAAAACGAGAAATTACAAATGCCTTTGAGAATATATAAACACATAGAATACCTAAAAGAGATAGTCGTAAATTGCTTAACTGTAACTGTCATACTCAAACATATTTACCTTTCAAAGATTATTCTTCTAACTAATTTTGTCATCACTAATCTCATAATATTTCATTCATTAAGAAAATCAACTTAGAAGAATTCCCAATAAATACAATCTTTAGAAATCATACTTGAATGAGTCGATTTAACCGAAATTAACTCCTCCTCTAGCTGTGGCTTTGTGCATTCCAAGTAATCTTTAGAATAATCTGATATCTTTCTCATAACTGTCTTTGCTCGCTAAATCATTCCCGTCTCTAATCACATCATTAATTATTCCACCACTGAACTCTTTAGTTTTCCCACTTGTGAGCTTATTCAATATAAATCTCGTGAACTTCGTCATATATACCGGTAAGCGGGTGAAGATTGTAAAGCCTTTAAAGTTTTGACTCTCATACATACACACATACAATATAGCATTTAATACCAACACAATATCATGTACTTTGATTACACATCTCTAGGTTTCTATTAATCATAAACACATTTTCAAATATTTTGGTAATACATTCAACATTATCACATATGAATATCAATCAATCATAATAAGCTCATCGCAAAATAAATTTTCACTTTATTCACTGCAAAAACTCACTCTAATGCATCAAAATGCAATGTTCAATTGGAACGATAACATCTTATCCATATTCCTCAACTTTTGGTTAATCCATTGTACTGTATCCATTAACACATACATATCATTGCAAATCACAAAGATCAATTTAAGCAGATCAACATATTCACTAAGTTATACGAGCTTACTTATCCCTTTTTAGCATTATCGATGGTAGCTCGGTTGCAAAGCATCTCTACTTTGAAAAAAATAATCTAATCGGAGTCGGGAGATATCACACTATCACAGGTCACATATAGCATGTATAGCTAGGCTCTTGCACACGCTATGTTAGCCCGAGAATCGACTAAACCATAGCTCTGATATAACTAAATGTAACACCCCTTACCCGTATTCAAAGCCAGAATAGGGTACGAGGCATTACCGGAACACATACACTTGTAAACGTATTAAACCGAGCCATAAAACTTCATCCAAATTAAAACTTTTCAAATTTTTATCTCTAAGTCCCTAAATAGGGCCTACGAGGCCCAATACATACTCATTCAACCAAGTCATGCAAGTTTGCACATCCACAAAATACAACATCATAAACATATAACTTAACTAATATTAGCCAACCTCAATAGCCTTATACAAAATGAACCATCAAATATTATACGCCAAAATTTTATGCCAACTCATAATAACATATACACACATAATCAAATCCCTATACATGCCATAGACTTAAAAATACTTGAAGATCGTTGATACAATACCAATCAAAAACTTGTTAGTGTGATAGAATCTCCAACAACCTCCAACTCGAGCTAGCATCTGTGACACTATGAGAAAAAGGAAAGGAATGGGGGGTCGGCATTGTAGTTTAGTAAGTAGGTATGTAAATAATAAGTGATTTACTAACAGGCTTTTATTAATCTTCACAATATGTTCTCAAGATAATACAATCATAATTGCACATAGTTCCACTATTTATTCATGTTCATCTCAAGCTATCTACTCGAGTCATGGTCACTTAATTATTTATATCTTGAGAGAAAAAACTCCAAATTAAGATCTAATAATTTTCCACAAAACTAGACTCACATATCTTCTTACCATAAAATTTTTAGAATTTTTAGTTTATCCAATAAGTACAGTTTATTCTTTAAATTCATCCTTGTTCTGCTATCTGATAGTTTCAACCCTTCTTCACTAAAAATTAATTATCTCCTTCTACAGGATTTAGATGATGTTCTCATTTGTTTATTTTGAAAATACTCATTAAGGATTCTAAACATATAAATTTTAACCTATAATTATATTTTTACAATTTTTAATGATTTTCTAAATTCAGAATAAAGGATTCCAAAATCATTCTGACCCTATCTCACTAAAATTAAAATATCTCATAATATGAAATTCTTTTACTTACAAAGTTTCTTTTATATGAAAATAGACTCAATAATATTTTATTTCACATCTTATTCAACTTCTAATTCAGTTTCCACCATTTTTGGTGATTTTTCAAAGTCACACAACCGCTGCTATCCAAAACTATTTTATTTCTAAATTTCAGTCTTTCATGTTTTCTTTATAGTAACTTTTTTTGTAACACTTACTATGTACCAATCTTACCAAAGTTCAATTATATATCGAGTAAATTGCTCATAAGTTTACACACACATACCTGCACTTATTCATCACATGTCATATTCATTTACACTTAGTCATTTCCCGTTAAACACATCGGAATAATAACGGATATCCGATGGCCTGCACATAGTACCACCTTTGTTGCCAAAGCTACCTTCTTCACAAAGTGGCCTTCACATAGTACCACACTTGTGACCAAAGCTATGTCTTCTCAAAGTGGCCTTCACATAGTACCACACTTGAGCCATTAGTGACATGTCACTTGTATCATATTCTATTCCTAATGTTAAACCGAGAAATTTCTCACTTTTCGATACTTGTCAATTTCATTCAATATTCTGCCACATTTTATAAAAACGTAATAAAATATGATAACATAATTAAAAAGGATGCATTATTTACATAAAAACTTACCTCAGTAGCACAATCGGTGAAAAGGACTTATTCGTCATATTCTTTGTTTTCCCCCTTTCTAAGTCGGAATCTCATTTTTCCTTGATCTATAACAACACATTTAACTCATTTATTCATCCTGCTACTCAAATTAGCCTAAATTCACATTTTGAAAAAATTATATTTTTACCCCTAAACTTTGTCAAATTTACACTTTTGCCCCTAGGCTCGTAAAAATTTTTTATTCAATTTTCTTGTATTTTAAGCCTAACCGAACCATTTTCATCACTATAATAGTCCGTAATTTCCATTTATTCACACACTTACACACATTTTACAACTTTTTACAAATTAGTCTTTTTTTTACAACTTCATCGAAAATCACTCAGTAAAAGTCATTTACTACACACCGAGCATTCATTTTCTACCATTAAACATCAAAACAGAATCATTTCTCATATGGGTAAATTTTCAAACATCAACCCTAGCTCAAATAAATGATAAACATAAAGAGATCGTGTTATGAGGGTTTCAAAAACGTAAAGAGCATTAAAAATAGGGCAAAGATGGACTTACTATTGAGCTTTTTAGCTTTTTTTGTCTTTTAGTCCATTTAATTACCAATTTACAAAGATGCCCTTTTTACTCTTCCTTAAATTTTTACCCTTTCATGTCTATTTTTGTCCATTATGACATAAAATGGTCTAATTACTATATAAGGACCCCTAATTTAAAAACTCATTCCAATCAAGTACCTTTATGAACTAGAACACACATTTTTCATTTATTTTAATTTAGTCCTAAATATTAATTCGGATACCCAAACAATAAAATTTCGTAACAAAAATTCCACACAGTCATTCAATCACACAATAAACATTAAAACTTAATCGGAATAAATTTTTCTTACTACAGATTTGAGGTTTCAAAACTATTATTCCGATTAGGCCCTAAATCGAGTTGTTACAATTGATATAAATTAACCATGGGAGTTAAGTGAGATGGCAATGGTCTCTCCTACCTTAACCAGTGGTCGAGAGTTTGATCCTCGCTTTAGGTGTGGAGCAACTTTAAAAATTGTGGCCAGCATATACCCTATTAATGGACGTGTAGAATACGGAGGATTAGTTATTGAGCTCGCTCCAGAAGGATACCTTAAGAAATAAAAAATTTGATATAAATTACAACTTTGGTTGAATGGTAAAGTACAAATATGAAAAATTAAAAAGACATGAGTTCAAATATTATTATGTGAGTATATAGTACCTCCCAAAATAATACAATTTACTTTGTAAAGAGAGGTATTTTGATCTTGCCCCAACCTAGTTGGTATCCGGTTAACCCATGATGCTAAATCAAAGTCTTAAGAATAAGTATAGGTATAGATACATATGATTTGAGAAAAACTAATAATGATATTTATCTTTGAAAACAATAGATAAAACTAATAAAAATAATTTTATTTATTATTTAAATGTATTTAAATAATTTGAAAAAAAAGTTTATCCAATTTATCACCTAAAAAGATCTACCAGTTATTATAAATTCCATTTGATTGAATTATAAAACAATTATAGTAGGTGATATCATTCTAAGCAACAACAATCTCATGTTCAAGCTCTAGTAAATGTGATTTATAAAATTTTAAAAATATTAAAACTTCTAAATATTTTTTAAAATTTTAAAAATAGTAATTTTTATATTTTTATATTTCTTTTGTAATTTATAATTATGTAAATTTTAAATTATTTTTTCCATTTTTAAATTTTTAAAGATTTTCCATGATAACGTTATCGTATAACATGTGGTAATGTCTGATTCGTTGAATATCTCAATTATTAGGTTTTAATGTCCAATGGAATAAACTAAAAATTTTTGATAATGTTAGGAACTAAAATAGACAAAAAAAACTTTGAGAACTAAAGGAAAAAGTGGTATACTTATTATAATGATCGAGGCAATGGGGCATTTAGGCAAGGGGTTGAACGTTCTTTAGAACTTCCTAGAGAGGATAGAGAAAAGGTGGATGTAGAAGATTACCCTATCGGTCTAGTAGGTGGGAAGAAGAGACAACAGATAGGTTATGGTGACGACGGGAATAGCAAACCAATGGAAACAGACTCAAAAAATATTATATCGATGGCCTCTAGTAAGCTGGCTGACTGGTCGCAATGAAAACCTTGAGCTGGAACGTTCGTAGGTTGGGGCAACCACGGACGGTGTGACATCTCAAAAATAGCTTGAGACGGATTCAGCCCGAACTTTTGTTTCTTATAGAGACAAAGGTAAGCTTAAGAAAGATGGAACGAATAAGAAGATCATGTGGCTATATCAATGGGATAGACGTCAGTGCAAATAGGTCAAGGGGGGATTATCACTTGGTTGGAAGGACAATGTTAATAGTACTCTAAAGAGTTTTTCCAATTCTCATATTGATTTTGATTTTTAGGAAGATAATAGGGAAGATGATTGGAGGTTCACAGGTTTTTATGGAGCTCCTGTTGTAAGTATGAGGAAAGAATTATGGAACTCATTGAGAAAACTAAAGGTTGAAAACGAATCACCATGGTTGGTCATGGGAGATTTCAACGAAGTGATGTTCTCCTTTGAAAATAAAGGAGGGAGGTTGAGAGAAGAAAGACAAATGGAAGCATTTAGGGATCTGCTGGAGGAGTGTGATCTGAGTATTTTGGGCTTCCAAGGATAATGGTTTACTTGGGTGTGGGAGAGGCTGGCCACTAATAATATAAGAGAAAGGTTGGACAGAGCAGTGGCAAATTTGGATCGGTGGACTATAATTCCAGAATATGCAGTCTCTCACCTTCCTCATAGTTTTTTAGATCATTTTCCAGTACTAATAGACACACTGGGAAAGAGGGATACAATTTTGGCAAAATGTCATCCCCCTTTCGGTTCAATGCTGACTGGGTCCTTGAAGAAGACTTTGAGGATCAAGTAAAATAAGGTTGGGCAAGGAATGAGAATGAGCTACATGAAAAAATCAAAGAATTGGGACAATTTCTTATGAAGTGGAGCCGAATGAAAAAAATGAGCAAACAATGAAAAGTGGAGTTGCATGCAAAGCTAGGTTTCTGAACAATGAAGATCCTGAAGAAGAAATACTAGCAAAAATTATGGATATCAAATTAGCCCTAAACATGGAAGCTGATAAGGAGGAATTATTTTGGGAACAACGTACGATAGTTAATTGGCTACGAATGGGAGACAAAACCCCTCTTTCTTTCATAATTTTGCATCCTACCATAAGTAGAGGAATACTATTAAAGAACTAGAAGACATGAGTGGGAAACGGGTGGAAGGAGAACCAAAATTAATGGAATTAGCGAAAAACTATTTTGAAAAGTTGTTGTCGACAAAGCCTCTGAGTTTTTGCAATTTGCTTATGAACAACATATAGTCGTGTATACCAAGCAGTATTAATGAAGAACTGAAAGCCAACTTTAAGGAAGAAGATATAATCGAAGCTTTGAAAACAATGACACCACTAAAAACTTCTCAACATACAATTTTCCCGCTTTCTTTTATCAAAAGTTTTGACATATTGTAAAGAGAGACATTATCAATTTCTGTTTGGAGGTATTGAACAACCATAAGGAGATTGATGTGATAAATGACATCAATATCGTGTTGATTCCCAAAATTCAAACACCAAAGAATATGAGCCAGTTTAGACCAATCAGTTTGTGTAATGCCGTTTACAAAATCATCTTAATGTTAACAGATTTATTGGAGAAACATAAGGTGCGTTTGTGCTTGATAAACAAATTACTGACAATATTCTAGTTGCTTATGAGGTTTTACATTCCTTCAAAAAGAAATGATTTGGGCATGGGAATTTTGCATTAAGACTTGACATGAGCAAAACCTATAATAGGGTGGAGTGAGGGTTTTTGGAAAGGATGATGAGAAGCCTCAATTTTTGTGAAAATTGGGTGACATTGATTTTGAGATGTGTGATAAGTGTCTTATTCAGCGTTATTAAACGGGGAACAATGAAGGAATTTTAAACCGACTAGGGGGCTTAGGCAAGGTGACCCTTTAAGTCCATACATGTTTATTATATGTGTAGAAGGTTTTTCAAGATTACTAAACCTAGCAAAAACAGAAGGGAAGATAGAAAGAGTCAAGGTAGGAAGAGGGGGGTTCCTTTAACACATTTTTTTTTTCGCAGATGACAACATATTGTTTAGAAATGCCATAGTTGAAGGGGCGTTGACTATGAAGGGAATTACAAAAGAATATGAAGATATGTACGGACAATTGGTAAACTTTGATAAAACCATGATTTATTTTAGCAATAATACAATGGAAAGGGGCAGAATTCGAATTGGAAACAAATTTGGGGTAAGAATTTCGAATAATCCCAAAAAATACCTTAAGTTACCTATGATGGTGGAGAGAGAAAAAAATACATTTGTCAATATAAAAGAAAATTTTCTTAAAAGAGTCAAGAGTTCACTACACCAAAACAGGCTTTTAGCGGCATTTTTAGTAGCGTTTGGATAATAAACGCCACTAAAAATCAAGCATTAGCGGCGCTTTTATAAAAACACATCTAAAGGTCAAGCATTAGCGGCGCCTTTTGGAAAACGCCGCTAAAAGTAAGCAATAGCGGCGTTTTTTGAAAGGCGCCGCAAAAAGCCTAAGCCCAACGACACCGTTTTCTGAGTTTTTGGGGCATTTAACGGCGTTTTTGAAAAAGCGCCGCTAATGCTTGGGCCTTTAGCGGCGTTTTTGAGAAAGCGCCGCTAATGCTCGGGCCTTTAGCGGCGTTTTTAGAAAAGCGCCGCTAATGCTCGGGCCTTTAGCCACTAATGCTCGGGCCTTTAGTGGCGTTTTTGAAAAAGTGCCGCTAATGCTCGGGCCTTTAGCGACGTTTTTGAAAAAGAGCCGCTAATACTCGGGCCTTTAGCGGCGTTTTTGAAAAAGCACCGCTAATAATAATAAATTCTAAAACCATTTCAATTATCTCATTCTTTGATATATTCTCAAGTAATGTTTCAATTATATTTTTTTATTATAAGTTGAAAAATTGATATTTCGTTGTATTTATTATATATTGGTCAAATTTACATTTAAATGATAACAAATAATATTGTTTAATACAAAATGTTTTTATTAAAGAGAAGTCCTAACTCCTAACTATTTATTATTATTTTTCAATCACAGTTTATTTTAACTACTTTACTAGAAAAATATATTAAATTATGAGTAAAATAAAATATCATAAAACTTAAATTGTTGTGTTGTAAAGAATAAAAAATAGAATAATTTTTTTAAGAATAATAAATTTTGATAGTTCGATTAAATAAATCAAAGAAAGTGAATGAAAAGGGGTTTATGGGTTGTTACTTGGTCTAATACCCACTAGAAATTAATACTAGCTAGGTTTTTTAGGCTGAGAAAGGGGTTTATGGGTTTAGGGGTTAAATGTTAGGGGTTAAGAGTTAGGGATTTAAGGGTCGAGTTAGGATTTTGGGCGTTTAGATTAATTTTTTTAATTTATATTTTAAATATGTTCTTATATAATTGTAAAAGAGATAATAATAAATTTGTTTAGGGTTTTTGGTTTAGGGTATATGATTTATTTAAGATTTAAGGCCGGTTTAGGAGTTCATATTTTAAGGTTTAGGGATTATGGTTTAGGGGTTGGGATTTAAGGTTTAGGGGTTAGGGGTTTAAGGGTTAAGCGCGTTAGGGGTTAAAAGTTAGGGATTATGGATTAAGGATTTAAGGTTTAGGGATTCAAGAGTCGGGTTAAGGTTTTGGGTTTAAATTAATTATTTTTTAAAATTATATTTTAAATATGTTCTTATATAATTGTAAAAGAGATAATAATAAATCAAATATATTGAAATTATGAGTATAGTTTAAATTATTTAAAAGATATATAATAGATAGACTTTATATGTATTGAATGATTAATTTAGGGTTTAAGGTTAAGGTTTACTTGAGATTTGTTAAATGATAAAATTTTATACAATTAATTAATGCTTTTATAGTTAAAAATTTTAATCTAAACCATTTGATATATTTAAATATTAGTTTAAATAGAATTAATAAATAAGTTAAAAAAAGTAATAGATTGATATGGATATTTAGGTATAATTAATAAATCAATTTATAAAAAAAAATTTAGCATAGTAAAACGGCGTCATTTTGTTCAAAATGAAATAATTTTTTGCGGCTTTTTTATGATAGCAAAAAATAAATCAATTTATAAAATAAATTAGCATAGTAAAACCCCGCAAAAATTGTTTCACTTTTACGCGCTTTTATTCCAAAATTCCCCCCTGAAATCCCTAAATTTTCCCCCCTAAAATTGGTATCCTCAAAACACCCAAGTGTTTCTCTCTGCCACCACCGTCTTCATCATCATCTTCCCCTCTCTCCCTCTTTTTGCATACATCTCAGAAGAGCTCATACTTTATCTGTTTCTCATGTGACTCTGAAGCCTCTTTCTTTCCTTCAACATACCCAAGGTAAAGTTTTCTCAACTTCTTCTCAATCATTTATTTCCTTCTTTATCTGTTTTAATTCTTCATGTGACTTTCCTTTTCTCAACTTCTTCTCAATCATTTATTTCCATTTCCTTCAACATACAACTTCTTTATCTATTTTAATTTTTCACTCTCTTCTGCATTTCAGTTACGTTTTATGTTCGTTTACTCAGAAAATGATACCACTTTTTTCTCTCTGTTATCATTTACTTCGAAGGATGTTTTATCATTCTATTATCATGTTCCCTCCTGGCCCAAAAGTAACAGGGTTTATGAAATATTTTTAGATTGTCTTCACCCCTGAGCAAGATAAATGCTTCATATGCAATCAGATGGGCCATATAGCGGCAAATTGTGAAGGAAAGGCAAAGAGGAAGGGAGGATAATTTGATGAGAAAGCTGATGGAAAAACTGGGGCCAGAAAGCCATATCAGGTTACTTTGCAATTGAATTTACATTTGGAATTATTATAATGAATTCTTTGGAAAAATTAGAACTTGTTATTTGCTTCATCCTTGCAGTTCTTGAACATATGGACCCTTATAGAGTATCTGGAATATGAGATGAGAATCCCCAATCCTCCTTTTGAAATTGACTTGGAACGCGTTTAATTCTCTTTTTTAATTCTTTATTTTTTCTTTCATTTTTTAATGTTAAATTTATCCTTTCACCCCTGTCGATTTTGGATCTCATAATTTATTTTTGGTTCTTGGGTTCAGTGAGCTATTTTGGGTGCTTTTCGGGAGATTTTCTTTCATTTTCCTTTCTCCTATTTCAGTGGATTTTAGGGAGGTCTTTTATTTCATCTTTAGTGCTGATATATTTTCTCTTTAGTCTGGACTTTGTCTTCTTGTTTGTTATACCTATTGAACACTTCTATTTTGAAGTAAAATTGTTATAAACAACATAGAGCTTTTATTAAGCAACGTGGGTTATTTCTTCCATTGGCTTGGAGGGCATGAAATTTGTTTGAACTCTTTGAAGTGAATTCTGGTTGCGTTTAGTTTTTTTTTAACAAGTATTTCTTCCATTGGCTTTTTTTTAAAGTGTTTGATTCTGCATAGAGAAAGTGCAGAATGTTTATAGTCAAATGCATGTACGAGGATTATGATAATGATTTTTGCAATTTCGTTGTGTTCAATTGTGCTGAAGCTCACACCAAATTCGAACAATATGGTAGTGCCATAAAGGATGCTACTAAGGCAATTGAAATGGATCCTAAATATTCAAAGGCATGCTTTATCTACTGAAGTGATTCAGCCTCTTATGCAGAATATATTTTTGTTCTTGTTCTGATAGTTCTCTAACTTACAGGGTTATTACAGACGAGGCGCAGCTTATCTTGCCATGGGGAAGTTTAAGGAAGCACTAAAGGATTTTCAACATGTGCTTGGGTTGTAATATTTCAAAAAGATTTTTGTTTCATTGTCTTTGTTTAACTTCTTTCATTCAGAGGTTTCTATTGTCTGTAATTATTTCTCATGAATCCTTTTTACATGTTTTTTAATTCATTAATAATTGTAGCAAGTTTTTGCCCTTCTAATAAATAATTTTAATTTTATTAGAAATTCTCTTTCTTTTTCTCTTCCTTTTGACACCTATGGCCTGTTGTAGATGTTTTTTCTGTTTAAGACGAGATTAACAAGTTATTTCTCCTTCTAGTATTAGAGATTGTATGGGGTGGTGAGATGTGCTTGGTAACTTTAGATTTGAGATAACTTTTCTGTTGTAGATGTTTTTTCTGTTTAAGACGAGATTAACAAGTTATTTCTCCTTCTAGTATTAGAGATTGTATGGGGTGGTGAGATGTGCTTGGTAACTTTAGATTTGAGATAACTTTACCAGTCTTATCATGTTCTCTATTTTATGAGCTGCATGTATGCATAAATTTGCTTTTGAGTGAGAAAATCTTATGATGTTATTTCTTGTTTTACCTGAGATATACTGCCATGTTCCTTTGCAATTAATACTCATTGCAGATGGATCCACCTTTCTTACATCATCCTGTCTAAGATTGGTCTAGTGAAATTTATGCCTAGAGAAGTTAGATATGGTTTTCTGGCTGATATCATTTAAGGACCTGGAAGAGGGTTCTTGCTAGTGATGCCTATTTCCATAGATTCAATTTAGAGTTAACTGTATTTATTTCCCTTGCTTATTTTGCCTCTATTGTTGATGCATTATTTTTCCTTTCCCATGAAATTCATATAATTTCCCTGCATTAACATGTGACATATGGTTTGTGATGTCTGAAATATATTCTCCTCCCTCTGTAATCAGGTCAAAATGATCCTGATGCTACCAAGAAATTAAAGGAGTGTGAGAAAGCGGTAATGAAATTAAAATTTGAAGAAGCGATTTCTGTACTCGAGTCGGAGAGGCGTTCTGTAGCTGACTCCATAGATTACCACACCATCAGTATTTCTTCTTCCCATTATTTGTACCATTTATTATCAGGCTAATAAGAAGCCTATCACTGATCAGCAGTATCAGAAAGGTAGACTTTTGTGGTTTATTTCAAGTTATACTTTATCTTGATTGCCTTATGAAGTTTGTTTGGTTGTGTATAGTTTTTATTTGCAATGATTTATGCGTGAGTGCTTTGACTTGACAAGTTGACTGCTAGTTGGTTATTATGTTTTTGTTTATTGGTTTTAATTTTCTGAGGTGGATCTGTTACAACCAGAGGAAATGTCTTTAATCATAAATTTACTGGCAGAGAGAGTAGAAAATTTAAAGGTGCCCAGCCAAGAGATGGTAAGTACTGAATTTTTGAATTTTATCAAGCGATGACCTGAATCAATCATGTTCACCACTTTCTATCCACATCATTTAAGGAATTTCATGTTGAAGGTAGGCTTTGTAATTTATGATTTGAGGTAAACACTGCCCAGCATGAAGTTAGTCATAGGTTCTGCTTTGTAATTATACAATGAAGTTAGGCTAAAATCATAAATCTGATGAGTGACTTTCTTGTCCCTAGTAAGTCACTGGTAATCTTGCACTGGAAATTGAAACCAATGGTTAAGGTCATGATAGGTTCGTTATCATTCTTGTGATTATATGTGACTGACAGTAAATGTTAAAAATGGATGTTCATTGCAGATGTGTCATCTGGGATAAATGAAGTGAGGGAAGCATGGGAGAGTCAGCGCAAAAGCAAGGAGACTTCTAAGTAATCTGTCATTCTTGTGATTGGCAAAAACCGTTGTTTCTGGATTTGTGTATTTTTCTTCTTTTTTTTCCTTCTGGTTACTGCTGCACCTGTTTCTGGAAGGTGATTGTGTAAACATTTTAATGTGCTTTAGTTATTGTAAGAATATTTTTAACATTGTTAATTTTAATATTATTGTAAGAATATTTTGAATTATAATTCTATTATCAATTTTTATCATATATATATCTTTCATTGAATTTGAAGTATCATTTAAATTTGCCGTTTTTGGTTGGATTTTATGTTACAAGAAGGATTGTATATGGATAAAAATTGGATGTTACAAATTTGCCAAAATTAGTGGCGTTTTTTTATAAACGCCGCTAAAGAACCGTACTTTTAGCGACGTTTGTGATAAAAGCGCCGCTAAAGATCATGTTCTTTAGGGGCGTTTGTTGGTAAAGTGCCGCTAAAGATCATGTTCTTTAGCGGCGTTTGTGTGTAAAGCGCCGCTAAAAATCATGTTCTTTAACGACGATTTTTGTAAAGCGCCGCTAAAAATCATGTTCTTTAACGACGATTTTTGTAAAGCGCCGCTAAAGGTAATGTTCTTTAGCGGTGTTTGTGGGTAAAGCGCCGCTAAAGTTCTTGTTCTTTAGCGGTGTTTGTGGGTAAAGTGCCACTAAAGAACATGATCTTTAGCGGCGTTTTTTCACATAAATGCCGCAAAAGTTAGCGACACTGTCAATAGCGACGTTTTTTACGGTGCTAGTGAAAGCGCCGCTAAAGGCCTAAAAAAACGCCGCTAAAAGCCTGTTTTGGTGTAGTGGTTGGAGTGCTCAAAATCTTTCAATTGGAAGGAAGAAGATATTTGTTAAATCTGTTTTACAAGCTATCCCAATTTATGCCATGCAGTGTTTTCTTTTGCCAATTTCGTTATGCCGAGAATTAGAAGGTCTGATGTGTAAATTTTGGTTGCGCAATTTAATTACAAATAAAGGTATACATTGGTGTGCTTGGAAATCTATGTGTACCCCAAAGGCGTTAGGGGGAGTTGGTTTTAGAGATCTATCATTTTCTAATAAAGCCCTTTTAGCAAAACAAGGTTGGAAACTAATTACCAATTCCTCAAGCCTATTCGCACGAACATTGAAAGCCAAATATTATCTAAGAAAGGAGTTCATGAACGCAGAGTTAGGAGTTCACCCGTCTTTTAGTTGCGGAGCATTTAAGGGGCACAACATTTTACAAAAAGGTATTGGATGGAGAATTGGGAATGGAAGATTGGTAAACATTTGGGACAAAAACTAGGTTCCAAGACCTGAGGATGGGAAAGTTATAGTTTAGAATATTAATGTTAGATTCACTACTGCTGTTGACCTTATTAATGAGGAAATTGTACTTGAAAAGCAGAAGTAATTGAAGAACTATTTACAGAGGAGCAAGCCATAAAGATTTTGTCCATCCCTCTAGTAAACAGCTCCATGCCAAATACTCTTGTATGGAGATGTGATAGTATGGGAGAATACTCCGTTAAAAGTAGAGATAAATGGTGCATTACAACAAACCAGAGTGAAGCCTATACAGATACTAATCTAAAAAACGATGCCCTCAAAACTTATTATACAAGACTCTGGAGTCTTAACATCCCAAATAAAATTAGAATACATCTATGGAAGGTTACAAATAATTGTTTGCCTACGTTTCAAAATCTTCAGTATATGATATTAAGGAATAAGGCCCTCTGCTCGATATGTGCTATGGAGGACGAACCAATAGCGCATATCTTTTGAGATTGTATGTTTGTGAAACATGTGCTTCAAGAGGTGGGTTTGATGGTTTCGCAAACAAATATACATCAAGAGTGGAAAATATGGTTAGCATATGTGTTCGAGGAAAACAACAATACATAGAACATAAATAGAGCAGTATCTTTTTGGGCAGTCTGGCATTACAGAAACAAATTAGTGCATGAAGGAATAAGAGAGCGGATCAGCGAGGTGGTCAAATTTGTTAAAGCATATGTTGCAGAACTAAGCCAGTTAGAGGAGATTTCAACAACCCATTTTTTACAAAGAGAGACACAATGGGAACCCCTAGAAGGAGACACAATTAAAGTAAATTTTGATACTTCCTATCAAAAGTAGTTACAAAAAGGGATAGCAGGCATAGTGTTAAGGAATAATCTAGGGTAGATTATAGGGGCGTGTGCTTACCCGCTGAACAGCATCCAAGACCCAGTAACAGTTGAAGCATATGCCTGTTTACGAGTGGTCATCTACTCGAAGAACTGGGTTTCAACAATATCTGCGTCGAAGGGGATGCACTCACGATCCTGAAGAAATTAGAAGTCCAAATGACTAACAGATCTGTAATAGGGAACATAATGAAGGAAATTCAATAGAGAAGGGAGAGATTTAGAGCTTTTACCTCACAATTTGTCCTACGCTCGGTGAACAAAGCTGTACATGAAATGTCCATTTGGGGATGTTGGTGTGAGGAGCCAAGATACTGAGTGGAAGAGGCTCCACTAGAGGTCGAAGCAATCACTACAAAGGAGTACGGTGGAAAGTTTGGTTTTTTTTTTGTGAACTATGCCCGAAGTTGTTTTGCTGAATCTCTGTCTTTAGGAGATAATCTGAAGAGCTCAATTTTTAGAGATGTGGGGAAAAAGGAAAGAGGTTTAATTGAAGCCTAGTGCGAGGCTGCCACTCTCAAAAGAATATTGTCCGATGCATCTATGCCGTTTGATATGGTGAGGAAGATGAATGGATTAGGATAGTTTGATTTTGTTTAGTTTAGGAGATGAAATGTTTTTTGTTTTGGTTGTTTTTTTTCAACTCCTTAGGGTTCCTTTAATTGTTTTAAGTTTAGGGTTGTTAGGGGTATCCCCGAGGCACCGCCCTTTTGCTGAGCTAATCTGTTGCCAGCTAGATGGGTAGGGAAATGAGGCGGAAGGGTAATTATGAGTGTTTTAACTTTTATCTTCTTTCTAATAAAATGCATCAGTCCTTGTTTCAAAATAAATGTGCATTAAACCATAAGATTTCGGGTTTGCATTGACTATCACATTATTTGAAATTTGATTAGTTGGTATTATGTTATTAAGGTGCCTTAAGATTTTGTCATGATTTCCATGTTTGGTTTAACAATTTTCTTTCTCAAGTCAATAATATGATATTATAAGCATGGCCAAAATTTGGTAATGTAAAAGAATTTTTTTAAAATATTACTATTAAAATTACAAAATAATTATAAAAATAATACAAGTATAAATATATTTAGATCAACTAAAATGTAGACAAGGGCAAAGTTAGAATTAAGTTATATTTTTTTATGAGAGTTAAAAATACAAATTTACCCTTATACTGGCTTATATTTTTTATGGTTTTGAAATGACTAAATTGAAATTCTAGCATTTTTGTGAGGCCAAATTATAATTTTACTATATATTAACTTAAGATTTTATGAATTTTAGGGGCCTAAAGCAACAATTTTCCATTTTAAAGGAGGCAGTGCCCCTGCTTGGCCTCTCTTTTTGCCCTTGAATGTAGAATCAAACCTGTACAAAAGCATAGTAAACAAAAAACCAGAAACAACCGAACCAAACTAGATAAAACCCACAAATAGGACTTGCACAAGCTAGGACAAAGACTCACACATCGCAATTGCGCATGGTGGGACTCAAACCTATATCTCAATACAACATGTTTCTTAGCTAATTTTACATTAGCTTCATAAGATGATGTTTGTGTTGGAACACTTTCAAAAAATTTATAATGTTCCAATAGTTATAATTGAAAAGTTACAAGTGGTTTAAAAGTTATGTCACTTGATTATTAACCTTAGAGTTGTCACTATTCACAGTGATGGGTTATGTCTCTTGTTACTAAGAATTATGTCACTTAATTACTAATAAAGAGTCATGATTATTCAAGTAGGTATTTATTAAATAATTATGTTTATTGTTAAAGATGTGATTGGATAGTATGTCGTTATGAAGAGACCTAAGAACTTCTATATATAAGAATAGAATTTCATTTGTATGGTACACCAAAAATATAGAAACTTTTGTTTCTTTTGAATTTCCTCTATCTTCTATTATTCTTATATTGTTCCATAAAGATTTATTGCAAAAATTCTTTATAGAAATTGATATTCTTGCTATGTTCCGCTCAATACTTAGTGAATTTTTTCTGTCAGTGCAAAACATCAACAATCATTGGGTTTCTTTGTATTCTTGACGTTCATTTGCTACTAACTATTTTGCGCACTAACATATAGGTTGAAGTAAATGAAACCTTAAAAAAAGTGACATTGATACCCATCTTAAAACCATTATTAATTTCTCATTAATTTATTTTTATTCCCACACACCAACTGTTTATAACAACTTTACCCATTTTAATGATTTTGATCCATTTTCCTTAACATAAAAAAAAACTAATGAAGTCTGCATATCTTTGATATATATTCTCTCAACTAATATTTCAATAACAATAATAGTATAAGTTGATAAAATTTAACATGTTGTCTATTATCAGTTATTTAATGTCACATGTAGGGGTGAAAGACAAAAAATTCTATTAAATGACCTAGATAAAATTTAAAAAATAGGGAGATATTATTAATTTTTTAGAGGGATTAATAATACAATTCTTTTTTTCTATTTAATGAAGAGGATAAAAGGAATTACATTAAAATATTAATTTTAAAGGGTTAAAAAGGTAACTATATCACTTAATTAAGGCGGCCTATTGATCACATGTATTGCACATGATTTTATTTATTTATATTTAAATTTATTAAATAATATAATTTTATTTTTTAATAATTATTAATGTAAATTAATTTTATCCAAGTTTTCAAAAATAATTAAAATACAGTAACTATTTTCATAATTAAAATGTTATAACAATAAAAAAAACTTCAAACCATAACTAAAATCTGAATGAAAAGAATAATGAAATTCAAAGTTTCTTTTTGTGACTTGTTTAGATATTACTTGAATGAATTTATTTAAATATTGATTGTTAATGTATCTATTTTATATTTATAATTCTAGTTTTATATTATCCAAATACTAATAAAAGTGTAACTCAAAATTGAATAATTTAAATTATAATGATGGTATAATTTGATATGAACCAAGAGTGTAATTCTAGTTGTAATAAAAAAAATCTTAATATTCAATTTTTAATAATAAAAAATCATTCTAATGTCATTTTACTAATATAATGAATAAAAATGTAGTTTGTCGATTCAAAAGTTTATCAAACTATATTCCTATTTTATATTTACGAATTCGGTTTATGAAAATGAGGTTCCGAAACCGCATTTTTCATATCACTAGAAATTGAATTGTTAAAAAAAAAAAAAAGCATAGAGATAATTATTCATAAAACCATCCCATATGTTCTTGGATATATAAAGTAATTATATCACATTAGGATCCTTGAAAGTAAAATTTTTTTATCCAATCTCTTCTTCAAATATATTCATGACATTAACTAGACAAAATCCTAAAAGTGATGCAAGCAAATAAGTAAAAAGTTAGGAATTTCAAGTCGTATAATTGTTGCAATAACTACTCTCAAAATGGCCTCACCAGGAATAGAACTAAAAACTAAATTCATGGGATTCAAACAGCATGAATCCCAAGATCTCTAGTAAATCAATAGACCGTGATAAAAGAATTACTTTGTAAAATGAAATAATCGTTACTCATAATTGATAGTAACCTATATACAATTATATTGGCACGTAAATTGGACAATTACTAGCATAAATTGATTATTGAGACGTTAGAATTCTGAATCCTAAGCTGTAAGATGTTTTCAGGAGATCGATTAGAGGAATTCATGTTTAGTTTTTTTAGGATTTCAAGAGAGCCAAATTGCATGGTTTAGAATATGTATGTGGGCCAAAATTAGGAGGACCGGCAGGTTGCGATCCATAAATTTTGTAGAAGTTCAATTCAATCTTTTTTTAAGTTTTTTATTTAAATCTTATAATTAATGCTTATAAATAGAATAATTTTTTGTTTGCCCTCTCAAAGGTTTTCAAAGTTTCTTCTTAATTTGATTTCTTCTATAGGATTTATAATTTTTTATAATATTTTTTTAGTTTAATTTGCTAAGCTAATACAAAGTAGTGTTTAAATATTAATTTGGTAAAATAATTACTGCTTAAATAATTACAATATTTTATGCAATTTGAGTATTTAAATAATTTTTTTTCTAATTGTTAATTTCGGTGGCCAATATTATCCCAAATTTTTAAAAAATTGCATTATGGGTCGAGCCTACTTTCAACATGTCTATTTTATATAAATATACCCTTTAATCAATATTCTTGGCTTCGCACCTGTATATATACTTATATTAGGTATTTTACTGAATTAATATCACGAACCAACTGGACACTAACTCAATTGTGAAATTATTAAATTACATTTTTATATACAAATTAAATTATATTTTTATGAAGGTGTTTTTATTTATTTTCATATATAATAAATCAATAAAAAAATTTATTGATTTGACCTTAAAACACAATGTATTTACTATTATAATTAATGCATCAATTGATTTTTATATTAATTTTTTAATTTAATTTTTATAAAAATGTTTAATAAATATTTACCGTAAATCTAATATATACCGTACGAATTTCATGGGCTTTATTCTAGAATTGTATAATTTTCTCTTTAAGTCGACATAAAGTAAAAAAGGAATAGAAAAACATAAAACTTGACCAACTAAACTGAAAGTGACCGTGTTGTGGTGATTGAAAATTTTGGTCCCACGCTCCAGTTGTTTTGAACGTATGGAACACGTGTGCTTAATAAATACGCAAAACTAATTTTACATATTAAATAAATAAAAATATAAATGGATCGTTTTGTTAAAAATTCATTATTAAACAATAACAATAAAAAATATGGAATTAATTTTTTATTTGAAGAATAAAACCTTAATATCTAACATATATCATGGGGATAATAAAATATATATATGCAGAGAATATATAAACAAATTCCAAATAATCATTTAATAATAAAAATAGTTGAAATTAAAAAAACACTTATTTTACTATTTTATGAAACGTATAAAGATTTTTTTAAGTAAAAGAGAATAAATAAGTACAAAGGATACTTTTACCCAAAACGACAGTAAAATTTGTACATAATTCATCACACTTTATTAGATAATATGATGTTTCTTTAAGCTATCTTTACTATTTAAATGTAAACATTGTCGCAATTTTGACCAATAATATCATATATTTTTTGAGCGTATATAGTTATGTCTATGTTGGTATTAACCTTTAAACCCTTCAGAAGTACGTAAAGTATTTAAGTCAATTCCAATCCAGGATTAATTTAGCCATTAATGCTTATATTTTTAAGCTTTTATGTCTCTGAGTGGTTCTCAAGATTTGAGTTAATATAGCTACAAAAGAGACTCCACTGTCAGGAGCCAGGTTCAATGAATATGTTTTTCAATATTAGATTTAACTTTATCAAAAATCTTAAAGCTGGAATAGCTCAGTTGGCTAGAGCGTGTGGCTGTTAACCACAAGGTCGGAGGTTCAAGCCCTCCTTCTAGCGTTTTTACTTTTGGTTCAATTTCATCTTTGGTCCCTTTAAATCGCTTTCCAGCGTTGGTTTAACTTCATCTTTGGTCCATTTAAATTGCCTTTTGCTTTAATTTCATTGCTCTCTAACGTTGAAATCTGTATGGTCGTTTCATATTGGTTTTTAAATTTCCAAACCTATTGAAAGTCATTTTCCTTTGGTCTTGAAGCTCATTATTTGTTTTATATTTTCAATTGCCATTTATTTTATTCTAATTGCTATTATTTAATTTTGTTTAAATTTTTAGTTTAAAAAATGTGTGGAATAAAGGGTCGTTTTGACCTAAGTACTAATCTCTTTTTAGTTTTGTTTTAATTTGTTTCCTCATATATTATTTAACTTAGCCGCCACCCTTATATCATTTTCTAAATCATTCCACTGCCACCCTTACACCCTATTCAACCCTAAACCACCCCCTTCTAAACCTGAAACTGCCACCCTTACACCATCCTTATAAACCCTCAATTGTCGCCCCTTTCCTTCCAAAAGTAGATCCACTACCCTTATCTCTCGAAGCAAAACCTATCACCGACCATTATTTCATCTTCCCAACTTCCAACCGCACCTTCACCAACTCCCTATTATTGTCGTCCTACCTTACCACCACCGCACAAAACCGTCAATGCCTTCTCACAGTTTCGCTCAACCTATCGCCAGTTAGCTTGTGTAATTGTCCAAGATTTTATTTTTGAGCGTTGGACTCCGACTCAGAAGACCGAGCAAGAAGATTCTGCTACCCCGGATAGAGGAACGAAGTCATGAAGAGGTGGAAACAATATCGAACAACGATGATTCTACCAAATAAATAAGGGGGTTTCTATTTTCCTTAACATTTTAGGATATTTTAGGCTTAAATACTTTTTAATATTTTTATTTTTATTTTTCCCTCTTCACACAATAAGTAAGTGTAATTTATGAATAAAAAGTGTTGGATTATAATATGCTCATCATAAAATAAGAAGTGTGGCAATGAGAATGTGCATGTCTAGGATTGGCTCTATCAAGGAAAGGTTTGGTATTTAAGCAATCAAATTAGACCCACCTCCCTTTTCTAGGACCCTACCTTGTGCTTTTAAACAATGAGGACTTTGTTTCTCTTTAGTGGGGGGACCATATTGTAATCTGAGATAATTAATTTTCTCATAAATGTATGTTTAATTGAAATTTGCACAAAATTTAATTTTTTTTTTTGCACAATAATGCTAGCTTTAGTGTATGCATAACATCCTTATTATTCCAAGTATTTTTATGCTAACTAAGTTATGATTTGTGTATAGATATTAGTGATTGTGTATAAGGACTACCATGATTTCCTTAGAAAAACTAAGAATGCATGAAAGCTTAAGTTTTTAGAATTAACTTATTAATTTCATTAAGGCAAAATCCTAGGAGGTATGGCAAAATTTTTTTTGATAGTTTGAGTCTTTGAAGCCAATCTTATTAAATATTTATCCCTTGGAACCCTACTTTTGAGCTATATGGCCTGATTTATTCAGAACTTGTAACAGTTTGTATATATATTTAATTAATATTTATGAGTTTATATCAAAATATAAGTGAAAGTTTATATAGCCTAGTAAGTATGCACGTGAGATTGTACCAACTGAAGAAGAGATCTATGTTCGTTTGAAGGAGGATTGAATGATGGAATTAAAATGTTGATTTGAGAAATGGAAATATGGGAGTTCATCGTTTTGTCTGATTGAGCGCTGAAAATGGAAGAAATCTGTAATAGTAAGAAAAAGGCTGAAATGAAATTTCGTGACTCTAGTAAATGAAATGTATCTAAATTATTTTCAAATCCATTCTCGAAAAAATCAAAAGAAACTTTTAGTTGCAATTTCACATCATTTGGATTCACAGGAAGAAAAAAATCAAGACAAAATGATTCAAGACTCCAATTGAAGTCGGTAGTCAGTATTGGCAATGTCCGTAATGATGATAAATTTGTTTGTGATTATTGTGGAAAGTTTCACAGGGATGTGTGTCGAGTTATGATCAGAGCCTATTTTCGATGCGGATCTACCAAACATTTTATGAGAAGCTGACCAAAGAAGTCAAGCATTAATGAAAATCAAGTTGTTAGATAGATGTCTGTTTCATAAAGAGGCAAACAACCAGGACAAAGTAGTAACGCTGGAAATACTCGCGATTGAACAAAGGTTAAGACATATGGATATGAGATAAGGGTGTCTGCTAGAACTTATGCCATTCAAGCCAGAGAGGAGGCTTCTACCGTAAATGTTATAACTAGTACTTTTTTTCTCTTTGATATTAATATATATGCATTGGTGGTTGGTCGACTCCTTCTTACATTTATATCATTTTAGTATCTAAAAAGAACATACCAATAAAACAGACTGAATTTGACGTTTTAGTAACTAAATCGTTGGCTCAAAATGTCACGGTCAGTTCAATTTGTAAAAAGTGTTCACTGAGAATTTAGGGTTGTGATTTTTCCTACTTATCTCATGTTATCATCATTCCATGAGATTGATGTAGTACTGAGTTTGGGCTGGTTCACTCTGCATGAAGCGGTAGTAAATCGTAGTGAGAAATAAATCGATTTGAGATATTAGATTTAACAAGTTAATTACTGTTGAGTTAGACAAAATTGATTGTGCTATAAATGTCATACCTGTGATTTCTACTTCGGGAATGGCTTGTAAAAAATGTGAAGCATTTTTAACTTACATTTTACATGCATGAGCATCAGAGTTGAAGATTGATTGGTTACCGGTAGACAGGAAATTCACTGATATGTTTAACGAAGAACCTGGATTACCATCAGAATGATAATTTAAGTTTGCAATTGAGATAATGCCCAAAAATACTCCGATATCAATTGCTTCATATAAAATGGCTTTGACTGAATCAAAAGAGTTAAAGGCACAGTTGCAAGAGTTGGTTGTTAGAGGTTTCATACGACCGAGTGTGTAATATGGAAAAATGATACTATCTTTATGAAAAAGAAAGATGAGATTATGAGAATTGTATAATGATTACAGATAGAATATCAGAGATACCATGAAGAATTAGTATTTGTTATTTTATAGAGATGAGCTACTTGTTTAGTAAAAGAGGACTACTATTTTTTTTAGTATTGATTTTCGACCAGGTGGTTATCAGCTTAGAGTTATGAAGCATATGTGTCGAAGATTACTTTCCATACTTGATATAAACAATGTGAGATTCTGATAACACCGCATAGATTATCGATCGCTTAGTCGTTTTACAGATCTAATAGACAGAATTTGCTAGCTATATTTGAACAAAATTGTTGCTATGATATCGATGATATTAAATCAACATGAGGAATTATATTGAACATGATCAACATTGGAAAACAATATTGCATATTTTATGAGAGAATCAAGTGTTTTTGAAAAATAGTATATATGAATTCTAATTTCGAGAAGTTTTTCTAGATCTTTTGATAACCACTGAAAATGCCTGAGTTACGTCGAACCAACTCTTGATAATTATGAACTAGGGAAACATCAGGAATTATTATAGAAGTGCATAGTTCTCTAGGATTCACTATATGTTATAGATGATTTGTTCAAGGATTTTGATGATAGCTCTAGCATTGATGAAATTGTTACAAATGGCAGTCTTGTTTGATTAAATAAATGCCAACAGAGTTTCAAACAAGCAAAATATATGTTAACAGAAGTTTCAAAATTGAATCTGAGTTAGCATAGATGTTTAGAGTTATGGAAAGATTGTTATCTAATCATCAATTATCATCCGGGTAAAAGCTAATATGACGAATGATTTGCTAAGCTAGAAATTTCTAAAAATTAGGAATAGTCACCTGAATTGAGAATGTGATAGTTCTATTCTAGTCGAGCTGATAACTAAACTGGTATTTTACAGGGAATTCAAGAATTGAGGAAGTATGTTCCAGAACGGTTAGCTAAACAGAAACTTGTAGAAAATTTTCAAACTTCAGTGGTCAGTTAGGATAATTACAGGAATCTGTGTTTTTGAAATTGTTTATGTGTGTTAAGAAATTTTAGAGTTTATAGTGAAATGTTAGTTCCGTCAAACTTAATGCTACTTATAATAATTTATATAAATTAAATAATAGAATGACACTACAAGACTTTATGCAGATGTAAATACCAAATTTCTTTGTATTAATCATAATTGAATGATAAGAAACTAGCAGGAATTGATTTGTTATATGAAACAAAAGAAAAGGTTTTGTTTATTTGAGATCATTTACAATCTACTTTAGACCATTAGAAGTCATATGCGAATGTAAAACGAAAAGATACCAAGTTTTAGGTAATTGATAGTGTATTACTGAAGTCTTCCTATTGAAGAAGTGTTACGGTTCAACAGAAAAGAAAAGCTTAGCCCGAAAGTCATAAGGCTGTATGAAATTATAGAGAGAATGAGTCTAGTGATTTACAAATTGGCGTTACCTCTGGGACTCGAAAAGATGCATGGTGTGTTTTAGATTTCTATGCTTCACGTGTGATAACTCCTGATGAGGTTGAATTGCAGCCCGATTTATAGTACAGTGAAGAACCTGCCAAAGTATTAGCATAGGAAGTAAAAGAACTGTGAAATAAATGAGTATCGTTAGAGAAAGTTTTGTGGAACAGTCATGGTACAAAGGAAAATAGGTGGGAAATAGAAAAAAATCAATGAGATCTTAGTACCTTAACTCTTTTCACAGATAAAAATTTGGAAGATGAATTTTCATAAGGGGGAAAGTTGTGATAGCCCATTTTTCAGTGGTTTTGGGATCAAAATTCTTTCAAGAGAGTCCATAGATATATTTAATTAACATTTTTGAGTTAAATATAGTATAATAGTGAATCATGATTTAATAGATTTTATTCATTTGTTAGTTAGTCAAGGTAAAAGTAATGTGTACCGAAAGTCTGTGATTTTGGAAAATGAGGTATCAAGAACTCATTTTCATAAATTGAGCTAAAAAATATTATTATTTAATATTTATGGAGCTAATATATGGGTGGATTGGAGCTTGGTTTGAAAATTGTGTTTAGTAGATAGTTAATTATGGAAAAAAGACTAAATCATAAAAGACGTAAAAGTTAATCGCTATTGATGATTATTAGCTAAAATGCATTATTAATGCTTGTTTAAGGATCTAAATGGTAATTAGACCCTTTTTAATGTTTATGGATGGTTATTGGGGGAATTGACTTAAAAAATTATGTGTTTTATAAAATTATTATAATAAAACATATGTTAAAATAATAATAATAATAATAATAAAAGTCATCATCTACAATTAGTCTTGCTACTGAAAATTAGAAATAAAAACTCCATGGAAGGAGAGCTTGGTGCATGGAGCCAAATTTGGATTCTTGCATATCAAGGATTGAATCGTATGAAAAATCATAGGGGAAAAAGGAAAAAATTGCAGAATAATTCCTATAAACAAATTTGCTTGTTGGTTGCATTAGGTAAGTTCATAGTGTATTTAAATGTGTTTATATATATTAATTGTTTATGAATCTTGAGAACTTAGATAGTTATTTTTGTGTAATGGAATTGAAATGTTAAAAACAAAAGCTAAGGTGAGTAATTACTAAATAACTAAGGTGAGTAATTACTAAATATTTATCCCTTGAAACCCTACTTTTGAGCTATATGACTTGATTTTTTCTAAACCTTATACTAATGAGTCATTTCTTATTTAATACTTATCTTTATTTTTCTCAAACCTTAGACTTAATTCGTCTAGAATATTTTTGTGTTTAAGTTTGAGGGAGTTACAAAGAAGTACAAGATGCTCAATACAAGTACAAAATACTGAGGTATATATAGTTGTATGCTCAAAAAGGTATTTGTATGTTGCTGTAAAAAAAAAAAGAAATTTTAGTTGTTGAAAAAAAGGAAGTACAAAGAGCATATTGAAAATAAGTTGGAGTTTTTGGAGATAATTGCATTTGGAAAGTCTGAGGTAAGTTGAGCCTAAGGGTTTAGCCTAAAATTTTTCTATCTTTTTCCTACCTTGACCCAAGCCACATTACTACCATGTTAAAGACCTATTGATTTAGACTCATGTACCTACTACATTAGTGGAGAGGAATTACTAAGCTCAACATATGAAGACATAATTTAAACTTTAGGATTGTTGCTTAGCATTACTCAAGGGAAACAAAAATTGATTGGAGAGAACTTAGTGCACATTCATGAGGAGAAGGCATTCAATTCATAATTTTTAATAGCACTCTAATGCTTTAGGAAATTTGGAAGATAGATATACTTGAGTTACATATTTGCAAAAATTTAATTTGAGTATAATTTCACTGATGCATGACCATACAAAGAATTAATTATGCTTAGTACGTTACAATTATGTGTTTTTGCCTCTATAAAGTGTCATTACTCGGGGCGAGCAATGAATTAAGTTTGGGGGTGTGATAACTCTAAAATCTAACGTTATCTTTAGCACTTTAAACTAATAATTCTTACAATTTTCAAGTGTTTGATAACAAATTTTGGATTTTTGTTATAATTTTGTCTTATTAGCTGATAGTAAGATGAATTTGCTAATTTGATCATTTTATACACTAAAACACATGATTTTTTTTTCATTTTTTAGACAATTGATGCACTAAAGAAAAAGGCAATCTTGAAGCTCATATTGTGATGCTCAATGCTATAGCATTTCCATAGCATAAGTGATGTAGAAGAGGGTTGATATATGGTCACCTTTGGACGCCCAATTAAAAGTCTTATCGAACTCTGGAAATTCTCTTGACCCAACTCAAGAATTGGGTCAGCAAAAATGGACAACCTGCTAAAAAGATAAGAGCCCAAATCATCCACTAAGGAAGAGAAGGCCAAGCCGTCCATAGAAGTGCCCAAATCAGCCACCCCAGACTTGGTAAAACATTTAAAATCAGCCGCAAAATTCCCACATGTAACCGTCCAACTCCCCTCCTCATTTCAAGGTTTCTCTCCCATGAATCAAGCAAAAATAGCAAAGCCATCCATCCACTTTCCTTAAAACAAAGGCCGGCCATGTGAAGAGAGATTTTCAAGGCTCTCATTTGCTAAAAATAGTCAGCCTCTACAAGTATAAATAGCCCCCAGTTATTCACTCATTTAACTCATCCCTCACTCACCATCTCTTTTCCCATTCTTCATTCTTTCATTTCCCATTTGAGAGAGCAATACAAGAGTTTGAGAGAAGCATTCCAGAAGTTCTTTGAGTAGCAAAATTCGACATCTTGAAGGCAATTGTGTGAAAGAGAAAAGTTGAAGAAAGGAGGAAAAAGAACACAAGCTAAGCTACAGAAAAATATTGGATTTGTCTTCTAGTTTCTTTCCCTTTTAACTTTTTATTTTGTTTTGAATTGATGAACATGATTGCTAAATATTTTTTGTTTTTAATTTAATTAAAATAACTTAATTTTTTTGTTGTTAGATTGATTGCATTCTTTTAGCTTAGATTGTTAAAATTCTATTAATAATGTTATGTACCTTGGTTGCTTATTCATTTAGGTAAAATCATGAACATGTTATTAATGGCATTATAAATGTAGGGAAACAATCAAATTAATTATTTAATCAAAATAATATTATAATTAATTGACAAAATATCTAAATGGTGCATGTTTGATCTTTTTATGATACATTAGGTCAAATTAGTAATAATACCGAAAGAAATTTATTACCTTACATAACCTAGGATTAATGTGATTAAATTGTTTTAGTATATAAATATCACTAGGTCAAATTAGTAATAATATCGAAAGAAATTTATTACCTTGCATAACGTAGGATTAATGTGATTAAATTGTTTCAATATATATATCACTATTACCTCACTTAAATGATGCCTGCTTATGACAATTAATAAGTTGGTTGAACATAGAAATATACTAGAAAAAATTAATAATTAAATAAATGTGATTTCATGGGTTAGTAAATAGCTAAGTTGCCATGGATTTCTTCCGTAACATCATTAAAACCGTTTTAATAATTCTCAGTTAAAGAATACAATTAATCTAACTCTTTCATGTCATAATAATTAAACCCAATTGCTCAACCTACTCACTGACCCTAACCACAAACCTCAAAACTTCTAACCCTAAATTTCAGGGTGTTACAACTCACCCCTCCTTAAAGAAATTTGTCCCCGAAATTTCCCATTAATAGAATAGTCGTCTAACACCAATCCCACAATTACGCTCCCGCTACGCACTCTAATCCCGAAGCACTACCATACCAAACTCAACCTTTACAAAAACAATCTTATATTACTAACGCACACACAAACACTCTCCAACGAATAATCAATAAAATCATTCTCAACCATAACACACAAAGTCAAAATAACCTACAACCATACCTGACTCAATGTTGATAAGGGCACTCCCTAATCCGATGCCCTGTGGACCTGCATCTAAGACACGCTCTTTACTTTTTCCAATAATCACTCAGATGACGCTTCTTACAATGCCCACAGACCGAAACATTCGCGCCACTACTAGAACCTTCCGCATCACCTTTGCTAACACTCATCTGCGATCTTACACGTTTCGCAAACTGAGGCTCTAACCTCAAAGGACTATGATCTCTCTTCTTCCAACAATCCACACATCTACTGTGAACCATTTCTCTAATTCGCTCTAAACTAGCCTCGAAAACTTTCTTTAACACTTCTCTCACTACCCGAGTCAATGCCTTGGTAACAACTTCTGGTTTATCGCTACCCGCAACTGGCAAAACTACTTTGGCCTTTGACTCCTGAATAGATACACACATCCCAAAGAAGTTGACGACTCCTCGAGAGTCTCACCAAGATGATCTTCATAATCTCGCTTACCACCAGAATCCATATCGAACCTCGAAACTACTCTTAAGAAATCTTCAATACCAAAACCGAATACAAGCATCAATATCTAAACATTACAGTTCTAATCTTATGGAACTAATCTTACATTCCTAGAGTTTCACACGAACCAGCATCGAAGTCTCAGACATCTCATTTTCGCAAATTCAGTGAAAACACAAATCCTTTCAAAACACTATGGTATAGTTTATCGAAAATATTTTCAATACATGCGCATGCAGAAACGTAAAAACACAGGTCAAGTTTTTGTAAACCTGGCTCTAATACCACTAAATGTAGCACCTAAAACCCGAGCTAAAAGTTTAGACCGAATTCTGAAGGTTACGTTGGCCAACAAAGTGGCAGAAACAAAAACTCTGATTAAAACTAAGAAATATCATTGATTGCTTCATCTTTATGAATTTAGTTAAAACTTATTTAATCTTTTGAAAAAAAATAACTACTTGACGTTGAAAACAACTGGAAATAAATCAAATTAACACTTCTTGCACAACTTCGTAACATACCAAAAGTTTCCATTTGAAATTCAAAATTTCAGAATAAACGTTGTACGAAAAATATATGTTTTTCTCAAATATGTAAGAACCTTGAAACGATAGCAAAAACCTATCTAAAAACCATGTGAGCAAGTTCTGAAATGTTGCCTAAAACTGAAAACACATAGATTATTGAAAAGTCAAACTCTAACCCATACCACAGTTTATATAATCAGTATACAAATAATCTTAAAACCACCGCATAAACTTATGAAAATTTTATTTAAACCGAATTAAACCATAACTTTTTAAGACTTTCGGCTGTCGAGTCTAGCTTCAAAACACCAGAATTACCTAAAAGGAAGGAAACTAATAGGAGGTTGAGCTACACGCGCTCAGTGTGAGTCCAAAATCAAATCAAAAAGTGGTTGACAAAGTAGCAAAGCGAATAATTCTGATACGTGCACAGAGATAGAATACAAACAACTTATATCAAATAATCAGTCTTACAAGTAGTCCAATAGCAAACGTAACATAGAGTTATTATTCCAAAACACACCAATGCAGAAACACATCAAACTATTCAAATTCTTAAGCAATTAATTTCACAATCATACAGACAGACTTATACATAAATGTGAAATGAATACATCCGAATAAAATCCAGCCCAACCAACCAAATGCCTCTCCAACCACCCTGCACACCACAAATAAGCTATAGCAAGCCCAACCACCCTGCACACCACATAGGACCTTGATAGGCCCATCCAACCTACACACCACATATGTGGAACTAAGCCACTCGAATTAAGATATGCAGCTGAGCTTACATAAGTATAAAATAATGCAGTAAACTGCTGTACAGAAATATTGTAGTTCAACTGTCAAATCAGTCTTCCTTCTCTTCGCAACCAAAAATAACAATTTTATGCAAATGTATGAATGCACACCAAACACTAATGGTCTCACAAATATAGCAACTCATATTTAGTCATTCAATTTTAGAATCAGCTTTACTTCCATTATAATTAATATGTAACGATAACAAAAATACCTCAAATTCATTTATCACATCACCTAAACACATGAACAAACAATTAACTTAAATCCTGTAATTGTAAATAAGCACTCGGATCTAAGTGGAAAATAGAGTCCTAACACATTTACAAAGGCCTGACCGAGAGTCGAAACATGCAAAAATACAAAACGAGCCACAATACACCACAGAACAAAAATTTACGAAATAGGGCGACACGGTCGTGTGCCCCGGCCGTGTGGAAAGATCTAGGTCGTATGAAGAATAACATGGCCATGCAATTGAGGCACACGCCTGTGTGGAAGAAGCACACGTCTGTGTGGAAGAAGCACACAACCGTATGGAGGAGATACACGTCCGTGTGACTGAGTTACATAGCTATGTGAGTAGCCCGTGTAACTCACTATCTAAAAATGTCAAATTAAGGAGTAATGTAGACACGACCGTGTGGAAAACTCACACGCCCGTGTGGCTAAGAGACATGACAGTGTGTCCAAGCCACATGCCCGTGTGAAAATTTACAAAATTCCGAAACAGTAACCATGTGGCCGTATGTCAGGCCATATGACACCAAAATTCACCCAAAAACCCTAATTCTTAAAGTCACACGGCCATGTGAATCGCCCATGTACGGCACACGCCCATGTGGCCACCTGTGTGGCCACCTGTGTGGTCACGAAACCATACCAAAATAGACTGAAAATTGAGAATTTCTTCAATAAAAGGTCCCTAACCTCTATTAGTTTAGAAACACACATTAAATCAGCACCCTGGGCACCAAGAACTGATCAATTCTTCCATAAAACTGTAACTTAATTACTAGCTTACAAAACTATCTTAAAACCTTAATAAACAATAATGAAGATACTAGAAAATCAAATCAAAATTCAAAGGTACTTACACATTTCCACACCTAAACAAACTAATCATGCAATTCCTCTATTGAAATGCTAAACTCAAAGATTTATTGCCAAACAAAATTGATGCAAAAAGCCCCCCAACAATTTAATACTCCGACCAAAAAGAAAAATAAAGGAAAACAAAAAGAATAATGTAAGAAGGAGAGAGAACTGACATGAGAAAAAAAGAGAGAAAAGAGAAACGTGTGAAAAGATTTTGAGATAACTCCCTCTTTCAGATTAAAGTTTAAAATAAAAATAAAAATAAATAAGTCTTTAAAATTAAAAAGCAAAACTAGAATAAAATTAATTCCTCTTTAATACACATGAGGACTTGAACCTTAGACCCAAAGGTAAACTAACACACCCACAACCACTGAACCAATAGGCTCATTCTGACATTAAAATGTGAAAATAAACCCAATTGCTTAACCTCTCACTAACCATAACCATAAACCTTAAAACTTCTAACCCTAAAATTTAGGGTATTACAATTATTATAAAAATGCGCTCACCATGGGATCCTACATTCCATCCAATTGGAGACATTCTATAATGGTCTCAACATACACACGAGAATAGAGGTAGATGCCTCTGCAAATAGAGCACTTCTTTCTAAGTCCTACAATGAGGCTTACGAAATTATTTAAAGAATTGCTAGCAATAACTACTAGTGGCCAATCAACTGAGTAGCCACAGGAAGAAAAGTGGCAAGAGTACATGAAGTGGGTACCCTTACTTCTCTTGTAGCTTAAGTATATTCTATGTCCTCTATGCTTAAAAATTTTACTGTTAACAGTTTCAATAGCATGACAGGACATCAGCCAAGCAAGTTTGAAAACATATCTTGTGTTTATTGTGGAGATGGACACACGTTCAAAAATTGCCCATCAAACCCAGAGTCTATTTACTACATCGGTAATCAGAATCAAAACAAAAGTGGGTCAAGACTGTAGTTAAATTACTACAATCCTTCATGGTGAAACCACCCAAATTTCTTATGGAGTAATTAAGGAGCCGGTCCTAGTAACACTTATATGCAATCTAGACTTAATCAACCGTCAAGGTTTCTTCAACAAGTTCATAAACCTCCGCAAGCTGAATATTTCAAAACAACTTGTTGAAAGCATATTTGCAAAGCATGATGTCACTTTAAGAAATTTGAAGAATCAAGTAGATCAGCATCCCAATGAACTTCAAAATAGACCACAAGGTGCTTTGCCTGGCAACACTAAAAAACCAATAAGTTCGGCAAAAGAGCATTGCAAGGTGGTCACATTGCAAAGTGGAAGGTCATTGGAGCCCAAAGTTGTTAAGGTTGAAGATGAGACTATTGTAGTCCAAAACAAAGAGGAAGTTTAATCGGGTGTTGAAACTCCCACCTTCAAGAAGCCAAATTTTGTGATCTGTATTGAGGTAAACCCTAAACCAATCAGCACTGATAATCTGACACCTGTGTCTAATACAGAAAAAGTGTCGCAGAAGACTTGTCCACCAAAAGTTAAGTTCTTACAGCCTCCATATACTTAAATATTTTAGAAGCAGTAGCAGAATACTCAATTTAAGAGAATTTTGGATGTATTGAAAGAAATGCATATCAACATTCCACTTTTGGAAACCCTAGATCAAATGCCCAACTACGCGAAAATTATGAAGGAATTCCTTTTTAAGAAAAGAAGGTTTAGGGAATTTGAAATTGTAGCCCTAACTACAAAATATGGCTTATTTTTGTAGAACAATTTGCCTCCTAAGATGAAAGATCCAGGGAGTTTCACCAGACATTGCAATATTGGAGAAACCTATTGTGGTAAAGCTTTGTGCGATTTGGGATCGAGTATCAACTTGATGCCTATGTCAGTGTTTAGACGATTAGGTGTTGGTGAGGCCAGACTGACTACTATTACACTCCAACTAGTAGACAGATCAATAGCACATCCAGAAGAGAAGATTGAAGATGTATTGGTACATGTTGATAAATTCATATTTCATGTTGATTTTATTATCTTAGATTTTGAAGTAGATAAGGAAGTACTAACATCCTGGAAAGGCCTTTCTTGGAAACCGATAAGACATTAATCGATGTGTAGAAAGGTGAATTCACCATACAAGTTTAAGATGAACAGGTGACCTTTAGTGTACTCAAGAACATAAGATTTCCTAATGAAGTTAAAGATTGTGTTACTATTTCCAAGGTAGATTTGTCAGTTCCTACAAAATTAGAACTTAACTCTCTAAATGATCCGTTGGAAGGTACTTCATCTAACTCTCCAAATCGAGATGAAGAAGATGAGTGTTTAGCTTTGCTGGAAGCTAACTCAAAAGGATTCTCTCCTAAAGTTTGGTTTACGTCATTATAGCTATCATTTTGTGTATACAAGCAACCCAGACTGTCAATTGAAGAACCACGCGAGTTAAACTTCAAGATTTTGCCTCCTCACCTGAGATATGCTCATGTAGGTTCTTTTTATATTTCACCTGTCATTAATCCAATAGTTTTTCAAAAAGTAGAGCTATCTGTGGTTTTGAAAAAACATAAGAAGGGCATCGAGTAGACTATTACAAATATTCGAAGTAACAGTTCTTCTTTGTGTACTCTCAAGTTATTGCTAGAAAATAATGAAAAGGGATATATCGATGAACAAAAAAGGTTGATCCAATCTCGAGTATTTAACCCAAGAAATTCAAGTCTCGATGGTTAGAAGCCGGAATCATTTATCCCATCTCTAAAAATTCTTGGGTGAGCCTTATTCAGTGTACACCGAAAAATGATGGAATTACAATGACTAAGAATGACGACAATGAGCTAATTCTTGCAAAAATAATCACAGGATGAAGGATTCATATGGATTACAGGAAGTCAAACAAGGCCAAAAGGAAATATTATTTACTGTAGCCACTCCTTGATTGGATGTTGGACAAACTTGTTAAACATCCCACTAAACTATCCCATTGTTTGAAGCATCTGAAACATCACGAGCTTGAACGAGAACTGCGGTGCCTCGATCTTAGGTCTAACAATACCCAGAGTAAGCTCATGGAAAAACTGCACGACATACTGTCTTATAGCTTGGTACCTATCATCAGTAACAAGGACTGGCTTACGAGCATAAGCAGTTTCATTCCCTTGATCTTGATTCTGGTTTTCAAGATACATTTCTTCAACTTGTCTCTAGGCTTGTCTTTCTCTTCTTCTTCGTTTGAAAGTTCGTCTGATTTCAGGGTCAACTGGAAGTAAGGCAATAATTCAATCAATGCTCATAAACTCCTAAAATAAAAATCACAAAAATTATCTAAAATAATAGAAAACTAAACCAAATTGAAAAAATAATTTGACAAGTAATGATTAAATCACAGTCCCCGATAATGGCGCCAAAAACTTGTCTTGAAATATTTAATTGATGTGCAAGTGTACACAATCGTTGACAAGTAATAAAGTAGTAAGTAAGAGTTATCCTCTCCACAAAGACTGTAAATGTAAATCAAAAGTTACAAAATTAACACTTAACAAGTTGGTTGGTGAAGAGATAAATAAAAAGTGTGACGAATTTCCTAATTACCCTAAAAATTAAAATAAGTGTGCTCACAAATAAAATAAACACTGAATTATGCAACTTTTTAAGAGTTAACCACAATAGCATGCATGTGTTAGAATAATTATCCTTTCAAACTTTTAGAATTATTTAAACAATGTTAAAAGATGTTACAGATTTTTTCGTGGCAAGTTGACAATTTATTAACCCTATTAAATTAAGTTATAATGTTGTATTTACTTAATTAATAAGTTCATCTAGCACATTTCTATGTTCAACCAACTCACAATTTCATAAGCAAACATCATACAAAGGTTATGTAAGTAACCATAATTTTAATATTATTACTAATTCAATCACTAAGTGATCAAACATACATCATTCAAGTATTGTGTCAATTAATTATAATCTTGATTGGATTAAATAACTAATTCAATTACTTCCCTTCATTCACAATGCATGAGAAACATGTTCATAGTTTTACTTAAATGAATAAACAAATCAAATGCACAGAACACCTTTAGCAAAGCTAAATAATCTAAGCTAAGGAAATTAAATCATTCTAATGCCAACAAAATTAAGCAATCATGATTATATTCAAAGAAAAAAACTTAGTTGCAATCATGTTTCTTGAATTGACCAAAAATAAAAGATTGAAGAGAAAGAGAATTACTAAGACGTTTCTGGTGGATCTCTATAGTATTACTCACTTTGCTCCTCATTTGTTCTTCTCTTCTTGTCATGACTGCCAAGCATAAAAGCTCTCAATATTGTCGAAAGTGGCTGCTCTCTAAACCTTACAAATACTCTCTCAAGTGGAAATGGATGAATGGAAAATAAGTGAAACGAATTAAAGAGAGATGGATGTGTGTAGAGGAAATGAAATATGAAGAATGAGTTCATGATGAGAATTGAATGTAACTCCACTATTTATACTTGAGAGCCCCATAGATTCTTTGCTATTTTTAGCATCTGATTCCCCTTGAATTTCTCTTAGAGGTGGTCGGCCCCTTGAGTTAAAGAAGGTGGATGGATGGTTTGGTATTTTGGGAAGGATGTTAGCTTGATTCATGCTTGATTTAAGGGAGAAAAGGTGGAGGGAGTGGATTGTTTGCATATTTTGTGGAAATGGAGGTTGGTTGCTTATTTTAGAAGCTGATTTGGTGGTTTACCAAGTCCTCCTTGGACGGTTTGACATCCCCATGGCCGATTGGCCTCTTTCCTCCTTTAGTGGATAATTTGGGCTTCATTCTTGGCAGTAGGCCCAGCTTCAGTGACCCATTTGAAAGCCGGGTCAAGGTGAATTTGAGAGTCCAAATACTTAATTTGAGGCGCCTCATGTTGATTATTTATCAACCCATGTCTGCATGGCTTATGTTGTAGAAATGTTATAGCATTGAGCATCAATAGGTAAGCATCACAGCTGTCTTCTTTCTTCTAGTGCTTCAAACTACTTCGAATTGGCAAAAAATATGTAAAATTAGCATGTAATTAAGTAAAGATATAATTCTATTTTAAATTCATCCAATTTGACAAATTTTTAATAAAAAATACATAATTTTCATGAATTACTAGTTAGAAAGTGTTGTAAATGTTTATATAATTTAGCGTTATCAGGTTAAGTTTTCAAGTGCCTGTCCATAATATGCATGTATTGTGCTATGAAGGCTCAAACTAACTCTTTCTATGTACAGAATCGATTTCTAACTAATTATGTACTAGTGAGAAGTACACTCGGTTAAGCTATCTTGGAAAATGTGCATTAGAAGCTTCTTGTCTCTAGAATATACTACCATATTGTAGCGGTACATGACAAAATGAGTGACAAGGCAACTAGTTTCGTCAAACCTTTCGAACTTGGGTACCTTGAACTTCGGAGGTACTACCACATTGAGAACAAGGCATAAGCCTTCGCCCTCTATGGACCCAAAGGAATCGAATCCTCCAATTTCTCTCATTCTTTCCTTAAGCAAATCAAGTTGGTGAGCTTCAATGACTTTTCCCTTATCAAGTCATTTCATTTCTTCTTCCTCTAGGGTAGCTCTCGGCTTAGGTACTTGGATGGTTTCCCCTAGTGTTGAAACATGCGTTCCCTCATGGTAATACTCTCCCTCCTTGTAGGGTAATTTTTGGATAGAATGGTTTCCCATTACAACAGTTCCATCACCCTTCTTCTCTTTCTCTCTAAATAATGTGGCCATCTTTTCCATAAGCGTGTTCATATGCTCTTCCAATCTAGCTATCCTTTCTTCTGTCATCTTTAGCCTAGGACAAGGTGGAGTATGAATGAACTATCCGCGGACCTTTATGAATGAATAATGAATCTATAAGTATTCAAGAATACAAAACAAAGGTTTATAAAACTAATAATGTGATGATTATATGCAAATACTATGCTTCAGGAAGACGAATGTATGAACATAAAACCAAAAAGAATCTTATTGGACCATATGTGTCGTAATCAAGAAACATGATGTTCACTGAAAGACATGTACACACTCATACTAAACAAAAAATGCTGACAAAGTACATCTCACCAATAAAATGATTTATTATACAAAAGATCAAGAAACAAAAAGTATTTGATATTAATACAAATTTATGAAAAAAGGATAGAGAATCATCAAATTAACATGAGTAACAAAAAATAATGATGCAACTTACAAGGTTTTAATTCTATCGAAGCTTAGGTTCAACTCCTATATATAATTTTACACATTAAAATGGAAACTACTTGTTGGCTTATAGCTGACCCTAATGCACAAGAAACCCAAGTCTGAAATAACTTCATTCGTGATAGATGTGTTCCCTTTAGAAAGGTTAGCCATTGGGAGGTAAGGCTTCAATAGAGTATGCAGTGATGATGTCACATGAACGCTACATCAGCCTTAACCATGAAATGGTCTCTAAACTTATGCAGTGGCAAAGGCCGCACGAAAGCCTGAGACCATTCCTTTTAATGGGGCAAATCTAAATGTAGAATCGAATTCATGATACAAGATGAATGACAATTATAATACATGTAAAATAAAAAAAAATGAAGTTGAACATCAATCAATGAATAAAGAATATATATACATATCAATGAATCAAATATATACAACACATAACATAAGAGAACTTAACACCAAACCCTTCCTAGGTTGACTATCAAAATCGGTCCCCCAATTGAGCCACCAAGTTGTCTTAACATTGCTTGGGTCGAGGGGACCTAACAAAGCTAGACATAAGGAAACTAAAATAAAAATTTAAACTTAAACTTAAACTTAAACGGTAAAAATCTAAAATCTGATTGAAAATAAAAATTAAAGTCTAATAAAATGATAGTACATAAATCTAAAATCAAAAATATAAATCTTATTCAAATCTAAAATAAAAAGGAAACTAAAAATCTAATCTTAAAAAAAAACATATCATTCAAATCTAGAACTTAAGATCGAAAAAAAATCTAATTTAAGTTTAATATTTGAAATTAGAAATATATAAAATCCAAAGAAATATAAAAATCTAATTTAAGTGAAAAGATTTTGTGTTTAAATCTAGCAATCTAAAATTCAAAAATCTAATTCAAAATCTAAAGTTGAAAATCCTAAATTCTAAGAAAAATCAAAATTTAATTTAAAACTTAATATTGAAAAGCTTAAAATATAAGATCTAAGAAAATCAAATCAAAATTTAATTTAAAACCTAATATTTAAAATGCAATACATAAAACCTAAATCTTAAAATATTAAAGCTAAAGATTTAAAATCTAACTTCTAAAAACTTAACATTTACATAAAAAAAATTAAAATAAAAACAAACTTACATTTACATAAAAAAATTAAAATAAAAACAAACTTTTTTCTAATAATATCAGGTTCTCTAATATCAAAACCTAACTTAAATTTAGAATATATCAAAATAATCTAAAATAGGATATTATAAATTCAAATTACAAATCAACCTATAATAAACAAATCAATATATCAAAATTTAAATCAAATAATTAAATAAATAAAAGTAAAAAATAATTAAAGGAAACATGAGAATATATATCCAAAATAAAATTAATGTCCAATTAATATAACTAAAATGCATGAAATAAATACATAAGAGGGTGTAAATAAAATTAATGGGAATTTAAAATAAGAGAAAATAAGACTTTCAATTAGAATTAAAACTAAAATTTGAATCAAAATAAAATAAATAAATAAATAAGGAAGAAAATCAATCAAATAAATTAAATAAAAGAAACCAAATAAGATAAAAGAAAATAAATTTGTGAAAAATAAAGGGACCAAAAGAGCAATTAATTTGCTCATAATTTCAAATTTTGAACAAAATTAAAAACCGAATAGACTAGAGTTGCAATTGTGTCAAAAGGCAGCCCCTAGTTGCAACCTCAGAAATACGGAGGGGCTCATTTGAAAAAATCCTATTAGTGCCTCTATAAAAGCAAGAAAAAAAATTGATTTAACTCAATTGCTTCTTTCATTTTTATTTTGAAAAAGTATGTCTTCCACACTTCAGAGAGTAACTACTCGTTCATTTGGAATTCACTAGCAAAGGTTTGGCCCCTTCTTTGCCAAAGCCTCCTCTAGTTTGTTGGTGATGGTTCCATTGTGAAATTTTGGACAGACAATTAGTAAGCGAATTTTGGTCCTCTTATTAATTAATGTCGTTCCCCTTCCTTCATTGACACTTTTATCACTCTGAATAAGGCTATTTCCACCAATGGTGATTGGAATTGGGATTATTTTTTATGTTTTCTTAATAGCAATGTTATTTCACATATTGCAGGAATTCCAGCACCTAATCCCTTGGTTGGACAAGATTCTCTTATATCTAGTTGGTCTACAAATGGTGTCTATATAGTGAAGTGAACTTACAATATGCTCTTAAAAAATTCTTTAATGACAAATGAAACTTAGTTTGGAGACTTGAAGGCCCTCAACAATTTCGTCAATTTCTTTATCTAGTCTTGAAGGAGCGCCTTTTGACTAATTTGGAGTGATGTAAAAGAGGGATTTCTAATGACCCTTCTTGTGTAACTTGTGGTTTTGTTGAATAATCTTGTATCCACGTTCTTAGAAACCAACATGCTAAGGATGTTTGGAAACAGATTCTCCCTTCGAACCTCTTTACCCAATTTTTCACTTACTTTTTGTAGGATTGGATCTTAGCAAATTTAAGAAATGATCTCAGTTTAGATTTCCAAGACGTGGCTTGGTCATCCTTTTTCAGCATTGTTTGTTGGAGACTATAGAAACAAAAGGATTTTAAGATTTTTTCATGACATTCCTTTGAATTCAGTAAATGTCATTCAATCTTCGTGGGGTTGGGCAAAGTGTATCTAGATGAGGCCAGAAAAGATCGGGGTCCCTTCCAGCATTAGTAGAAAGGACTGTAGATGACTCTCACCTCCCACTAGCTTCTTCAAATTGAATGTCGATGGTGCACGCAACCCATCTTCTGGTCTCGCTTCCTCAACTATTGTCACAAGAGATGAGCATGGCAAATGGTTTTGGGGATTTGGGAGGAATATTGGTAGTTGCAGTGTTGAACAAGCTAAGCTTTAGGCCATATACGATGGGTTACAATTTGCATGGAGCGCCAAATGGAAAGAAGTTAGAGTAGAAACTGATTGTGATACAGCTGTCAAAAATATCCTTGGTGGCCTTAAGAGACATACGAATAGAGATTTGGTCTCAGGAATTCAAGAAGTCTGTAAGCGTGATTGGCGTGTGGTCATCAAACAGATTCCAAGAAATGCAAATTTTGCACCGCACATACTGGCAAGCTTAACAAAGGATTTCCCACATTGTCCACATGACTGATTGTAATTGATTTCATTTTTTATTACCAAAAAAAAAGTATGTCTATGTCTTCCTCTTTTTTTCCTTTGCTTCTCTACTCTGTGTTCTTCTCCGACCCCGGAGCACAATGGTCGATAAATTGAAACTCTTTTTAAAAAAAATTCCTAAAATGATTTTTAAAAAATTTATATCTTAATAAACTTTCTTTTTACTTTTGAAAATAAGAACCGAAGAGGCTCCCATTTTTTATTTTTGGGTTCTTAAGTTTTGTAAGAAAAAGTAAAAAAGACAATGAAAGAAAAAAAATAGAAAGAAAGAGGATAGGAACAAAAAAAGAAGCCAAGGGTTCATTGTGCCCATCAACCATAGAGGCCTAGTGGTCGCCGTCATTGGAGGCACACCCAATTATTCTTACATGCATGCCTACTAAAAAAATGGCTGAGAGCCAAAAAATAAAAGGAACATACCTTTGATTTTCTCAAATCTTTTTTTCCTTTTTGTTTTTTTTTATCTATTTTGTATATTTTTAAGGTTTTTTTATTATTGACACCACTAACAGTTAACTTTTATCAAAATGTTTTATTCATTTTCAATTACTTGTAATTCTGACTAAATTACTAAAAAATACCTTTTTTTTAAAAAAATATCAGATTAAGTCTTTTTTTTTTAAATACGGGATTAGGCTGTATTTACGGAAAACACTTCTAATTGGGATGCCCAATGTTTGTTTCTTCTTCTTTTTATTTTTGGTGTCATTTTTTGTGAAAATAAAGCTTACAAAATAGGTTTTTATAAAGACTCCAAGTCTCATTTTCCTTATTTTTTAAGCGATGAGATATGGGATATGAGTATATATGGGCTTATAATCTATTTGCAGCTTGTTCCTAGATTATATGGGATTACTTACTCTTTTAACTAACAATATAAGATTAAAGGCTACACTTGATTTTTAAAAATTAAAGCTAAAATAATATATATTTAACATATTCAAAGATAAAAACTAAAATATGTGTCACTATATTATCTCTATTAATTTTTACACTTTAATATCTATATATAAAATATTATGTGTTACTATATGTGTAAGTTTGTCTTTCCTTTTTTATTGGACTTTCTTTACAACGATAATATTTGTATAAGAGTTTATGATGTTTTATTTTGTTGGACTTTAATGTATAAAGTTTTGTCTTTAATTTTTAAAAATAAGGGAAATGAGACTTGGTGTCTATATAATGACTTTTTTATAAGGTTTTTTTTTCACAAGAAGTGGCATCAAAAAAAATAAAAAAGACAATAGGGTAGAAAACACTTCTAGTTGGAAGCTTTTTTTTGCAAATCACTTTAAAACGCTTTCAACTAGAATTGAAAATGCTTCCAATTAGTAAGGTTTTCGTAAATTTAGCTTAATCCTGTAATTTTTCAGAAAAAAATGACCTAATCTGGTAATTTTTAGAAAAACGGTATCTTTTAATAATTTAGTCTGTTATTCTAATTTTGTTTGGCTGAAATGAATGGTTTTTTTCTAATGTGTTCACATTATGCGGTCATAAGATCTTAGTGTTTCGAAACCTTGCTTTAAAATTGAAAGCAATAGTGGGCCATTGGGCCTTGAAAATGGACTAAAATCTATTGGCAATTTAAAGTAAAACAAGCCTCAAATTACGTGTCTACAAAGGTAAAAAGTTTTGACCAAAACTTGGAAAAATATGTCCACGCCCAAAATAAATTAAAATAAATAAAATATAATTAATAAAAAATAAAATAAATTGGGTTACCTCCCAAAAATCACCTTTAGTTCACATCTTTGTCTAGACATTGCTGTTTATGTTTTATTTATAATTATTATACAAAAAATAAATAATTATTTTTGTTCGAGTTTGAGGGGGTCTAAATTTTAAATTTTTTATCTAAGTTCCAATTCAAACAAGAAATAGCCCAGCTTGGAAGTCGGAAGAAGTCGTTGCTTCTAATGAATCTCATTTTTGAGTAATTAATTGAAAAGCTGTTTTTCTAAACGTAATATACAAATTGTAGGTTGAAAATATAGGGTTTCTCAATCCTTTTGCAAATATTATTGAAGCTTTTGGGTGTGTAGGGTGGATAGCGAAGTAGCTTGAAACATGCTACTGATCTGCTTAAGAAATGAAGGATTAGTTTAGTTGTAATCATCCAACTTCATGAGCGGTTCTCTAGATTTGAGTTAATATAGCTACAAAAGAGACTCGACCGTCCAGAGCCAGGTTCCATGAATATGCTTTCCAATATTGAAATTAATTTATTGAAAAGTTCAACGACAAAGCTGGAATAGCTCAGTTGGCTAGAGCATGTGGCTGTTAACCACAAGGTCGGAGGTTCAAGCCCTCCTTCTAGCGTTTTTTACTTTTCGTTTAGTTTCATCTTCGGTCCCTTTAAATTGACTTTTGCTTTAAGAAATGATGGTAGTCAGAAGAAGAGCACCAGCTGCTGTTATGGCATGGAAGGTCAGGGTGGTAATGAAAACAAAGTTTTTTTTTTTTTCCTATTTTTTAGACACAGTTAAATTACTTTAAAGTGTTTAAAGATTAAATTCAACAATATTTATTATATTTTCAACTCGTTGTTTTAATATAAAATTTCAACTCTATTTTTTTTACAAAATATTTTCAACTCTAATTTGGACTATATCACATTTTACATGATTTAATCAATGTATACTTTTATATTGTTATTGAACACATTTAATTTAGTTAATTTCTCTTGAGTATATTTTCTTTTGAATATATTTTTTTTAATATGATCATTTATTATATATTTTTCATAATTTTTTCAATTCGACTTAAATGTTAGACACAAGTTCAGAAGATTACATTAGTCACCAAAGTGGCTCAATAATCTATCAGTATTTTTGAAAACGATCCTTTTAAAACATTTTTTTAATTTGTTTAGAAAACTTTGCTAAATACATTATTTATTATTCCTCAAGCATTGTTTATTATCTAACAGCGGAAAAGGTGACAATTACTTATGTTTTTAATAAAATCGGAGTTCATCAAATAATAATAGTCTAATAGCCTTATTAAAATTTATGGTTTAATGTTATCCAAAATAAAATAAAACCTAAATCCTAAGTCTCATGTCACGGTTTATAAATAAATAACACAATCTTTTTGAGGAAATAAAAAAATTTAAAGGAACTTAAAATATTAAGATAAAAAATGAACTAAGTCGAGTCCCTCCGGATGCCTCGCCCACGTCCTAACCTAGTGGGTTATCTGAAATGATGAAAATTAAAGGGGGAGTGAGCTATGACACTCAACGTGAGTTCATTTACAATAAAATCAATTAAAACAGTTGTTAGGACACATTAAATAACATTGCAAGTAATTATCATATATAGCAATTTAATTCAGAGTACGATTTTTCAATGTAATCATCATTTAAGCATTAGAACTCACAATCACAAATTTCAAAATAGTCAAATTCTCAGATTAGCCCACTATAACCATATAAAAATATACACACATTTAAATATGTGTATCCACTCATATGCTCATAAATTTCATAACATCATTTCCAGATTTGTATGAACATGATATCAAAGATGCTATACAATTTCAGATTTAAACAATATTTATCCTACCCCCACCGTTACACACCACATTGAGTTCTCCAGAACTCCAACCACCATAACACCAGTTTGTGGATTAACCACCATTATATGGCAGCCTTGACTGCCAATGGTTGTAGACACACACAAAAATGATGCAGTTGGAATCTACTTTAGCTATAGGTACACAGCAAAATGTTGCAGATGAAACTTGCCAATGGTCGTGGAAGTACAACATACTCGCAGATAAAAGCTGTCAGATGGTTGTGAATGTACAACAAAATGACGCAGTTGGAATCTGCTTTGGCTATAGGTACACAACAAACATTTAAATGCAGATATATTGTTGTTACTTCCTCCGATCATATCAACCCACCCCATGCAATGCATTTAAGGCATAATAAATAATCTATCACATGGTCAATCAGTAGAAATTCAAGCTATGCATGTATTCAGCATTGATAATAATATAGGGCACGTTATTCATTCAATTGCAAGTATATAGATACAAAGGTACTATATATTATTCATTATTTATGAAAATATTCATAAATTTAATTAAATAGCATATAAAATTGATCAATCATGGCTTCTAGCATATCTAATATCATCAGGGACCTATTTCCATAATTTAGTTCACTAAAAATAGTTCAAAACCTATTAAGGGACTAATCTGATCAAATTATAAAATTTTAGGTCAAAATTATAATTTCCAAGTTTCAAGGGACACATGACTGTGTGGGAAGCTCTGGGCCGTGTGGAAGGGGTACATGACCATGTGGCTAGATCGTGTAAGAGATTGTAGTCATGTGACATTGGAAATTTTGACCTACAGGTGAGACATGACCGTGTGTGAGGTCATGTCATGTGAAAGTCGAACATCTTAAGGTTTTCGGAGTGACATGGCCATGTGCGAGGTCGTACAGTCCACACGAGTGGCCCACACGCCCATGTGGTAGGTCTTTTTGTCTGGATTAGGTTCAATTTTGTCTTGATTTTCTCAAAAAAGAACACACACCTAACTTGTTGGGTCTCGTACGATGATCCTCATGTCCGAATTTGATTCGGAATACCTATAATGGGACTTTCGATCGACAAAACACAAGAATTAATATCAACTTTTAAGATTTATCAAAACTATCAAGATTTTTGGGAAAGTTCATAAAAGATTCGTATCCAATTTGAAAGATTGACAAGAACAATGTTTATTCCAGAGTTTTAGGATTCTATGAAATCAAAAATATGAATGATTACCAATCTTGACACGTTAGAAACAAAATTGATGGTGTTACGTTAAATTGACACGAAAGATGGATTGAACGGGTCTGAATCTCAAACTTGGGATCAAAATAAAATTTCCAGCAAAAGAAAAAAATAATTGTAAAAGAAGAGATGAAGAAAGAATGGGGAAGAAATAGGGAAATAAATTTTAGTTTAGGTTGAAAAGGAAAACCAGAATTGTAATTTGATTAGGAAGGAAGTTATAAATGGTTAGGTTAAGCAAATTTCGGAGGGCTGTTTTGACAAATTAATCGTTCTTCCAAAATTAAGGAAAAATAAATGGGAGAAAAAGAGTTGTCATGGATAAAACTTAGGGCAAGGAGAAGTATACTAAAACCTTAGCACTTGGGCTACTACACAAATTTGGTCATTTTCTATCACTTTTTAGTGGTGTTCAATCGGTTAACCGACTCGAACTACCATTAACCGAATTAATCGACCTTTTTAAATCGTTAATAGAATTGAAATTTTTTCAAAAAAATTTAACCGAACTAAACTTTTTCAGTTAATTCGGTCGGTTAATCGAATTAACCAAAATTTATATGTTTTTTTTTTATTTTTGGTTAAAACAAGTATAAAACATATAAAAAATTAAACGAATTAACCAACCGATTAATTTATACTTCCAAAAAATTAACCGAACTGATCGACCCCCGACCGAATACTTCTATATTATAACATTATTTATTAAGTTCGGTTAATTCAGTGATGAGTGTTGAAAGCACCTAATATAAATTCCTACGACAAAATAACACTAATTAGCAGTATAGAGCAGTAAGGTCGAATCCACAGGGACTAGCTATCTAATTTTGCCTTTTTCCATGATCAGAATCGATGTCGCAGTCACAGTCGTGCCCATGACCTATGTGTAGAAATGCTAAAAATAAAAAAAATGGGGGGTTAAATTGGTTAAGATAAATAAAGAAGAAAATACGAAATTAAAATACAGATTCAAAAATGCGAAAAATAAGTAAATTTAAGAAAATAAAATAAATAGATAAATAAAATATTTTTTAAGCTTAGCCTTAGCCTTGGTGTACTCCAATCTTGAATCGATCCTTGAAATAGATTTTTCCTTTCAAGCAATAAACTGGTTACAACGACCAAGAACGTCCAGATCGCCAACTTTTCCTTAAGTAGTCAATCCCGGTACAACTTGCAAACCGACTCTTGCCAAATTTCTAATTGCGATACATGTGTTCACAATTTAAGATTTTGACAGCCTTACGCTCTGAAAAGCCCAACTCGAATCGACGGCCTCAACCGCGTGGTTCATTTCAATCCGATCTCTATCTCCCTTGACGGAATCCAACTGGCTTTTCCCACCTAGGCACACCAATTGTTCATGGGAATTCAAACACAGCATGACCGATTCATCTTCCCAACTGTACGCCAAACAACTCCAACCCAACGTGCACTTTTTGAATTGAAGTTGAATCAACTTTAAAGGACGAATTTGTACTATCTCATATACCGGAGAGAAAGAAAATACTGCGTTGAGAGGTTTTTTTTAGTAGGCTCGTATCTCATGATTGTTTTATTGGAGCAATTTTCGGGCTAAAGCTAAAAAGGGGTTTAGTTAATCATGAAAAGAATCATAATAAATGGTTTAAATGGAATTATGGAAAGTGGAAAGAGAAAGGGCCTTAGAAGGTAATTAAACCAAAAATGTTGAAAGTAAAAAAAATGAATGAAACAGGATGGGAATTGACGCTGGAAAGGAAAGAAAAAAAAAAGAAGAATTTATTAATGCCAAATCCAAAACTGAAGTGTGCTCAATTGGTTGTAGTCACTAGGTATTTATACATATTTTTAGTGCTAAAATTTAGCTAATTTTTTCTAAATATTATCACTAAATAATTCTAAATATTATCACTAAATATTATCACTAAATAATTCTAAATATTATCACTAAATAATTCAAAATTTAAAAATCAAATTTAAACTAGAATTTAAATTAATTACAGAGTTGTAACAATATCAAAAATCCTTCAATTTTTATCCAACCACTTTTAAAAAAAATCTTCAACCCTTCAATCTTTATTCAATCATCTTTGAATCTTCAATCTTTCAATCAAGCCCTCCTCTTTGCTTTTTGTTCCAATTTAGCCCTTTTTTTGTAAGAGTTTGAATTCAGCACAACAACTTCATTCCTGATAATAAAAATTCAAATTTAATAGCATTTTATTTGATAATTAGCCAAAAATAAATATATTAAAAATACGAATTTATCTTGAAATCAAATTTCCCCTACTTAGTCGATGTTTGTCCTCAAGCATGATATCCACTAAAAATAATTTGTCAATCCCTTTCAAAATCAAAACCCCATTTCCTAGTCAAGCATACATCAAACAATTAGGTGAATCAAAAATAAACAATTGCTAAACTCAATCAATAAGCATTTTATAAAATCTCAAACAATATGTCAAACTCAACTATTTCACTAAATTTAGGCTCAATCAAACATGCAAAACGGTCATACTCAACATATGCCTTTATTTATATCTATATACATTTTTTGTGTTTTTTTTTCAAACGTAGTCAAGTCTTTTTACGAAAAGTGAGATGACAACCCAAGCACCTCACCCTAGTTACTCAACTTGGCACGTTCTTTTTGTTTAATTTTTTTATTTTTAACGAATTCGAGACATAATCAAACCTTTTGACGCGAAATGAGATGACAACTCAAGCACCTCATCCCGATTACTTAGCTTCACATGTTCCTAATAGATTTATTTCTCAAGGCAGCTCGATTAGCGGAGTGTTACAAGCTTCGACTCGTCACCAAACCTTTTGACGCAAAATGAGATGACAACCCAAGTACCTCATCCCAGTTACTCAACTTGGTCACATTTCTGAATCTTCACTCTTAACCAAACTATTTATTTATTTTAACGAGTACTTTCATCAGGCAAGTTCAATAAGACCAACAATTTTCATGAAATATTGACTAAGGCATCACATTTTCAATTCTACAAAATATCCATTGATCAAGCTAGCAATAGTTTTTCATGGTTCACCCACTTATTTAAATAAACTAAACATAAGAATTAGAGGTTTATTTCCAAAACGAATTAAGAAATTATTCTTTGCAAAACACATGCAAAAAGAATGTATGGCATGATAGAAAATTTCCCCTACTTAGCTTATATTGCCCTAAATGTGTAAAAAGAATAATATGAATGGAGAAAGTGTACTCCCCATTTATATTTAATGGGCGGAGGGCGATGGAAGTGATCGCTTTGTAGAATGGTGAGGATGTTTGAGATGTTGGCTTCCATTATTTCGATACGAGTTTCAATGCGATGAAGTCATTCGTCTATAGGTGAAGGTGGTTGTTCCTGGAAAACAGCATGATCAAATGTATTAAAATAATATTTTATTTAATTCTCAAACTAAACTAGAATTCAAAATAAAATAAAATAAATAAAAATAAATATGGGTTGCCTCCTATACAGCCTTTTTTTTAACGTCATTAGCTCGACGACTTAGAAAATTTAATCGTTCGGCTCCTCAAAAAATAATTCCTCCACCACGTGTACTTGAAAGTTCTCGTAAAAGGGTTTTAGCATTTGACCATTGACTTTAAAACATTTACCGGATTCCTTGTTTTTAATTTCAACTGCACCATGAGGAAATATTTTAGTAATAATAAAAGGACCAAGCCATTTGGTTCGAAGCTTACCCAAAAAAATTCTTAGTGTAGGATCGTAAAGTAACACTTTTTGGTCAACTAAAAATTGTTTGCGAGATATTTTCTGGTCATGAAACGCCTTGGTTTTGTCTTTATAAATTTGGGCATTTTCATATGCGTCTCGCCGGATCTCTTCGAGTTCTTGAATGTCTAATTTTTGATAATTACCTATGACGTCCAACTCCATGTTGCATCCTTTTTAGTGCCCAAAATGCCTTATGTTCTAACTCCACTGGAAGGTGACATGGTTTACTGAATATGAGTTGGTAAGGGGACATTCCTATATGTCCCTTGTAAGCAGTACGGTACGCCCACAATGCATCGTTTAAATGTAAGCTCCAGTCTTTCCTATTGGGTTTCACGATCTTTTCCAGAATCAACTTTATTTCGCAGTTCGAAACTTCTGCTAGACCGTTTGTTTGTGGGTGATAAGTCGTGGCCACACAATGTGTCACCCCATACTTTTTCAGTAGAGTATCAATTACCTTGCTGCAGAAATAAGTTCCTCGATCGCTGATTAATGCTCTCGGTGTGCCAAACTTGGAAAAGATAGAGTTCGTTAGAAAATCCACTACAATTTTAGCATCAGCATGTCGGGTAGCTTTAGCTTCTACCCATTTAGATACATAATCTATAGCGAGAATAATGTAAACATTATTAAATGATAAAATAAAAATCCCCATAAAATCGATGCCCCACACATCAAAAATTTCACATACATGCATAGGTGTTAGGGACATCTCACTCTTTCGTCTTAAATTCCTCACTTTTTGACAACTATCGCAAGTTTTACAAAATAAATAAGCATCACGAAATATGTGTGGCCAAAACAATCCACACTCAAGTACCTTATGTGCAGTGCATTTAGGATCGAAATGCCCTCCACAAGCATAAGAATGACAAAAGGAAAGGATAGATTGTACCTCAGTTTCTGCGACACATCGTCGAATTACCTGATCGGAGCAGTGTTTCTATAGGTATGGGCCGTCTCAAATATAATATCATGAGTCTCTTTTGAGCTTGTCCTTTTCAGAACGTGATAAGTTAGAAGATACAATACCTGTAGCGAGGTAATTTACCATATCTAAAAACTATGGGTAAACTGTCCGAGCTGACAGAAGACTTTCATCTAGGAAGTCATCTTTAAGAGGTGTGTAGTTTTTTGAGAAGGGAATTCGACTCAAATGATCAGCTACTAGGTTCTCACTTCTTTTTTTATCCTTGATCTCGAGATTGAATTCTTATAAGAGAAGAATCCATCAAATCAATCTAGGTTTTGCCTCTTTTCTCCCGATCAAATATTTCAACTCTGCATGGTCAGAAAAAACAATAACTTTAGTACCTAATTAATACGATCTAAATTTTTCCAAAGCAAAAACAATAGCTAATAATTCTTTTTCAGTATTTGAGTAATTGCTCTAAGCAGCATCTAATGTTTTAGAGGCATAGGATATAATGTGAGGTTCCTTCCCAATTCTTTGCCCAAGGACAGCTCCTACACTTTGGTCGCTTGCATCGTACATGAGCTCGAAAGGGTAGTCCCAATTTGGCGGTTGTACTATTGGAGCTGAAACAAGCTTTTGTTTGAAAGTTTCGGATGCATTTTTGCATGTTTGATCAAATTTTAACTCTTTATCTTTTTACAAGAGATTGCAGAGCGATCGCGAAATCTTAGAAAAGTACCTAATAAAGCGCCTATAAAAACCTACATGACCAAGAAAAGGATGAATTTCCCTCACAGTCGTAGGGTATGGAAGTGATTTGATAACATCAGTTTTGGCCTTATCGACCATGATCCCTTCAACGCAAACAATATGCCCTAAAATCAATCCCTTATCTACCATAAAATGACATTTTTCATAATTAAGAATTAGATTAAATTTTAGGCATCTCTCTGAAATTTTAACGAGGTTTGACAGTTAGTCATTGAAAGAATTGCCATAAACTGTAAAATCGTCCATAAATACCTCAATTATTTTCTTAACATAGTCGAAAAATATACTTACTATAAACCTCTGGAATGTGGCTGGTGCATTGCAAAGTCCAAACATCATCTGTCTGTAGGCTAATGTGCCAAATGGACATGTAAACATTATTTTCTCTTGGTCCTCCGGTGCTACTGGAATTTGGAAAAAACCTGAATAACCATCAATACAAAAATAGTGAGTTTTTTTCTGCTAAACATTCTAACATTCGATCAATAAAAGGAAGTGAAAAGTGATTTTTTCGAGTTAAAGAGTTCAACAACCTGTAATCTATACAGACCGTCCACCCATTTTGGACTTGAGTGAGAACTAAATCTCTTGTTACATTTTTTATTACAGTCATACCAGTTTTCTTAGGTACCACATGAATTGGGCTAACCCAATTACTATTAGAATTTGGATAGATCATCCCAGCATCTAATAGTTTTTGAATTTTCTTTTAGAAAACCTCCATCATTAGTGAATTAAGGCGTCTTTGAGCTTCTCTCTTTAGGCTTGCGTTTTCTTCTATCGATATTCTATGCATACAAGATGAGGGACTTAATCCTTTTATGTCGACGATCGTCTATCCGATAGCCCCTTTGTAGTCTCTCAAGATTCGAATTAAATTATCCTCTTCCAATCCCGAAAGTTTACTGGAAATTATTACTGGTAAAGTGTTTCCATTACTTAGATAGGCATACTTCAAGTGTTCCGATAATGGTTCAAGCTCTATCTCAGGGGCCTGCAAAATAGAAGGCAACAGTTTAGTTTTAGAAGGAGAAAGTTCAAAATACTTACCTTGGCTTCTAGGGAATTGAAGAGTCTCCAATAGAACTATGATTTCTCGAATTAGTTCTCTGAACGTCATTATCTCCTTCAATTTATCCATTGTATTGAGGTCTAAACTTTTAGAAAGTACAGTTTGTAATTCATCCCCTTCATGATACTCAAAATGAAATTTCGTTAGTGGTTCAATAATATCAACACTAAAAATATTCGACATTGAACTAGGTTGGCCTATCGCCTCATAAACATTAAATTTTACCACCTACCGTCGAATTCCATAGTGAATGTTCCACTTCAAACATCAATCTTTGTATGTGCGATACTTAAGAACGGTTTTCCAAGTAGAACATCAGAAGCATTTCTTGAATGGTCATCTTTCATATCGATGATGTGAATATTTGCAGGAAAAATTAGTTCATTTACCTTTACGAGGACATCTTCCAGCACCCCTTTTGGATATATGCATGACCTATCTGCCAATTGAATAATCACGCCCGTTTCTTTCAAAGGACCCGTGTTTAGCAATTTAAAAATAGATAAAGGCATTACATTAATAGATGCTCCTATATCACACATGGCTTTATTTATGCCAATAGTACTTATTTTGCAGAATATATAAAACATACATTGGTTCTTACACTTCGGCGGGGTTTTCCTTTGTAGTACTACAGAAACATTTTCTCCTACATTCACCCATTTATTTCCTTGGAGCTTCTTTTTTCTAGTGCATAGTTCTTTTAAAAATTTTGCATAGCGTGGAACCTGTTTAATAGCATCAAGTAAAGGGTTTCCTTTTGGAATATCTTAAGGATTTCTTTTTCCTCTCATTCCTTTTTAACTTGGGCGAGCCTTCCAGAGTATGGGGGAGGTACAACAAATGGTTTATAAGGCATCAGCTCAGTAGGAGCTGCTAGTTCTGACTCATTTCCATCCTTTACGGTTACAGCACTTGCATTTGGACGTGGGTTCGGCTTAGTTTGAGATGGTAATTTTCCTTAGTTCTCCAAACGACTAACCGTAAGAGCTAACTTACTTATTTTTTGATCCATTTCCTGGAGATGCGCTTCAGTCTTTTGTTGGAACATTTCAGTGCTAACGGCTAGCCTTTCTACATGGTTTCAAGAGATGACTTTGGAGGTTGATATTGTTGAGGCGGAGGTGGCCTTGGTTGATATGATTGATTGTATCGAGGGTTCGATCCATAATTTAGATTTGGGTGATCCTTCCACCCTATATTGTATGTGTTCGAATATGGATCATAGTGTCTTTGAGGTGACCCTGGGAAGTTCCCAACAACATCTACTTGTGCAGCTGTGTCCTCAAGTAAAATCGAGCACGAGTCGGTAGAATGATCAAGCTTAGCACAAATCCCACACAACTGAACTAGGTTCATCTGTCCTGCAAGCATATTTTTAACCGCATTAGTAAGTTCATCAATTTTATTTACTATAGAAGGAGTACTTAACTCATGAACTCTTCTCGTAGTTTTCATAGGTGGTTGGTCGATACTGTTGAGAATTTGTAGCCATAGTCGAAATTAATTCCCTAGCTCTTTAGGGAGTCATGTTCACAAGAGCCCCTCCACTAGCGATAACAATTATCTTCATTTTCATTGGGAGTAACCCCTCGTAGAAATACTGTAGGAGTGATTGTTCAGACATACCATATTGTGGGCAACTTGCACACAACTTCTTGTATCGCTCCCAATATTCATAGAGTGACTCTACTTCTTTTTTTTGTATTCCGACTATACTTCTCCTTAATTCGACTGCTCGAGCTGCTGGGAAAACCTATCAAGAAACAATCAAGACATATCAGTCCAAGTATTAACAGATCCCAGAGGTAAATAAAACAGTCGTTCTTTAGCAGAATCAACTAATGAAAAAGGAAAAGCTCGTAGTTTTATTTGATCTTCAGTTACTCCTTCTGGTTTCATGCTTAGAAACCATGTGAAACTCTTTCAGATGAGTATGTAGGTTCTCATTTTTTAAACCGCGGAAAGTAGGCAATAAATGTATTTGATCCTGACTTTAACTCAAACGGTGTTTCGCCCACCGGATAAGTTATACATAGCGGTTGTTGTTCATTTGGTGCAGCTGCAAGTTGGCGTATAGTTTGATCTGTCATTTTGTCTGAATCTTCAGATGAGTAGATATCTTTAGTGTAAGATCCTTCTTCAAAATCGGGTTGTTTATCACGTCCAATAGCTTCTCTTCGAAGTGTACGAGTCAACTTTTCTATCTCCGGTTCAAATGCTAGAGCCCCCGATTCTGACTTGGTCATAAAGAAAACAAATAAAAATTAAAAATTTTCACCAAGCCCCGGCAATGGCACCAAAATTTGATGGGTGTCGAAACCACTAAATATAAATTCCTACGAAAAAATAGTAGTAATTAGTAGCATAGAGCAGTAGGATTGAATCCACAGGGTCTGGCTATCTAATTTCGCCTTTTTTCGTGACCAAAATTGAAGTCGCGGTCACAATTGTGCCCATGACCTATGTGTAGAAATGCTAAAAATAAAAAAATGGGGGGTTTAAATTGGTTAAGATAAATAAAGAAGAAAATACGAAATTAAAATAAAACAGATTCAAAAATGCGAAAAATAAATAAATTTAAGAAAATAAAATAAATGGATAAATAAAATATTTTTTTAAGCTTAACCTTAGCCTCGGTGTACTCCAATCTTGAATCGATCCTTAAAATAGATTTTCCCTTCCAAGCAATAAGCTAGTTATAAAGCGTCCCGATCGCTAACTTTTCCTTAAGTAGTCAATCCCGATACGACTTGCAAACCGACTCTTTCCAAATCTCTAATTACGATACACGTGCTCGCAATTTAAGATTTTGACAGTCTTGCGCTCTAAAAAGCCCAACTCGAATCAACGGCCTCAACCGCGTGGGTTGTTTAAATCCGATCTCTATCTCCCTTGACGAAATTCAACTGGCTTTTCCCACCTAGACACACCAATTTTTTCGTGGGAATTCGAACATAGCACAACCAATTTGTCTTCCCAACTGTACGCCAAACAACTCCAACTCAACGTGCACTTTTTGAATCGAAGTTGAATCAACTTTAAGGGACGAATTTATACTATCCCATATATAAGAGAGATAGAAAATACTGCGTTGAGAGGTTTTTTTTTAGCGGGCTCGTATCTCACGATTGTTTTATTGGAGCAATTTCTGGGTAAAGCTAAAAAAGGGTTTAGTTAATTATGAAAAGAATTACAATAAATGATTTAAATGGAATTATGGAAAGTGGAAAGAGAAAGGGCCTTGGAAGGTAATTAAACCAAAAAGGTTGAAAGTAAAAAAAGGAAAGAAAAAAAAGAAAGAATTTATTAACGCCAAATCCAAAGCCGAAGTGTGCTCAATTGGTTGTAGTCACTAGGTATTTATACACATTTTTAGTGTTAAAATTTAGCTAGATTTTTCCTAAATATTATCACTAAATAATTCTAAATATTATCACTAAATAATTTAAATTTTAAAAATCAAATTTAAACTAGAATTTAAACTAATTACAGAGTTGTAACAATATAAAAAATCCTTCAATCTTTATCCAGCCACTTTTTAAAAAAATCTTCAACCCTTCAATCTTTATCCAATCATCTTTGAATCTTCAATCTTTCAATCAAGCCCTCCTCTTTGCTTTTTGTTCCAATTTAGCCCTTTTTTTTGTAAGAGTTTGAATTCAGCACACCAACTTCATTCCTGATAAGAAAAATCCAAATTTAATATCATTTTATTTGATAATTAGCCAAAAATAAATATATTAAAAATACGAATTTATCTTGCTATCATTCGATTAATCGACTGATTTCGAACTGAATTGACGTTAACCAAATTTCCAAAAAATTATTAACCGACCCCGACCGAATTAATTCGGTTAACCAACCGAATTAATTTAAGAGTATAAAAACATTGTTTAGGCATCCTACATCTTCAAAAGCAACTACTATTAAGCAAATTAAAGATGAGTTTCATTTTTTAGAGTGAGTAATTGTAGTTAGAAATATTCATTGAATTATTCCTTTCAATTTTCTATGGTCAAACAAATATAAAAAAATCTAAAATTTTACTATAGATTTGATGGTTAAAGGAAATCATTAAACATCGTTTTCGTATAAATTATATCCTAAAATTATATTTTATTAATTTAAATTTTTAAATAATCTCAATATAGATTCTGATCATTTAAAAAAATTATAAATGAAAATTTAAAAGCAATTGAATTTAAAAATATTTTACTTAAATGATAAATTTTAAAAAAATAATCCCCTACTCTTTTAAAAAAAAACAAATGTACATGGTTATTATAATAAAAAAACATAAATGAGAAAAAATGCCAACGTCTTTTTTCTTTCTTTATCTCTCCTAAACTGAATAAATTTCAATGTAAACATCTTTTAATACTAATTTTATGTTTTTAATATAAATATAAATAATATAATTCGCCTATCGTAAAGCTGGAATAGCTCAGTTGGTTAGAGCGTGTGGCTGTTAACCACAAGGTCGGAGGTTCAAGCCCTCCTTCTAGCGGGTTTGCTTTTGGTTTAATTTCATCTCTGGTCCCTTTAAATTGCATTTTGCTTTAATTTAATTGCTTTCCAGCGTTGACTTGTGTGTGGTCGTTTCTATTGAAAGTAATTTCCCTTTGGTTTAAGTGAAAGGATTTTATGTTTAAATTCGGGAATCTATCTAAGAAATCTAAATCAAAATTTAATTTAAGACTTGCTATTGAAATGCCTAACATTTAGTATCTGAGAATTTTTAATTTAAAACCTAAAACTTAAAAATATTAAAATCTAAATATATAAAAAATCTAAATGCTAAAAGCTTAACATTTGAATCCACAATTTAAAATCTAAAAAAAAACCAAACTTAAAACTTAATATCAAAGCCTAAATTAAATTTAAAATATAGGATATTCTAAATCAAGCAAGCATAAACAATTCAAAAAATAAAACAACAAATTAATTAAAGGGGACATGAGAAGCTATATCCAAAACACAATTAATGTGTAATTAATATAACTAAAATAGAAAAGAGGAAATAAGAGTTTGGATTAGAAGAATTAAAGGTAATATTTGAATAAAAAAGGGGAGAAAATCAAACAACTCAAATTTCTATCTTTGTTGTATATTTCTAACATCATTGACCGCTAACGTTTCTACTTAATTGGTATTAGAGCTAATCTTGGTGTCTATTTTTAGTTTCATCCGTTTTAACTCCAAAGATGTACTTGTAATTTTGATTCCGCCTACACTGGGCTTCCAACACCCAAATTGACAATTAATTAGGACATGTGGAATTGGGCTAAAATAGACTTCAACTTCATTTATTAACCCAAAGCTGTTTGTGATTTCTTGGAGGCTCAAACTGCAATATTCATTCCAAGTTGTGGGACTGTAGGGTGGACACCCAAGTAGCTTCAAACATGCTGCTCATCTGCTTAACAAATGAAGGGTTAGTTCTCAAGATTTGAGTTAATATAGCTACAAAAGAGACTCCACTGTCCAGAGCCAGGTTCCATGAATATGCTTTCTATTGAAAAGCTTAACAACAAAAGGCTGGAATAGCTCAGTTGGTTAGAGCGTGTGGCTGTTAACCACAAGGTCGGAGGTTCAAGCCCTCCTTCTAGCGTTTTTACTTTTGGTTCAATTTCATCTTTGGTCCCTTTAAATTGCCTTTTGCTTTAATTTCATTGCTCTCTAGCGTTGAATTGTGTATGGTCGTTTTATATTGGTTTCTAAATTTCCAAACCTATTAAAAGTCATGTTCCTTTGGTTCAATTGCATCAATGGTCTCTCTAAATTGCTTGCTTACTGAGCTTCAAACCGTTTTAATTGAGTCCTTAAATTGATACTATTGTTTCTATTAGGTATTTTGTAAGCTTAGGCTTTAAATACCTAAAGTTTAAAATGTTTAGATTGGGTCTTCAGAGTAATAGTGTAATACCCAATTTTAGCCCGGGCTCACATATGGAAACATAATTTTTGATGATATGCAATCTTAGATATGATATGCAATCCTAGATATGATATGCAATCTTAGATATGATATATGCAATCTTAGATATGATATGTAATCTTAGAAGATATGATTTTGTAATTTTAGAGATTTAATTTGTAGATACCCTTTAATCTCAACCGTTGATCTGTACCGTTGGATTTTGGGAGGCTCAACTATAAATAGAGGCCTCTCCCTTCATTGTAAAAAAAAAAAGAGAAAAGAGGAGGAGGAATAAAAAAGAACGATTGGCAGTTTTTTAAAGGTGGCTTACTATTTTTTTCTTTCGATTATTTTTTTTACTTATTCACGATTTTAAAAAAGGGAGAATGTGATACCACTGCGAATTTTATTTATTTTTTTATTTAGCCCCTCCGCCTTTTAATGTTTTTGTAATTAAGTTTTCTTTATTTTTTAATTTACCCTTTTATTTATTTTAAATTCCAATTTAATCCTTTTGAACGACACCGTTTTAGAGGAGAAGGGAAAATTTCCCTTCCAGCCCCTCTATGTAATTCGCTCGTTCAATTTAGTCCTCCAAATTTTATTTATTTGCAGATTGACCCCAAATTTGTTTACTTGTAGTTCAATTTAATCCTTTTTATATTTTTCTTAAAATTAGTTAATTTTGTTAATGTAATTAATATTATTATTATTTTCATATGTAATTATTATTATTTTAGCTATATATATGTATACTTGTTTCTATGTGCGTATTTATATTTTTTTAAAAACTAATATTTTTCGCATATTTATTTTTTAATACGAGGTAATTATTTTTATTTTATTTTATTTATATATAATTATTTTTTTATAATCTAGATATGTTATATTTATCTTTGTATATATATGTATGTATACATATTAATATTTTTAACCAGTTTTTATATACTTGTATATATATATGAATATATTTATTTTTTTAAATGCTCAAATATATGTATTTTTTAACACTTACTTTATAATTTATATTTTATTTTCACAAATGCATTATATATTCTGCTTTTATAAATTTTAATCCAAAGTTACATATGTAAATTATGTGTATGGCTTTTAATTTCAATGTATATATTATGTGCCTTTTATTCTTTATATTTTGTTTATTTTCTTCATTCGATTATTAATTCATGTTTTCGTTTATATGTTAAAAAAATTGTTTTTTATGATTTATTTGATATTTTGTATGTGATTATTTTTATTATGTATATTGATTTTATTTATTCATTTATTTATATTATTTCTAGGCCTTTGTAATATTTATTATTGCATTGTATATTTAATATAGCATCACATCATTCTTTACTCGATTTCAAACTTTTCAAAATTGAGAGAATGCTTGAATTTAAGATTTTCAAGGAAATTAAGCCCTAACGTATTGGGTTCCGATTTTCTTCGTTAAGTCTAACAATCGAGCATTTCTCTTTAATCAAAAAATAAGAATTCATTATTGGGAATTCAACAAGTTGTGTCCTAACGTATTGGATGTGACGCATTGATTTCTCGAAATGAAAATTTTTTTTTCTAAAAACAATAAAGGAAATATTCCGAGTTTGGGATTTTAAAGGAATTGTGCCCTAACGTATTGGGTGTGATTTCTTAAATCTTGGATAAGTGGATGTTCTTTTAAAGTAAAGGAAATATTCCGAGTTTGGGATTCTAGAGGAATCGTGCCCTAACGTATTGGGTGTGATTTCTTAAATCTTGGATAAGTGGATGTTCTTTTAAAATTTTATTGTGCAAGTATTTTGACCCAATTCATTTTGGGGAAAATTAGAATGCTGTGCCCTAACGCATTGGGTGTGGTATCTTCTTTCTCGGAAATAATAAGGGTCTTAATACGTAGCCTTTTAAGTTTTGCTAAGGATTACGTTTTTTTCCAAATTCTCGACCTTAAGACACTAATTAATTAACTAGGTACCAATTTTGGGCGTTACGAGGGTGCTAATCCTTCCTCATACGTAACTGACTCCCGGATCCGTTTTTCTAAAACTCGTAGACCAAAGCCGTTTTTTAGGTGATCCAATCACACCCTAATAAAGATTGGTGGCGACTCCCAATTTTAATTTTTTAAAAAAGTCGACAACCTAAAATTTTTTGTTTTTCAAAAGATGGTTTCGACAAATAGTATCGTATCAAGCAAGTCTTTTCCTCAGCCTATGGATCCAAATTACTCTAAATTGATTCATAAACTTCAAAACGTTCTAATTGAGTCTTCACAGTATAATACTATCGTATGAATCAAATATTTTCATCAACCTAACTGTTATTTTAGGCTTTAAGATCTAACCTAGCATGGATACCTACTGTATGGATAACTTGAATCTACCGTGTTAAACAAAATATAAATGCTAAAAAAATTTTTTACATTTTGTTGAAGTAACCTCTTATGCTTTTTCCTATAAGTATAAGCTCCATTTTTTTTTATTTCATTTATAAAAACTCTTCATTTTAATTAAAAGTAAAAATATTTATAAATAAACCCAAATACCCCAATTACAAAAAATGTTGAATTCGTAAGAAACAAATGTGTATACTAGTCTCTTACCCGTTTGATACCTATTTACTTAATTAAAAGTAAATATCCATTTACTTAATTATAAAATTAAGGAGCATCACATATATATATACACTAATTTTCTATCCCATGCCATGCACGAATTGTGTTTTATAAAATTGTTATTATTTAAATAACAACCTATTAATTAAAATTATTGATGAAACATTATTAAAAGATGTAAACAACTTGAAAAATATATGCTTAAGCTTTTGAAATATAATAGAAGAAATTTGTAATATTACGAATATAATAAAGCATTATGAGGAAGGAATGTTGAAAGATAAAATTGTTATAAAATGTGGTTATATGTATACATATATAATTAATGTAGTTTAGAAATAAAATCTTAAATACTTTTTAGTTTTATTATTCTAAACAATGTAAAAGCATAAACTTGACTTATGAAAAAAATGAAAAATAGTTGACTAATTTTTGTTTGTAATATGGATACTGTTGTAGACAAAAAGTGAATTATTTAAAAACTATTACATAACAATTTTATTAAAAAAATTAGAAATAAATTTTGAAGGGAAAATAGTTTGACCATTTTAAATTTATTTTATATTAAGGACAACTTTTAAAGGAGCTTTTAGAAGTTAATACGGGTATTCTTTTTGTCTAGAAACCAAGATATTAAAATTGAATAAGGGCAATTTAGGTATTTTGTAAAAAATAATTAATTAATTGATAAGTTTGAAATTATTATTTATTCTATTACAGCTCCTATGGGAGTAATGGAAAATAATAGAGATTTTGACAGCAAACCCATTCTAGATTTGAAAGGTAATGGCCAACTATGGTACAAATAAACCTTTCAACAAATAAATAATAATATATTTTCTTTCTTTTAGTAAATAATACATGACAAGGATTTTTTATTTAAATAATAATATATTTTTAATTTTAAATCTAATTATAAAAGTTTATAAATATCTATTAAATTTTTATTATTTTTTAAATAGTAAAATAGGTTTTTGGGCTTCAAAAAATTGGGACCATCTTATTACAATTCAAAGAGTAAACATTACATTTTTTTTATTTTTTATAATTTTAAGCAGTTTTTATATTTTTCATAGTTTTGGGAAACTTATAAATAAAATAAATAAATATTTTAAGGATTTTTATTGAAAAATGAAAAAGCTTTTAGTTTTTTGTTTTTTAAAACTGCCTGCTTTTGAAGAGTAAGAAATAAGCTGAGAAAAAAAAATAGTAAAAGTTGATGGTTAAAAAAATAACGTATAATGACTTTTTTGATTCTCCAACTTTATAAAAAAATCATTTCAATTCATTTAAAATTTCCCCTCTTTTAACCATTGAACTTGTATTATTTGTCAAATCATCCAAAAATGAGGAAAAGTTAATGTTTGTTAACTTTGTTGACGTGGCATACACGTTGATTGTCACGTTAGCAATTAATTAATTTTTTAAAAATTTAAAAATATATATATTTAATTTTTTATAATTTTATGATAATTTTAAAAAATTATAATTTTTTTATTTTTTTAAATCTTAAAAAAAATATTAATTGCTAAGGTGGCATTCGTGTAGCAATCCACGTGTGTGTCACGTTAGTAAAGTTAACAAATGTTAATTTTTCCTTCTATTTTAGAGGTGATTTGACAAACAGCGTAAGTTCAATGACTAAAAAATATAAAAATATTAAATGAAAAATTAAAATGACCTTTTTGTAAAGAAAGTTAGAAGGTCAAAAAATTATTTTGCTCTTCTTTTATGATTTTTATGTTAATGTGACAAGCAATAAATTTGGACAGTGCTGTCAATTAAATTGGTCAAAAATTTTAAATCATTACAAGTAAAGGGTCTTAATTTCCTAAAATTAAAGTAAATGGACTGAATTTTAAGTATAGGGACTTTTAAGTTTTAACATATTTAAATACATAATAATTTAAAATATAAGGCTATATTCTTAAGTTGATTGCAAAAGCCATAAAAAGTTAAACTAATTGAAGGCTCTTTTCGTCATTCACTCTCAATGTTATCAAAACCCTAACTATAAAATACTGCACCTAATGTCGCAGCATCTCTTCGAAAGCTGAAATTGGAAAAGCCCTAATTTGACAGCTCTCTCAGTCTCTCATTTTGCCTGATAACCATGGTAAGTCTCGTTTTCCATGTATTTGGATTCTCAATCTTAATCTAAGTCTTGTTTGGTAGCTGAGGAAAAAAATTAGGATTTGGGTATACAGAAAATAGAAATTTAAAGGAAGTGGAATTTTGCATACTAACTGTAACAATGTAATAAACTATGTAATCTCTCTCTCTCTCTCTCTCTCTCTCTCTCTCTTTGTTATTTGTTATGTTTCTATGCTTGTAAAAAACTGAAGCTAAATAGATACTGGAAACGCCCAAAGCTTTGTCTTAGTCTTGTAAAGGGAAAGTTCATATTGGAATTAGATTTAACCGTGTGTTCTCTGCCAATGGTGTTTATTTAGATTAATGGCTTTCTTTAAGTTTTCTTTTTGTTAGATTAAGGCAGGATTAGGTGGCATTTTCAATGATTTTTGGTATATTTTGTAGTCGAGGAGAAAGGTTAGGGATCCCAAGGAGGAGAATACTACCCTTGGGCCGGCTGTACGAGATGGCGAGCATGTTTTCGGGGTGGCTCACATTTTTGCTTCATTTAATGACACATTTATTGTAAGTAATAGCCTTATTGGCTTCTCCTTGATTTTGTTATTTTCCTGGTAGTTCATCCCTTTTAAAATGATATCATTGAATTCGCAGCATGTGACAGATTTGTCTGGAAGGGAAACAATGGTTCGCATTACTGGTATGGTTTATGCTGCTTGTATTTCAAAAATGGTTCTTTTGACATCTTATTTTATTAATTAAACTACTGGACAACAGTAATGAAATTTGCGAAGCTATAATAAAATGTTAGTTAGACTTTGCAATTTGTGCTGATATTCATGCCCCTGCTCGGAGGTGTTTCTATGAAGAGTATTTTTCCTACTTAATCCCTGCATATTTTACAACCATAGGTGGTATGAAGGTGAAAGCTGATAGGGATGAGTCTTCCCCTTATGCTGCCATGCTTGCAGCACAAGATGTTTCTCAACGCTGCAAGGTCAGTAGTTATTGCTTTACCTTTTAAGTTATGGTGCTATGTGTGATTAAATGCTTTGAATTTATGTTCATTCATGTTTATCATCTGCAGGAATTGGGTATTACAGCCCTTCATATAAAGCTTCGAGCTACTGGAGGGAACAAAACCAAGACACCTGGTCCTGGTGCCCAGTCAGCACTTAGAGCCCTTGCTCGTTCTGGCATGAAAATTGGACGCATAGGTACAAAATTTTCACCCTTTTGTTTCTCTTTTACATTCGGTGCATTTACTTCCAACTCTTGTGAATTGACATGTAACCTTTTCATTACCTCAGAGGATGTTACCCCCATTCCCACCGATAGTACTCGTAGAAAGGGTGGCAGACGCGGAAGAAGGCTGTGATTCTTTGCTTCATATCTGCTACTCAGCCGCTGCTGGTGGCGGTTTGACATTAGGAATTCTCTTTTGCTTTTGAAACAATTTTCTGATTAGATTCAAGTTTGCTTTGCTCTGATCTTATGTTGCACACTTGTAGTTCCTGAATGGATTTTGATCCTTGAATCTTAAATTGGACAAAATGTCGTGGAACTCTTTCAACTTTTTGGTAAAGGGGTATATAAGCCCTTACCTTTGACTAAAGCCCTTTCCGCGAAAAACACAGTTAATTAAGTCCTCAATCTATTGCGGCAATTAAGCCCTTTGATTGGTACGGTGCTGATGTGGCTGTTAATGGTGCTAACATGGCCCTCCATGTTAGTGACAGTTGCTGATGTGGCAGTGTTAGATTAGTTGCCGTGTTAGCAAAAGAAATAAAAAAATTCAAAAATTTAAAAAGAATTTTGAAGAAATATTTTTGATGTTTTACCGAAATGAACTTGGATGGTTGTTTCAAAATTTATAATTTATTAAAACATTAATTAAAATTTAAAAAAGTTAAAAATTAGTAAAAATCATTTAAAAGTGAAGTGCAAAATGAAATAGGACATGGTTGTCTAAATTCACGGCAATTGTTCAAATTCATAGATACTTTTTCTGAAGTATATAAAGTTGAAGTATTAAAGATTATTTTTCCTTGAAAATACTATATGTATATCAATTTTTTAAATTTTATTGGTATCTTTTTAAGATATATAAAAAATAAATAAATAAAAATAAATTTATTTTTCAAACTTCATATAAAGATTTATAAATAAGATAGATGGCACTTGAGCTGATGCCTTAATATATATTCCTAATGTAATTGTTAATTAAATTGAATGGAAGTTTATAGAGGTATAAGTTAACTCAATTGAATGGAGGTTTATGGAATGTGACATTATGAAATAAATTAATGTATGATTAGTAAATAACTGGAGTGGAAGTGTTATTAAATTATGAAATTTGATATCTAGTTATGAAAAGTAAAAATTATAGACTTGCAAATGAATAATTGACATCGTCGATTCATTCGGCTAGCGCTAGGCGCAAATATCATTGGTTTATCCAACTAGAGCTGGGCTCACTAATTATTCGCCGATTTATCTGACTAGCGTTGGGCGCAACTTTCATTCAATTTAATTTTAGTTTATATTTAAGTGAAATATATGAACCTAATTGCATAATATTAGATTATACTGATGCGTATAATTGAAAACGAAAATAACAAATTGATATTACGTCGATCATTGATTGAGAAACTCGGAGCCATTATTGCAAATTAGCTTCGTAAGTTCATTAATATGAACTCAATTATATTTTTAAGTGTTTATGAATACTAAAGTTTAAATGATGTAAAATTATTGATATTAAATTGATTGTTGATAGAACAGGAATTGTAAAAAGTTACGAAAATGATAATATTTTATATCAATGGAGACAAGTTGCATTCACACGTAAGACCATAAAGAGGCTATGGCAATTATTCAAACGTAAGATCATGGTTGGATCATGGCAGTGTTTATATGTAAGACCATAGCTAGGCTATGACATTATGATGATAAGATCATAATTGGTTATGGCACTATGGACGTAAGACCATGGTTGGACCATGGAAGTGTTTATATGTAAGACCATAGCTGGGTTATGGCATTCTGATGATAAGACCATAACTAGGTTATTACACTACGAATGTAAGACCATGGCAGGGCCATGGCAATGCATATGTAATGCCATAGTTGGACTATGGCACAAAGGAAACGTGTATCAGCGTTTCAATTGTCTTCACAATATTCATCGATTATAGAAACGGGATGGTTTCGACCATCGTTTAGCACACTTTTTGTGAGCTTCGGTAAGGGTTCCGATTGACTTCACTACGACAAATATGGAAAAATATGATGTACCAATCATTAAAGTATGAATGTTCATGAATAGGAAAGGTATGATTTAAGAGATGTTATGTTTATGTACTATATCTTACCATGTGATGATGTCGCTAAGTTATGTGTTTAATCATTAGCTTGTGGCTATGGTAAGTGTTTAATATGAACCAAGACATGTGTGTATAAAATTAATTGAAATGGTGATATCTTGTAATTGTATGTTTAGATAGTAGTATGATGATATAATTCAATTTGAGCATTCATGTATCATATCATGTCTTAAAACGTTCGGATTATAGAAATATCACTGAGTTTTACTCAGCGTGAAATTTTATTTTTTGTGTGCAGGTTAGGTACTCACTTTGATTCCGACTCAGCATTCAACAACAATCCCGATCTCAAGTGTGGTAATGTTTAATTTTGTAATGACATGTACCTAGGATGTCTTTGGTTGTTAATTGTTTTGTGAATGTGATGTAAATTGAGTTATAAGTATATGTTTATGTTTGAAGCTAAATGTTAATATGTGTTTTGACCAAAGGCTTGATGTGTATGAAACTTAAAGCTTGATGTCTTAAGTAGCTTTAGTGTAACACCCCTAACCCATATCCGACGTCAGAACAGGGTTATAGAGCATTGCCGGACTTATAACTCAATCAATCAAACATTTCATGTACATTTCTTATTCAATTCAAAAACCATTCATAAACATTTATATGGTTCCAATTATGAGCCCTCGAGGCCCAAAATAGACATTAAAAGTGGTTTGGGACTAAATCGAGTACTCAAGAAATTTTTAGAAAAACATTGCAATTTTTCAAAGTGCAAGGGACAAATGCCGGTGTGGCTAGGCCGTGTGTCTCACGCAGTCAAGAGGCACGCCTGTGTCTCAGGCCATGTGGGCATTCGAAATGGGGTCACATGGCCGTGTCCTAACCCGTGTCCGACACCGTGTAACTCACTGACTTAGGTCATAGCCAACCCAGACGCCCGTGTGCCAGGCCGTGTACCCTTCAAAATGGCCTCACACTCGTGTGCCAGGTCGTGTGCTAGGCCGTGTAAAAACTGGAGAGTATACTGACTTGTGCCACACGGCCAAGCCATACGCCCGTGTGCTAGGCCGTGTGAAGCTACTGACTTGATTTCTAAGGAAGTTACATGGGACACATGGTTGAGACACATGCCCGTGTCTCTACCAGTGTGGATAAAAATAGGTCATTTTTCAAGCCATATTTCTCACCCAAATTGTTACCATCCTACACACATTAATATGCATACCACCATGGCATAAATAGGTGTTCAAAACCAACCAATATCAAGTTTATAACATGTAATAATATCACCTACCATCATGATACATATAGGCACCTCAAATGATCATTCATAATCATGCAAACTAAGTATCCAAATGTATCTAATTGGTCAAACACATATATGAAATCTTTGTGCCTAAAACTTGGCATGTATGCCACTTATAAATCTCAACCATTTGATACCCAAAATACCAACTCAAAATAAAGACATTCATATAACTTCCATACATCATATACTATAAGGCTATTTACATATATACATAATCAAATTCAAGCCAAATTAAATGGCTACAACACTACAAAACATATGGGCTTCCAATAGCCAAAAGACCTATACATGCCATTTAACCCAAATATATATAAGTCAAAAGTGCCAAAATATTATTTGATAGTGTGATGCAACCCTTCACGACTTCCAATCCGAACGAGCTTCATAGACACTATGAAACAAGGAAAAATAAACAGAGTAAACAATTAAGCTTAGTAAGTTCGTAAAACATGGAATTAAACTTATCATATAACCATAATTTTAGGTAAGTAATTCAAAGCATAACTTAATTCAATTTGGCGAAAGCCTATCACATAACCATTCACCAAGTTAGCCATGTATACACATAAAAACTGATAATCATGTATGAATTAAACAATTATCAAAATTCCATGTACATGTAACATCTCTACCGTTTATCCGTATATCATATATACAAACTATCTCCATGTAAATACTTGTACTAGTTCGTATCAAACTTGTATAATCTCGTAATAACACTATGTCCATTGAACCATTTAGAATATCGTTAGATACGCTGGTAGTATACGTGAGGTCACACACGTAGAAGCTCGTAACCAGTCAATCAATTACAAAATCGATGTACATAGTTTCCAGACAGTCACACACATACCCACATCACTTAACCACTAAAGCAGATACTCATTTATTCGACAATATCACATTAACGAGTCACTTAACTAATGCAACAATTGCATATAACAGATATGTCCGAGCCAAAACAGAGTCCCAACCACCCTTGCGAAGGCTTAACCGTGGATCAGAACACACAAGATCACAAACAAGTCAAAAACAAACACAATACAAAAATTGGCGACATAACGCCATACGTCCGTTTTCCCCGGCCATGTGAAAATGTTCAAACCGTGTGGGGGTCTACACGCCTATGTGAAGGCCACTCACACCCGTGTGGAGGGGCACACGCCCGTGTGGGACACACGCTCGTGTGGGACACACGCACATGTGGCCACTCGTGTGGTCCCGAAACCACGCCAAAACAGTCTGAATAACACGTAATTTACCACCAAATCGACCCCTCATTTACCTAAACTCAAAAGTATACCAAAAATTATAGATTTTCTTATGATTCACCATCAACTCAAAACAAAACAACAACTATAACAAACAATTGCGAAAACACACCGAAATTGTCAAATATCGTAGAACCCAAGCAGCAATTCGTTAAAGGAACAAAAAGGTTTTCGGCCACACACCTGAATTCGCGATCCCAAGCACCAATGAAGATCAAAATGCCTCCTCAACACAATTTCTCCCCACTCGATTCCTTGAATTACCCAAACACAAAAAAAATAACGAAGTCCAACGAAATCCAACGATTTCAAACAAAATTAAAAGGAGAAACAAATAGAAGTGACAGGTAGGAGAAATCAATGGCAGAGGAACGCAAAAAGTTCTTTTTGTGAAATCTCAAAAGAAGAACCAAGAAGAAAAGAAAAAAACTTATATGAAAAAAACAGAGAGGAAAAAAAACGTGAAAAAAAGATTTTTTTGGGATTTTTTCCCTTTTACTTCCAAAAAATAAAATAAATTAAAATTAAAATAAATAACTAAATGAATAAATACTTAAAACTTAAAAACAACAAAAACAACACAAATTCCCCTGAACGCACATGAAGATTCGAACCCGAAACCCCAAGCTAAACTAACACACAACCAACCACCAGACCAACAGGCCCATTCTGACACTAAAACGTAAAAACTAACCCAATTGCTCGATCTGGCCACTGAACCTACAAATCTCAAATCTTCTCACCCCAAAAATCAGGGTGTTACAACTCACCCCTCCTTAATTTCGTCCCCAAAATTTCCTACTAACAGAACAGTGGTCTAAAACAAACTCTAGCACTATGCTCCCACTGCGCACTCTAAACCCAAAGTGCTACCGTACTAAACATTTAAATCTCACACCTATAATCCGAACATCTAACCTCTAAACCAGATCAACGTACTTGCATACATAGACACTCGAACCTAAAACCTCAAACAACAACTAGAACACTTGGTCATTGAAGCAGATACATATTTGTTCATCACACATACAAACGTTATCCAACGAATAAGCAATCAATGTCATTCCCACAAATAACACACAAAATAACTACAACCTACAGTCATACCTGTCTCAATGTCATCGCGAACACTCTCTAATTCGATGATCCGTGATCCCGTATCTAAGACACACTCCCAACTTCTCCCAACAGTCTCCCGAATGGCACTTTTTACTGTGCCCACAATCTGATACACTCACCCCATTACCAGAACCATCTGCATAACCTTTACTAACACCCAACTGCATTCTTATACGCTACGAAGACCAAGGCTCCAACCTTAAAAGGCTACGATCCCTTTTCTTCCCACAATCCACGCATCTACCTTGAACTAACTCTCTATTCCTCTCTAAACTTGCCTCGAAGACTTTCTCAAACGCCTCTTTCACCACCAGAGTCAATGCCTCGATACTAACCTTCGGGTTACTGCTACCCGAAGCTGGCGAAACTGTATTAACTTCTAACTCATGAACAAGCTCACGTCCTAGAGAAGCTAACGACTCTTCGAGAGTCTCACCAGATTGACCCTCAAGATCATGCTTACCATCAGAATTCATATTGGTCTTGTGACTAATCTACATTTTTAGAAAATAAACACAAAATAAATATGAAAATCTACATTTCTAATCTTACAGTTTTGAATTTCTACCCGAACCAGCATCAGAGTCTTAGACATTTTATCTCCTCAAAGTCAGTGAAACACATATCATTTTAAAATACTGTGGTACGGTTATCAATTTTTTTTAAAAAAATGAACGCGCAGGCATACAGATACGTAAAAACACAGGGTGAGTTTTTGCAAACCTGCCTCTGATACACTAAATGTAACGCCTCAAAACTCAGCCTAAAAGTTTAGACCAAATCTCGGAGGTTACATTGATCACCAAAGTGATCGTAGGAAAAATTTTATTTTAACCATCTAGAAAACAAACGGTATTTAAGTTACATAAAAATCTCCTTTGTAAAATCCCAATATTACAAAAATTTCAGTCCAAAACATGCTTACATGCGTAAAACCTAAAATTCATACCACAATATTCAAAATAAAATTTACAGTTCAAACCATATATTTATAAATATAAAATTTATAAAAATACTTTTAAAGTTGATTCTAAACGTGGTTGTTTGAGATCTCGGACATGCCGAGTCCAGTAGCAGCATACAAAAATACCTAAAAAAGGGAAATTGAGGGGTGAGCTACACGAGCTCAGTGTCAGTTCGAAATAACAGAAAAATGAAAATTAAGTGATAAAATTAAAAAAAATCACAATGGCAATCCAATATCCAAATAATCATCACAACCAAAACAGAACCATCAGTACTGAACACATCGATCTATATACCGTTAATCTCGCAGTCAGAGAGACAGCAGACAAAATATGGAACAAATGCATCAACATGAAACCCACCCATCCAGCCAAACACCTCTTCGTCCCCCATTCACACCACAAATGAGCTATAAGAAACTCAAGCAGCCCTGCACACCATATAGGACCTTAAAAGGCCCATCCAACCCTACACACCATGCTTGTGGAACAAAGCCACGTAAATAACAGTATGTAGCTTAGCTGTAAGAAGTATCGTAATGTGCGGTAAACCTCTATACAGACGTATTGCAATTGAAATTTCCAAATCAGATCAGACTTCCTTCTCTTCATATCCCAAACCCGAAATCATAATGCAAATGCAAGAGTGCACACCAAACACTGACAATTACACAGACGCAGAAGCTCGTAATCAGTCAATCAATTACAGAATCGATGTACACAATTTTCAGACAATCACACACACCCACATCACTTAACCACTAAAGCAAATACTCATTTATTAGACAATATCACATTAACGAGTCACATAACTAATGCAATGATTGCATATAACAGATATGTCCGAGCCAATAGAGTCCCAACCACCCTTGCTAAGGCCTAACTGTGGGTCGAAACACACATGATCACAAACAAGTCAAAAAATAACACACTACAAAAATTGGCGACACAAGGCCACACGACCGTGTGGAAGTGCCCAGGTCGTGTGGGGGTCTACACACCCATGTGAAGGCTACACATACCCGTGTGGAGGGGCACACACCCGTGTGAGCAGCCCGTGAACTCACTTTCCAAAAGTGCTAAAAATTAATAGTAGAGGAGACACGACCGTGTGGGGACACATGCCCGTGTGGCCCCAAAAATCATTAAAAACCCTAAATTCCCAAATTCACACGACCGTGTGACCCACCCGTGTGGTCACGAAACCACACCGAAACAGCTTGAATAACACGTAATTCTCCACCAAATCGACCCCTCAATTACCTAAACTCAAAAGTATACTAGAAATTGTAGATTTTCCTATGATTCACCATCAACTCAAAACAAAACAACACTTATAACAAACAATTGCGAAAACACACCGAAATTGTCGAATATCGTAGAACCCAAGCAGTAATTCGTTAAAAGAACAAAAAGGTTTTCAACCACATACTTGAATTCACGATTCCAAGCACCAATGAAGATCAAAACACCTCCTCAACACAATTTCTCCCCACTCGATTCCTTAAATTACCCGAACACCAAAAAGAAACGAAGTCCAACGGAACCCAACGATTTCAAACAAAATTAAAAGGAGAAACAAATAGAAGTGACAGCTAGAAGAAAACTCAAATCTGACATTAAAATGTGAAAACTAACCTAATTTCTCGATCTAGCCACTGACCCTACCTACAAATCTCAAATCTTCTGACCCCAAAAATCGAGGTGTTACAAATATGAACTTAATTATATTTCTAAGTGTTTATGAACATTAAAGTTTAAAATGATGTAAAATTGTTGATATTAAATTGATTGTTGATAGAACAAGAATTGTAAAAAGTTACAAAAATGATAATTTTTTATATCAATGGAGACAAGTTGCATTCGCACGTGAGACCATAGTGAGGCTATGGCAATTATTCAAACATCAGACCATGGTTGGACCATGATAGTGTTTATATGTAAGACCATAGCTAGGCTATGGCATTATGATGATAAAACCATAACCTGGTTATAGCACTATGGACGTAAGACCATGGTTGGACTATGACAGTGTTTATATGTAAGACCATAGCTGGGCTATGACATTCTAATGATAAGACCATAACTAGGTTATGGCACTACGAATGTAAGACCATGGTAGGGCCATGGCAATGCATATGTAATACCATAGTTGGACTATGGCACAAAGGAAACATGTATCAGGGTTTTAATTGTCTTCACAATATTCATCGATTATAGAAACGGGATGGTTTCGACCATCGTTTAGCATACTTTGTGTGAGCTCCGGTAAGGGTTTCGATTGACTTCACTATGATAAATATGGAAAAGTATGATGTACCAATAATTAAAGTATGAATGTTCATGAATAGGAAAGGTATGATTTAAGAGATGTTATGTTTATGTACTATATCTTACCATGTGATGATATCACTAAGTTATGTGTTTAATCATTAGCTTGTGGCTATGGTAAGTGTTTAATATGAACCAAGGCATGTGTGTATGAAATTAATTGAAATGGTGATATCTTGTAATTGTATGTTTAGATAGTAGTATGATGATGTAATTCAATTTGAGCATTCATGTATCATATCATGTCTTAACATGTTTGGATTATAGAAATATCACTGAGTTTTACTCAGTGTGCAGTTTTGTTTTTCGTGTGCAGGTTAGGTACTCTCTTTGATTACCGACTCAACATCCAACAATAATCCCAATCTCAAGTGTGGTGATGTTTAATTTTGTAATGGCATGTACCTTGGATGTCTTTGGTTGTTAGTTGTTTTGTGAATGTAATTTAAATTGAGTTATAAGTATATGTTTTTGTTTGAAGCTAAATGTTAATATATGTTTTGACCAAAGGCTTGATGTGTATGAAACTTAAAGTTTGATGTCTTAAGTAGCTTTAGGTTAGGCTAAATTTAGTGATTTTGGCATACATTAAACATGGATTTGGATGGTGCATTGTTGATTTGTTTTGAAGATATAAAATGTGGTACCAATGAGGGTACATTGGTGAGGCACTTAGGATGATTTTTTTTGGCATGTTTTGAGTTTGTTTAATCGTAATTTGAATAGGATAAATGATTGGTATTTGAAATGCTTAAGGCCTAAGTAAGCTTGAAATGGTAACTTTTTTTGTTTAAGGTGTTACAGAAAACAATAATTAAATGAATATGATATGAATAAAAAGATTAAATGTGAAATCATTTGTTATATGTATGAATTGAGAATGGTTTGGATGTAATATGAATAAATATTCTAGTATCTATGTTATAAATTGAATATGAATTGGATGTCATATGTTATGCTATATTAAATTGTTGTACATGTATATGTGAATTGCATTATAAGTGCTTGATGTATAAGTAAACTAACAATTTAGTTGTTTTATGTAAATGTTTATGAAAGTACAAGGAAACCGGGGATGCCATGTTAATTACCAAATGAATTTAATTGCTTAAATTATTTTAAGGTCAATGTACGTTGTATAAATTTCATATGAACTTACTAAGAATATATAATGCTTACTCAGTTTCATTTTTTTGTTTTGTTTCTATAGTTGATATTTTGTGGAACGCGTCGATCGGATCAACTTGGAGCACGCACTCCCCTACCTCTAATTTAGTAGTTTCTCAATTGATTTAGACTTGGTTATGTGGCATGTATATAGGGTTGGAATTGTACTTTTGTGGTTTTGAATGTTCAATGGTTTGATATAATGATGATGATGATTTTGGTTGTTTGATAAGATGTTTAAAGATGTGTATTATGGCACTTTAATAAGTTATGCTAAAAGCATATGTATAGCCAAATTATAATATTAGGATTGTGTTAATATGATAGAATTGGTATGGTTTTATGACTATGAAAATGAGATGGCAAGTGATAGGTTGGACTGATATATTACTGATAACTCTAAATTATATAGACTTTTTACACATCTTTTAACTAACAATTTATGCAAATTCTGAGCATTTTGATAGCAAATTGTGTATTTTTAGCACATATTGAGAAATTGGGTATAATTAAAGTAAGATTGTAATTTTAAGTAATTAAATTCTAATTTTACATAATTTACTTTATGTTGCTACATTTTGGTAAATACATAATTATGTGCTAAATTTGTTGCAGCTTGGTACACCAATGTGTTGGATATTTGAAGCTATTATAGATGACACATGGACATGAGTTGAATATTAATCAATATGGGACAACAAAGCTTGAGTATTGGACTCAAGGAATTAATTCCAAGCCACTAGGAAGTGGATTGATGGAAGGAATAAGTTTGCTCTTCACATTGAATCCCAAACCGTCCTTTAAGGGGGAAAGAGTCCAAATTCAACAATGAGCAGCCCAACCAGCTTTGGAACAATTAATTAAGGGTATCTACATGTGTAAAAAATCACAAATTATCCCTAACAAATTCCTATGGTTGTCGTCCAACCCTTTTCTTTCAATCAAGCAAAAATCAACCCCTCTTTCCATAAATTATGGTTGGCCATGAATGAGAGACTTTCAAGGGATGTTCATGTTATTTTTAGAAAACTCTCAAGCCTTCTTTCATCTATAAATACCACCCCTCATTCGCCTTTCAAATAATTTATCACTCACTTCATTCTTTTTTCTATTCCACGCCTAAAGCCTTCCATTTTCCTTCATTTTCTCTATCCTCTCTTTGAGAGTTTCCCTAGTAAGAAGTTCTTGAGAGAAAATCTCTCTTGGTGGGCCACCTTTAGTAGTAATTTATATCGGAGCAACGGCGAAAATTGAAGGAAGCCACCAGGGATAGTTCTCGGGAAATCACCGAATTCATCTCAGAGTTTCTTTTTTTGTTATCTTTAAATTGTTCTTAGTTAATAAACATGTTTGCAAATTATTTTATTGCCTTTCTATTAATAATGATGAATTAAATTGTCCAGCTAGAATGGTTGCAATGCCTTGATTCAATTCGTTCAATTCATGTTTATATTGTTCTGTGCCTCAATTATTTATGCTTCCAATTAAAATCATTCATGTTGTTCATGCATTAAGGTATGTTTGACTGCATTAGAATTAATCGCTTAATTCGGACTAGATGGTGATTAATGGACGTAATAATTGAAATATGCATGCTTAATTTATATCCAAACTAAAATAGATTAAAGGTTCGTAATAATTCCGAATGAACACTATTACCTTGCATAACTTTAGATTTATGTGATTAAATTGTTTCAAACCTGGCCCGTCCCTGTTACTTTGCATAAATTCTAAAGAATCCTTAGTCAAATGTTGACATAAAAATATGCATGTTTTACTAAGTGATAAATATAAGATCTTGAAAAAGCTTATGATTTTAGACTCCAAGTTCATAAATGATCGAGTTGAATTTTTCTAGAACATTATTAAGCATGATAATGAATGAATTAAATTAAGAGTTGTAATTGTTCTAGCTTATTTATGTTATTGTTATTAAATCTTGTGAATCGTTGCTAAACATCCATTGCATTTTACTTCATCTCATTTGCATAGTAGTTGTTAATTTAATTAGGACATCCATCACTTTCAAATATTTTATTTTCTTAACCAATTTGTGAATTATTAATTTTACAATTGTTGATTAATAGATACAGTCCCTGTGGAGACGATACTCTTTTTACTTACTTATTACTTGATAACGATTGTGTATACTTGCACATTTCGTCACGAACCAATTACAAGTAGTTGAATGCCATGAAATGGTTCATGTTAGCTAGGTTTGTTTTGGTTGCCAATATGGCATATTGGTTAGAAGATTAGGACAATGTTTTAAAGTGTGTTTTGACATGTTTGAACAAGTTTAACATTAGGTATAAGTATGAATATGAGTTTTGGTATGATATGAACTAGGTAACTTACTTTTAAAGGCACTTTATGCTGCACACGGTCTGGCACACGGTCGTGTCTCTCTACATGGGTTGGTGACACAACTGTGTGACCACTGAAGGAGGTAAATTTTTGTTCCACTCGGTCTTAGTTAGATACACGACCTAGCCACCTGGCCGTGTGAAATTTTGTTAAATTTTTATATTTTAATCCACACAGCTTTAATAGGATACACGACCGTGTAACTCAGGCACAAATAATCACAACTTGTCACACGGCTTGGACACACGGCCGTATGACCCTTATTTACTAAAATTTTCATACTTTTTGTTAAGTTTACAATTAAGTCCTTACGTGTTCTCGGGTTGATTTAAGGGTTTTCATAAGTCTGTTTGAAACTTAGTTTAAATGTGTTTACAAATGTTATATGTTTCGTTATCTATTGTGGCATCCTGTAGCTTAGGTCTGGTGACCGAATCAGGTTAAGGGGTGTTACAAAATTACTTATAAAAAAATTCAATTCACTAAAGAAATGGGATCCCGAAACCACATTCTTTGACACCATTGACTTTCAAGTCATTACAAAAAACAATAGTTGGTGAACATAACTGAGAAAAAGCTAAACCAGTGGGTATGGATATTATATTAGAAGCAAACACTAAAGAAAAAAGATTTGTGTTTAGAACAAAAGTAGGTGCAACAACAACAATATTATATAATACAATGGAGGGGAATTATAACAAGTGTTTGACTTAAACATCTATTGAAGAGTAAGGCATGTGTTCAATGGTTGTTGAACAGGTATATAAGTAGTAGGTGTTTGTGGTGAAGCAATATATAGAGTAGGTACAAAAGTAGTTGTAGGTGATTGTACACAAAAATTGGCTTGATGATATGGTCATGGTGAAGGTGATCCTGTCATAGCAGCACAATAAGAGAAAGAGAAATTTTGCCCTCAAAAGATGTATCAAATTAATATAAGCATTTGGATACAATATGCCCTATTTTGCCACATAATTGGCATTGAGGTCTTGAATTGTTACAATATCTTCCTCTCCCTCGAGGTTTAAAACCAATATATCTTTGTCCTTGATAGTATGGTCTAGGTGAGTAACCTTATTGAGAGTAAACAAACTTTTGACCATTATCACTTTGTGACTGAGATACAAGAGCAGTAAGCTAAACCTGAGATTGCTTTTACTGAACAAAAACATTGGCAGATATAACTATAGAAGCTGACACTAACATCATCTGTCGAGCTTCAGCATCAAATAAGGTAGAACAAATTCCAGCCAAATCATACTTTTGCTTACTCGAGGTAATAATTGAAACAATATTTTCATATTTAGGTGTCAATCCATTAAGAATTACAAATTGGTGTTCTTCTTTAGTAATTACTTTTCTACATCCAAATAATAAAGCGGTATCTGCAAGTGTGATAGGTCAGTTGTAATATTTATAATGTTCAATGGAACATCATAGTATTCTAAGGATCAAACTCACAAGAGCCGGCAATTAAGCGATTGCTAAACTATGAACATGTAATTAAGGAAGAAAAATAATTCATGGATTACATTAATATAATTTTATAATGTCCTCATTTTGTTTTTGCATGCAAATCAAAATAGAAGCAAATATTGGCTCACTGGTTGCCTAATGTTTAAACTAAAACTAAGCGGTATTACGTGGTTGGATTGTAATACGGAAATACAACTCATATTAGTAGACAAACCTGAACATGCCTTGAATCTAATCGAAAATGAGCAAACCAATTGAAAGACTAATATCTCATCTATCAAGTCTAACTGGGAAATGCCTTGTATTGGGCATCGGAGCAGATGACTCTCAAAAGATAGAAACAAATGTGACTGACTGGACTGACAGTATATCGGACTGGATCCAAGAAGAATAGATCTTGAATCTGTTTATAGATATATTCAATTGTGATGTTCAAAGTGTGGCATACCTTAATCTTGAGTTTAATTAATTAATTAATTGAAGTTCGAAAATGGAGTTAAATTAATTGGTTATTATGAATCCGTTGAATGTAGAAAAATTAAATATATTTTCTCATAGATTCTTTTAAGGTAAAGTTTCCATGATTTAACCGGAATCAGAATTGAGTTAGAGAAAAGTAATTAATTAAAATTAATTTATAATTTTTATTTTAGAAAATAGAAAAACATGTTAATTAAAATTAATTTATAATTTTTATTTTAGAAAATAGAAAAACATTTATTGGGTTGGATTGAATTATAAAGTTCTGAGTTAGAAGTTTAGGAAACACTTATAATTTGACCCGATATAGGAGAGGCCCAAAACCCCTCATATTGAATACAAAAGGATGACAAACCTTAGTATTTTTAATTAGGGTTGCTACCCTTCTCTCTCCTAGTTCAACTAAGGGATTGTTTTTCTATTAAATACACATTAAATGCTTTTACTAATTCAACTAGGGTTTCACTTCCTCTCCCTATAAATAGATGACACCGGTAGGGCTAAAAATAGAAGAAGTTACGTACAACTTTGAGATATTGTTATCCTGGCAGAAAGTAGTGGATTTTTTTTCTAGAATAAATTCTATTTTGTCAGAATAACAATTTTACCGGTTTCTATTAAGAGAGAAGTTTACTTTCCCATTGAAAGTAAAGAAAATATTTTTTGGTTTTGTGTTTGATTCAAAAGTGTTTGAACTTACACTCGAAGAAATTTCTGGTACGAGAATAGCGGAGAAGATCGTTCAATTGAAAATCGTGAACAATAAGGATTTGTCTAGCCCAAAACATAGGTGCAATTTTAGGAAAAAAATTATTAATATAAATATCACAAATCAACTTGATTTTCAAAATTTTAATTTTTCGCTATACAAAAAAATCATTTTTGAACTGGATTTTTTCTAACACAAAGTGCCAAGAAATAGTATACAAAATTTCAAATCAATTGGAATTCATTTACCCACTGAAATCAATGATTTTTTGAAAAAATTCAAGGTAAAAACAATTTTTTAGAGGCTATTTAAGTAAAACCGGTGAAACACTTTATTTAGTACAAGGAAAACAACTAAAAAATGCCCAAATTTGATACCAAATGAGACAGGAGCAGAGGAAGATCGTATTCAAGTTGTTCAACTCCAAAAAGATCTGGAGATTTGGAAACCTACATTTATTTTCAAGTGATTCCATTTCTCTATTTCGGAGAAAACCATAATCATTCTTGAATGTTTCCCATTTCTCTTTTTCTATACATTTTGTTCATTTCTATTCAAACACGCAATTCATTTCTGGTTTCAACGAGCTAGCGAAGGGACCAATTGAACATATATGGTTGAGGCTCAAATGATTTATAATTAAGTTCCAACTTTACACCTATTAATTATAAACTCATTTATTTACGAAGTCATTCCACTATAGTATCGTGACTAAGCTCTGCTCAATGACATACCATTACGAAAGCAATTACTCAGTGTTCCTCCAATGACCTTGTCATAAGTGTGTTACCCTCATAAGATATCATTGATATCTTTGGGATAATATGCGTTCTCCCAATATGATCCTATTTTATCTCATAGTAACAATTACATCTTCATTCATGAAAAGTCAATCACTATCAAATAGTGATCAAGTCATCTATCACAAAGACGGACGACCTATGGCCAAGTTTACTTTTCATCAACCATGTAATGCCAACGAGAGGATATCATTTACCCATGTTTGGGCTATGAATTCCACTGTTGTGAATGACACTACATACTGCAGAAGTCGTACACCCAACGCATCAGCTTTCAGTTCCTTATCTATTTGAACTCAGGTTTTTACTTACATCAAAGTGTACGAGTCACGCATACATAGCCCGTCAGCCACTCAAGATTTAGGTATGTCACGCTATGAACGTCACAAGTGAATAAATCCATAAATGGATTCATGATCTATTCTGCTTAGGTCCAGTTCGATGTACTGTCAGTCCAATCAGCTATATCTATGTCTCTATCTTCTAGGAGTCATCCGCTCCGATGCCCAAGACAATGCATCTCCCCAATTGGACTTAATAGATGACATATTAGTTTTTTAATCGGTTTGCTCATTTTCAATTAGACTAAGGACATGTTTAGGTTCGTCTACTAATATAAGTTGTCTTTCTATACTACGATCCGATCACGTAATATCGCTTAATATTAGTTAAACATTAGATAACCAATGAGCAACATTTGCTTCCATTTTGCTTGGTGTGAAAAAACCATGTGAGGAAAATATAAAAGTATTAATGTATTTCATGAATAATTTTATTAACCAATCTGGTCGAAAAAATTACAAGTGTACTTAGACGAAAATACTACACTTAAGGCACCAGATCCAATAATATATTCTTGAACGAATAAATTGAGTTTTGACTTCAACTGCTTAGATTTGGATCTCGTGATTGGGCCTTGAGGGAAACTAAATCCATCTCCATCTCCATCATGGACCTTAAATTGGGTTGGGCCACTCGTATCACAAACATATGAATGATTGTTATTCTCTGAATCATGCCTCAATCAATTAGTTATTCATGCCAACCAAACATGCCATTAGTGTTTGGTGACTTAAAGTGAATGATGTGAGAGAAGTTCATAAGGATAAAATATAAAATAGCATGTAAGGGAAAACAAAAAAGAGCGGTAATTTTTTATTAAAAGATCTTTTAAAAATTATTAGAACTATTAAAATTTTAGAAAAATATAAAAAAATAAAAATTGTAGGAAAGTATATAAATTATTTAAAAATTTTATTAAAATTATAAAAAAATTAAAAACTAGTACTTTTATAATTTTTTAAAATTTTTTTATAGTTGTTTTTTAAAATTAAATATTATTCTATAGTTTCTTAAAATCAATTAAGACATTGTAAGATAATTTTTAAAAAAAATCAATTAAGTTCTCTATGTTAATATTTTCTCATGTCAAATGCCACATCATCATTTTTTTTCACGGCAGTTGCTACATCAGCCACCACGTCAACTACCACATCATCACTTAACGATCCATCGACCACCCTATCATCACTTAACAATCTATTATAGGTTTCGATAGAAAACAACTTTTCAAAGCTCAATTGATTGCTAACTTTCGATTAGAAACTCAATTGATTGTGATTTCAATTAAAAACTTAATGAAATTTAATTATTTTCTAGGATTTTTTTAACATTTAAGTTTTTTTAATTGACTTTTATATATAATGCCTCAACTTTTATGAACCCTTTTGCCGTCACCATTGCTGGCATATACTTTAGTTTAAATTTAATAAAACGAATGAATACATATAATAACTGTCATTAGAAGTTATCCCTACACAATAATATTTCTCAAAGATACGCATTGGCAAAACTTTCAATTTGAAGGGTAAAAATGGCAATCAAGTCTATTCCTCAAACGAAAAAATTACTTTAACACTTTCATTTATGAGGATTTAGAGAAAAAGAATATAATAATTTCATTGCATTATTTTATGTGGCATATTATTTTTTATAATTATCTATACTATTAATAAAATCCCTGATAAAGATGGTGTCAGGGGTTAATTGGATACCAACCCGATTAGGAAATTACAAAAATGTCATTCCGTAATTAAAATAAGTCATATTATTCGAGGGTATTTTAGTCTTTTTATTTTAACAAAAATTAAGAAAAATATGCATAGGGTGAGATTTGAAAACACACCAATTGAATTAGTAAAATATTAAATTTACCACTCCACCAAGGATTTATTTTAATATTTTTTATACATTTTTTAATACGCATAATTTACTATCTCCACCAGTGGGTGTATATATATTAATAATGTTGTTAATTGAATTAGCATCACAACTCAATTCGACACTAACTCACAATTGATGACAAAATCAATAAAAATAATTATAGTGCATTTAGTATTGTTTATATGATATATTTATATGTTTAAATGTCATTTTACTCATAATTTAATCTATTTTTTATTTATTTTAATATCGTACATATTTTATGTGCTATTATGATTAATTAGTTTCAAACTATATGTTTCATTATTTATTATATGTTATTTTTAAACACATGTCTATTTTCTAAATTTATGGTTTCTATGCACATAGGTGTGATAGAATTTTTGGGCAATTTACAGAAAAAAGCCATTTTTTAAAAAAATTTACCGAAATGGGCCCATTATTTAATTATTTACCGGAATGGTCCATTTTTCGAAAAATCGCGTCCACGTCAGCGCGATGTCAGGGGACGCGCCAGGGAATCGCGGCCACGTCAGCGCGATTTGCTGACATGGCAACAAACCGCGCCCTCTAGGACGCGATTTGCTGCCACGTCAATAAATCGCGCTGACGTGGCCGCGACTTGCCCCGCTCGTGAATAGTGCTCCAATGGTAAAAAATTTGACCGTTGCCCCCCCAACGGTAAAAAAAACTATAAATACCCCCACCCCTTTTTTTCACAAACTAATCCTCTCTCAAATTTCCTTTCAATTTCCTTCAAAAATTCTCTTAAATCCATATTTAATTTCAATTTTCTCTCAAGTTCCTATTAAGTTTCTCTTAACTCCCTTTTTTTAAGTAATTTTAAAAATATTTTTTTAATTTTTTTTAAACCGTAAAAATTTGTACGATTTCAACAATGGCCGGAGAATTGACTCGTCTTGATAAGCATCACATATCGGTGGAACAAATGAAAATGGTAAGTATTAAATTTAATTTTTATATATTATTTAAGAATTTTTTATTTATGCATTTTTAGATAATGATTAATTTTTTATTTGTTATAAAAGTCTGTAGATCGGGTATTGGAATGCAATATCCGGAATATGCATGCTACTCCATCACCGTTGGTAGAGAACTACTTACGGAAAGCGGGTTTTTGGCACGTGGCAACGGTAGGCCGGGGATGCAAGGTGGACACGAAACTAATCAGTGCGTTGTTCGAGAGGTGGAGACCCAAGACGCACGCATTCCATCTTCCATGTGGAGAGTGCACTATCACTCTAGAAGATGTCAGTCTGCAATTGGGATTGCCGGTGGACGGGAACCCAGTCACCGGGTCTGCCCAATCTAGCGATTGAGGGGCGATGTGCTACGAGCTTTTCGGTGCTATTTCGGAGAAAATGGAGGGAGGTAAGGTCGAGATGGGCTGGTTACGTGACACATTCCCTGATCCGGATGAAGATTCAACCGAAATTGAAAGAATCCGATATGCTCAGGCATACATTCTTCAATTAATTGGAGGTTATCTGATGCCCGACACGTCACGGAGCCGCCTACATCTAAGATGGCTGCTAAAACTCGTAGATTTTAGAGCAGCCGGTGAATTGAGTTGGGGATCTGTCGTCTTGGCAACGTTATATCGGGAGATGTACGGGGCAGCGCAACCGATGAGAGCAAAAATCGGAGGTTGCCTATCACTACTGCAGTCGTGGGCACGGTTTCGCTTTCCATTTCTACGTCCTCGAGTGGACCACCCATATACATTCCCACTCATAACGAGGTAAATTTTATATTAGATTTTACAATTATTATGTAGATTTTTAAAAATAAAAGTATGCTAAAAATTTATTTAATTAGGCGGAACCATCCGACAAGTCATGCTCGATTACCATCCTCTCTTGAAGATATACGGCTTCTATTGGACCAACGGTCGGAAGCATAAGTAAGTTTTAAATAAAATAGATATTTCCATACATTCGCTAGTCGATTGATGTTTAGTATTTAGTATTATGTATATAACTAATATTTCTATCATGTTCATATAGTTTCAATGGACACCATACGAGGATCCGGCAATTCAGGCAGTAATCCCGGAAGAGTTCTTACAAAATCCACAAGCTTGGCACGTGAAAGTCGTGTTGATCAACTACGCAACCATGGAGCCGCACCAGACAGACAGAGTGCTACGACAGTTTGGATGTAGACAACCGATTCTCGTGGATCCTAAGGTGTTTGACGATCAACACAAAGTCGACCTTCGGCAATTGAATACGAATTGGATGAGATACTGGTCCAAGTACATAGAAATGTGGGAAGATCGATATGAATATATACCTACTCGGGAACCAATCATCGTTCCGAAGTTAGTGTGCGTTCTAGAATACATGCCATGGTTTAGGATCCATGGCAAGCCGTATTTATTGACGCCAGAGGAGAGGCAGCGGCAAATACGTGTCGAAAGGGAAAGGCGCGGACCTCTAAATCCAAGACGACAAGACGACGAAGGCAGCCCCTCAACGAGGCCCAGACATTCACCCGGCTCATCATCAGCGGCCATGCAATCACCAGGCCCAACGAGAGCACCGACACAGTCACCCGACGCAACAGTTCAACCGATAATACCCATGTAACCGCCTTTTTCAGATGATGCCTGGTGCGTTTCCTAGCCCTTATATGTATCCTAACCCTTATATGTATTCTTTTCCGAGTCCTATGGCAGATTGGAGCCAAATGCCCGGTTAGCTTCATTTCTTGTTATGCCGAGTGGACCGCCGATATATAGGCCAGCAGCGCACGAGGGATCGCAAGAGGGGCTGTCGGGGAGCTCTCCTTTTTACCAATCCCCACCAACGTATGGGTTTCAAACACCGTTGCCATTTGTGATGTAAACACCTCCACATACACTATTCTTTGAAGGTAGATTATCGTCCCAAGTCCGACAACCAGATGTCGTACCGGAAGAACCAGAATCCCCGCCGGAGGAACAACAACAGCCGCCGGAAGCTAGAGAAAGGAGGAATCCAGCGCGTAACCGTCGACGGCCGCCATGTGGCGCTGAATCCCCCGGGCATAGACATTGATTGCCGTATTTAAATTTATTTGTACAAATATTTTGAATATTTTGATATTATTTGATGTAATAAAATAGAAGTTTATTTGATGTAATAAAATAGAAATTTTTGAATATTTTGAATATTTTGATATTATTTGAGAATTTTACTAACAATTAATACCCTTAAGTTAAAAACTCTAACATAATTTAATTAAAAACCTTAAACCATTAACTTAAAAACCTTAGACCTAATTAAATTAAAAACCCTAACCCTTAACTTAAAAACCATAACCTAATTAAATTAAAAATTCTAACCCTTAACTTAAAAACCCTAACCTAATTAACTTAAAAACCCTAACCTAATTAAATTAAAAACCCTAACCCTTAACTTAAAAACCCTAACCTAATTAACTTAAAAACCCTAACCTAATTAAATTAAAAAATTTAGCCTAATTAAATTAAAAACCCTAGCCTAATTAAATTAAAACCCTAACCTAATTTAATTAAAAACCTAAAACCCTAAACCCTAAACTTAAAAACCCTAACCCTTAACTTAAAAACACTAAACCCTTAACTTAAAAACCCTAACCCTTAACTTAAAAACCCTAACCGAATTAAATTAAAAACCCTAAATGAAATTAATAATTTTACTTTCACATAATGTTAGATTTGGAAAAATGTTTTTTCCTAGTACTAACAATTAATAATTTTATATAATTTGATAATTTTACTAATCATTAATACAATTTATCAATTAATAATTTTACATTCACATAATGTTAGAGTTGGAAAAATGTTTTGACTGGTATTAACAATTAATAATTTTATATAATCTGATAATTTTTACTAACCATTAATACAATTTATCAATTAATAGTTTCACAAACTTAATTTTTTTACAATTACATTCAACTATTGCGATTAGGGCATGATCGACTTGTACGGCCTGAATTCCTACACCATCTGCACAACTTCGTTTGACTGGCTGTTTCTCGGATATCCATATTGTTACGTATTCTGGTCGAGCAAGGTCGACCCTTTGGTTTGCGACATAATTCTCTATCCGGTAACAACTTAAAAGGAGTAAGAGATACAGGCGGCCACTTACGTTCATCTAAGACCGTGGAAAAACGTGTCTCCAGACGTTGTACATGTTTTCTAATTTGTACACTTCATCCCCATAACTCATCGGATCCAGACGGAGATTCTGACAAGCTGCAATAACATGCGCGCATGGATAATGAAGCGCATCCAACATCCCATAGTCACAAGTCCTATTTCACAAGTGTACACGATATTGCCCGCTAACAACACCTTGGTGCGGTCTGTCAAACTCTGTCACGCGAAACCATAAATTGTCTCGATCGTGACACACTATGTGCATGGTGTTTACCCTCGCCTTGGCCTTGTTAATTTCTTGAACTACCTTATTGCACCATACATGTCCTCCCTACATCTGGCCTGCATAACTTGCTGATCGCTTTGGAAATAACGCCGCCAAATGAAAATATGTCTCTCGCACAACCGATGTTATAAGTAGATGGCGCGTTCCTTTAATAACAGAATTTATGCATTCAGCCAGGTTCGACGTCATATGGCCATATCGTAGGCTGCCGTCGTATGCTTGTGCCCACTGTTCGAAACGTTTGTTACAAAGGTAGTCTACCCCTTCTCCGTTAATTGAACGTAAAATTACCAACATCTTGTGAAAATGATCTTTATTTATTTCATACCCTGCCAATATAAGATCATAGCGAATAATTTATACCACTTCTACCAATAAAACTAATTCAAATTGACAAACAAAATAACACAGATATAAACTAAATACCCATGTTGGTCACTTGTCGTCGTTCGCTCTTAGATGGATATTGCCTGTAGTAGTTCGAAACAACGTGTCTTAGGCAATATCTATGGTGTGTGTGCTGCCATAAGCTTCCCTGTCGATCAAATGTAACTAGTATACCGGCGGCCCGATCTGAAATAACACAGATATCAGGTTGGGGGCACACATGCCTCCTTAACCTAGAGAGAAAGAAATCTCAGTCATCAGACGACTCCCCCCGGTGTTATTGCAAATGCAATTGGAAGAATTCTCCCACCCCCATCCTGTGCCACTGCAAGCAATAGCCGATGAGTATACCTACCGAACATAAAGGTACCGTCAATTTGTACCAACGGCTTGCAGTATGGAAATGCGTCTCGGCATTGCTTAAAGGTCTAAAACAGGTGTTTGAACACTTGGCATCCACGTAGCAATTGGCCGTTGTAGTACGCATGTTCCGTTTCAAGGTCTGTGATGGCACCTGGGACGTATCTCTCTAGCACCTAACACCACTGCCATATTTTATTATATGAGGCGTCCCACCCACTATGCATCTTCTCCAACGCCTTTTGCTTAGCTATCAAAGCCTTGCGGTAAGAGGGCATGTACGCCATTTGGCTACGGATATTGGCAATTAACACCGGCACTGAAGTCATGGGATCTGCTTTTACTGTGGGCAGTATCAAGCTAACTAACGTAGCTAAATCCATCTTGGGATGTTCTTGTGAAACACCTATAAACCGAGTACATTAAATAATGCAACATTGCATAATAAAAGTATTATTCAGAAACCGTCAATACTATACCTGCAGCACATGTATGTGGACCTTTGTACTTTTTAATCTCCCACAACCTTGTCCTTTTCTTTAACGAGGCGTAGATTTTCCATGAACATGTTCCGTCTTGGACCGCACACTTCGCCTCAAACTTATCAGATTTGGATTTAACGACGTGGTAGTTAACGCTGTTTTTGATTCTATGTTGTTTCAAAGCACCAATAAAACTATCCTTGTTGGTAAACTGATTATCAACTTCAAATTCACCAGAATTTACCCCCGAACTTGTACGATCACGCAACCGGTATGGTAGATCCGGAAACTCTAACGCATCATCTATAGACAGATCGACATTATGCATGTGGGCTGGAGGTGAGCATGCTCTGAATCGTGGATTTTCTTCTTCATCTAAACTCCTTTCAGCATCTTCATGTTCTGTTGGAATAGGCTCTGGTTCAAAAAATAAGCCAACTTCTGCAACATCCGGCCCGAGCTCTCGAGGTGGATCCACATCGAAGTCATCTTCTAACCCACAATCATCTGCAGCGTATGAGGTCCCCTCACCAGTTGACGTCGTAGGGAGTACGTCATCCCTTCTTCTGGGCATTTGATAACGTCCCCAATTAGATGTAGATTACCACCCACTAGAACTTGATGTCGTTCCCCAGTACATATTTCCAGCATCAAACGTCGAGCCACCGACGTACATGTCCCATCCACCGACAGAGTGTCTTACAGGGGATGTGCATTCGACACCGCTACCGAATATGGGCTGTTCCGTATTTTGTAACCCGCTAACCGAGTGTCGGCCAGGAGTCGTGTATACATCTCAAACACCGGTCGCAAGTACATCAGTTGGCGATGTAAATTGTACATATAACTCAATATAAGGTGCTCCACTAGCAAGATGAGTCTGCACCATTGCCTCCAAACTACGAGCACCTTTTATGTCGAACGAGTCATATGTCACCGGATCAACAGAAGAACAAAATCAATACGTGATAGACAGAACTTTCATTGGCATCGTTTCGAAAATTTTACGCCTAATTCTTTTACGAAGTTCTGTCAAATCTATGTTCTGGTTAAAAACCAGTCGCACCGTATTCTCCGACAAAAAAAATAACACCATTCTCGGTGTGGCAAACCTCACCATCGTAGTAAATAACAGCATTAATACGTTCACTCATATTTGGAACTCTAACCTTTTTAGCCTCTCTAAATTGTTTCTGCTGTGACTTATGCATTCTGATAACATTTTCTGCCTAATTTATAGCCTCAGCCCAAACATGCTACTGTAGCAAAAGCGCGTCCACGAGGGCGCGATTTTCACAAATTCTTCTCAAATAGCATCCTCCTAGAAGCGATTTTATACTATTTACTCAGAAACGTCAAAAAAAATTATTTCTTCCATGACCTACTGTAGCAAAAGCACGTCCACGAGGGCGCGATTTTCACAAATTCTTCTCAAATAGCATCCTGCTAAAAGCGATTTTATACTATTTACTCAGAAACGTCAAAAAAATTATTTCTTCCATGACCTACTGTAGCAAAAGCGTGTCCACTAGGGCGCGATTTCACAAATTCTTCTCAAATAGCATCCTGTTAGAAGCGATTTTATACTATTTGATCAGAAACGTCAACTCGAAATTATTTCTTCCAGGACCTAAAAACCCTAAAAAGCCTGAACCCTAAGCCCTAAAAGCCGAAAAAACCTAACGTGGGAAAAACGGCAAAATCGCGTCCTCCGGACCGCGCCATGTGGCATGAAATCGCGTCCACGTCAGCGCGATTTGCTGACGTGGCAACAAATCGCGTCCTAGAGGGCGCGATTTGTTGCCACATCATCAAATCGCGCTGACGTGGACGCGATTTCCTGGCGCGTTCCCTGACATCGTGCTGACGTGGACGCATTTCGGTAATTTTTTTTTAAAAAGGGCTTTTTTTGGTAAAATGCCCAAAATTTTTAGTATATAAACGTTTATATGTTTATCATTCTATATCTAGATTATAATTATATATAGATTTTTTTAAAGATACTTATGGTTAATTTTACTTAAATTTTGACACATTTATATATGTGCTTGTTATATTAATCATTATTTTTCATGTCTTACTTTATTTTACAAGTTTATTATTTTGATTTAATTTAAAGAATAATATTTATTAGATTATGACACATTTATGATGTGGGTGAAAATTGTATATAATAAATTTAAAAAAGAAAAATTAAAACGAAACCAAACGTGACTTTGATTGAAAGAGTAAAATTGAGATTATAAAAATGATAATATATTAGGCTATATCATTATTCTCACGTATTTCAAACTGAGACAAAAGCGTTGTATGAGAGGCTAAAGTTTGCATGGGATCTGGGGTTCCATAATATTGAGGTGGAGAGTGACAATGCTCTTCAAATTGACATTGTCTCGAGTGGTGGTGCGGTGGACAGCGGGTTTACTGAGCTGCGGTTGGTGCATGAGATGTGTGAGCGTCCTCCATTGTCTACCAGCGGCATGTTGGCCATGACCTGAATCAAGTCGCTAACCGTCTGTTGAGGATTGGTTATGCCAGGCTCAATGACTTGCATGTGTTCTGTATGCCTCCGTCCTCAATTAGGCCTTTGTTGGCTCTTTATGAATGTGTGTTATTTTGCCTCAAGTCATAATTAAAATTTGAGTTTTAAGAAAGTTATGAATTGACTCAACTTTGCGGATAGGATTTGTGCTTATCTTTTATCCTTATTCTAAAATATTTATGTGCAGATTTTATTGGAATTAATCCTATTTTATCTTGAGATGATATTAAAGATTATTTATCCATATTTTTATGGTGATAAAGTTGTGTTTGTCTTGGACTGTGCTGATAGACCAGGCAGCCATATTTAGCCTATAAATAGTCAGTTGATTCGCATGTGAAGATGCATATTTGGGAGAGTGATGTGCCGAATTGCTCCATTATTTTTTGTTATTTTTATTTGTAATTTTACAGTAAAAATTATTTTCAAATTACGTTAACAAACGATTGTGTACAAATCTCTTTTTACTTTCTTTATTTTCGTTTTTGTTTAATATTTTCTATTCTTATACTCATTTCCAAAATATTCTACCAATAAACATATATTATATGTAAAAGTATTTTCATAAGAAAATATGAAATTTCTATTTTGGAATGCAAAATATAAAATCTTATTTTGTGCATCACCGAGTATTAAAGCTTTCGCAATGGCTTATATCTTTTTTGCAACCATAACTTAATTTATCAAAAACATATAATGCAATGGAATGAGAAGCCCTTTTTATTTTATTGAATTGAAAATTGCGTTTGCTTGATGGTCAAAGTGTTCATCGTCCCTGTATTCAAGTTGCGTTAGTTGCGTTGCTGTTAAGGTTTTACCTTTCTCTTGTAATTTACCATAAAATAATATTTTATTGAATTAGATTTTAATATATAATTCATAATAAATTTATTTTAAAATCAAATCAGCTTAAGGAATCTCCATATTTAAGGGTACAATAATTTTTTTAATAAAAAAGAAAAGTTTAAGAGTGTAAAAAGTCCTCAAACTTTTAAAAAAATAATCCCCTGTTTTTTTGCACTCAATTAGGTACTTGAACTGTCAAAATGCATCAAAAATACCCTCAAAATTTTTCATAAAAAACAATTAACCCCCTACTTTTTTTTGCACTCAATTGTCAAAATGCATCAAAAAGGTCTTTTGACTGTAAACTTTAACAGTTGATCGTTAAAGTTAACTGCCCCTATTTTTTTCAAGCCACCCTGTGTCACAATCACTGCATCACATGTGACAAAAAAATATAAAAAAATAAAAAAAATATTAAACTTTAATAAAAATATAAAAATATTTAAAATTTACTAAAAATTAGAAAAAAAATTGTAAAAATTGTAAAATTTTATGAAAATCATAAAAAATTATAAAATGCATAAAAAAAGGTCATTCAACCATTAACTTTAACCGTTGATTGTTAAAGTTAACGATTTCTAATTTTTTTCAGTTAAAGCCATCACTTGTCATAACACATGACATGTGGTGAAAAATGATGAAAAATAAAAATCAATAAGAGTTATAGAGAAATTATAAAATGCTTCTTTTGGTTTATGATAATTTTTATTATTCTTTGACAAATTTTATATTTCTTTACATTTTTTGTCATTTTCTTACGAATTTATAAAATTTTATATATTTTTCTATATTTCTATATATTTTATAATTTTTAATGATTTTTATAATCTTTTTCCAATTGAATGCAAAAAAAAAAGTAAAGTAGGGGTTAATTGTTTTTTTTTTTGAAAAAGTTTGAGGACCTTTTTGATACATTTTAAAAGTTCAAGTATCTAATTAAGTAAAAAAAGTTAAGAACTTAATTACTTTTCTTGAAAAAGTTTAAGAACTTTTTACTCCAATAATGAAATAGTGAAGAACAATTTTGAGTAATAGAAATGTAAAACAGTGAGACAGGATAAATATTAAAGACGTGGCACAACGTTTTCTTATGTGCAAGTGCAAGTTGGTAATTAATAATGAAATAATGTCAATTTGAATTAATTTATAGATTAAGGTTACCTCTAATGTGGAGAATGAATTATTTGATCTTTTTTTTTTCAATGTCCAATCTTATATTTAACAATTAAAATATATTAGATTGATTCATATTATTTTTAAAAATTTACAATTAAAATAAATTAATTCAAAAATAATATATTAAAATAAAGATAATTTATTTTGTTAATATGAATATTTAAAAAGCTTTTACAATTTTTTTTATTTATGGTAAATGTGGATGATATTAATGCATTCCTTTTTTTTTAGCATTACAATTAATTTAGCCCTTAATATTTATCTATTTTATCACTTTCACCTTAATTCTTTATTTGGATCATTTTGGCCCTTAACCTTCAAATTTTAATTAATTTGTAATTTATTTGTACTTCAATGACTTGGATAAAAAAATTATTTTTATGAAATTTTTAAGAATTTATGAATATTTTTATTTTTTAATATTTTATTAGGTTTTGTTGAATTTTTATGAAGTGTGTGTGGACAGTCACATGAGTTGCCTTGTCAATCTCCTTAAAATTTTAACAATTCAATCAATTTTTCCATCTTAAAAAAGTGTAATTTAACTAAATTTTGAAGGTTAAATGCCAAAGTAATTAAAAAAAGGTATAGTCAAAGTGACAAAATGGGTAAATGTTAGGACTAAATTAGTAAATATGCCTAAAAAAGTATGATCATGTAAATTATCTATACTATTAATAAAATTCCTTATTTAAATGGTGTCATGAGACAACCAGACACCAACTTAGTTAGGAAATTACAAAAATGATCTTCTGTATTTAAAATAAGTTACGTTATTTGAGAGCACTTTATTCTTTTTAATTTAAAATATATATATATACATATAGTGAGATCTGAACTCATGTCAATTATATTAGAAAGGAAGATGCCAAGTTTATTACTCAACCAAAACCATGTTTTGATTTATTTACACATTTTAAATCTATTATGCACACTCTACTACCTCCACCAGTCGACAATTGTATATTTTTAAACACGCATCAATTTTTTAAATTTTTGGTTTCCACATGGATACATGTGTGATAAGATTTCTAGCTTACATGCTCCATATAATTAATAATTAATAATTTTATTTTATTTTACCAAAAAAAACTTAAAATGAAATCAATAATGTGACCCACACATTCTTTGAATAATAATTCGTTGACGTGGCAATCAAATAAGCCCCAAAAAATAAAGGAGTGAAGCTTAATTGGAGAAGTGTTTGGAGCAAGCATAGTTGCAGTTGCATCATCCATGAGTCATTTCATTTATCACATTATATGACTATTCCATGATTGTGTTTCGTCTCGGTCACCAACACTTGCTTTCTTTGCTTCATTGTTATACCAAAAACACTTATGCATGGGCACCTTTTATGAGCAATACAGAGTTTTTATGAAGTCCTTTACTCATCTATAAGACATCTCAGGACCATCTATAAAGTCATCCGGGCCATCTGTAAATCCTCCAAGCTACCTGTAACTCCTCCGGTTTTGATGTTTGAATAATATTGACATGACCTTGTTAAATCAAACATGTTTTCTCTGTATATATAATCCATGGAGTCTCTTGGGCTTAAATTAAATAATGGAAATTTCTCTGAATCAATTAAATAAACAGAGCAGGCATCTAAATCTGTTGAATCACAGCTGAAAACGATTATTACAGTTAGAAAGTAAGCAGATGGATAATACACCTCTAATCCCAATAGTGTATATTGGCAGAGAATAAATTCACAGATTAGTTGCTCTTAAGAGTACACCAGATACAGCTAATTCTCTATTGCAGAGAATAGATCTCAAGGCTTGCTTACCAAACTCAGAGACTACTTTGTAATAGCAAGCTGCTCAGACTTGCTTCAGCAAACGGCAGAGACTAGCCACTTCCTAGCAGTTTGACATGAAACCTTCGAGAACAATCGAATCGACGAAATACTCCCAAGAATTGTTTCTAAACAGAAGCATGTTTTACTCATGAGTCATGATCAGTGATTGCTCAGTACTTGTTACAAGAAACAACCCGTACACTGGAGAGAATATCAGCACACACAAAAAACAGAATTGTCACTCACTTCAGGCATGCAATGATGATCTTATTGAATTGCAAACAACCGTTTTCAAGTGACATGGGAGACCAATATACCTGCATGAATAGAGTTATTTGAAAAAGATTAGTTTATTCTCCTGCAGGCCCTAATTTAATAAGCAAAGCATATATTTCTCTCATGGTCCATGGGCTACTGAGATGTAACGGGAAACCAAGTCATGTGATATCCTAATTACTTGACTTCATTCGGCATGCTAAAACCTATTTTAAGGGATTCGACCAGTTATAAATAATTTGATTCCAATGGAATTTATATATTAAAGCTTAACCTTTTCTTCCATCTGTTGCATGACAATTAGGCTCCATTTGGTTTCAAGAAACAGATGCTATTTTCATTTTCCTTTTTTTTTCAGGAGAAATGGAGAACATTAAAAAAAACATGTTTAGTTGAAAATTTAAAAATGATTTTTTGAAAATGAAAATAAAAATGTGAAAACTAGAAGAAAAATACATTGTTTTAACTAAAAAAGCTTTGCAAAATCAATAAAGTTGAAAACAAGGGTTTTTCAAGTTTAATAATTGATGAATTGGCCTTGGTTCATATAATGAAAATAGAAAATATTTTCAAAAACCAAACGAAGCCTTTAAATTCTTAAAGAAAACATCATCTGAAAAGACATTTAAGATACGGTACTTTGGTCGCGATTCACTAGAAGACTAGTCATATTATCTCCAATCCATAGCAGATTAATATATGTAAGCACCTTAAACGTGATCAGACAAACAAGCACGCAAAAGATTTATCAAAGAATGCCTAACAAGTTAAAGATATAGATAATACATTCAATGATCTAAAATACACCTAACAGATAGATTGTTGGAGTTAGCACTGAAGACTATAATGAAAAGATTGCAGATACAATTCAGGTGCTTACCTAAAAGCATGAAGGCAAACACAATTGTCAGTATCATTTGAACAGATCGCCGATTAAGTTTAAAAAGATATGAAAACCTAGCAAATCTGGCATCACATGCCCCAAGCCTCCTTCGTAGGTGCATCACCTTTACCAGAAACCCACTATTGTCCCCAGGTGCAGAACTCAGCCCAATATGCTGGCCCTGGGAAAGAGATTCAGACCATAAGATGAGGTTACTGACCAATGCAACAAGACTGTGCTATAGAGGAAGCAATAAGTAAGGTTAGCAAGTAAAGACACAAAAAAGGACCAAAACTACAGTGCTGATTTTTCCAAATTTGGTTCTTCTTTTTAGATAGTATACCTTTTGTTAAGAAATCAGTTTTGTTTAATGCTAGAGCAGAATCCTGAGCTACTACTTCACTGCCATACCTTCAAATGATTACTGTTAAGATGGATTGAAGTGATAGCATGGGCGATGAAACATACCTGTGCCGCAAGAGAAGTATCAATGTGCAAAGGGGTATGCACTTCTTCACCATCTTTCAATCGCTTTGTATAATTGCTAGGAACCCTACTCCATAGATTATTGAAGAACCTAAAGAGATTAATTTGGCTGGAAGAACTTCTCAACTTATTCTCATGCAAGGAGCTCTTAGGTTTGCTTTCACTAGCTTCTAAATCCATACTTCTATCTTGACTGTTACCGTTACAAGAATTAGCTGCATCTACTCCCAATTTTATAGAATAATGAGAACCCACCTTCCTTAAGTTATTCTCCTTCATGGAACCATAATAATGGCTACTATAAGCAACACCATTTGTATTTACTTCTTCGATTTCTCCACATCCATTTGCAACAATTCCAGCGTCTGTTGAGCATGATGCTGGGACTGGATCCAGGTCAAAACCAACATCGTGTTCATTATGATTCCCACCAGAAAGAAACAATGCCAAGCCATCTCTATCTTGTTGATTCAAGTTTCCCCACTTGGACTTTTTCATGGGATTTCCCATTTCCATGTCCTCCAAGCTTTTCTCAACATCATTTATCTGTCCTCTAATGGCTCTAATAAACTGCTTATGTCTAGAAATTACATGCTCCCTAGAGTGAGACTGGTCCATCCTAGCCGATGAGTTAACCGCTCTTTCGAAATCTTCCAACTAATTAAAGCAAACAATAAAGTAACCTAATTAAAGAATTTCAAAAAAACAAAAATTGCATAAAGGATATAAAACTCAAGAGTAAATATGAATCAATACCTGCCATTTCGCTGTCTCGAGTACGGTTGCGAGATCACGCGTATGATATCCAATTGAAGTAAGCAGCTTTGGGTCAGGAAGATCACTTTGAAGAAGAGTTTTTTCGTGCAAAAGAAGTCGAAAAAACGATTCCATCCTGAAAATACCAAACCAAAAGATCATTAGTTTTGAAGAAACTTTCATAAGAATATAACCCACAGCATAGTAAATCACTCCACATTAATATAATGACAGAAAACTAGGCCAATTTAAAAGCATAAGTCAAGGTCTATTAAAATAGCTTTTTATTTCACTTCAGTAGATGCAATGAGGGCATTCATTGTAAGAAAATCAGAAACAATTTAGCTGCCACTATTCCCAAAAAATAAAAAGGACAAAAGAAGCGACAAATCCTAACATTTGTTTATTTCATAGGTAGTTGGAGAGAAATTAAAAAGAAAACCAAGCAATAAAACTAAATTCTACAATTAAAGAAAAAAGAAAAAATCAAACTAAAAATTAGTAAAAATGTAAATTCTCGATTTTCTAGGGGATGAAAAAAAAACCCTGTCAGCTGAATCTTGAACGACTTCGGCGGCTGAGAATAAGGGGTCGGATTCCCATTGAAGCAAGCTTGATTCCATTTTTTTCTGTATACAAATCATAGAAAGTGAAATAAACGTGATACGAATTTTAAATAATTAAAACTTTCGCTTTTCAAAGAGAACACGAATTCTGAAACAATGATCGACGAAGTAAATGAAGGAGAAAAGCGAACAAAAAGGTATTTTCTTTAGATGAAAATTAAATGAATTGGAAGTGGAATAGAATTACAAATGAATTTTTCTATCTTATTTTTGCTGTGAATTGGGGATTTATTAGGGTTTTAGGGTTCCAGAGGAAAAAATTGATGAAATTCAATTATTAACAACCTTTTTTTTGTTTCAAGATTAAATTTACGTGAAAAAACGATGGCGCAAAGCAATGATGGAAAGGGGAAAAAAGAAGGTTTAATTTTGCTGTTATTACCTGTACTCTGCTTAATTTGTATATTTTGTCTTTATCTTTTAATTTCATTAATTTTAGTCCCTTACTCTTCAAATTGGTTAATTTTTAGTTTTGAGCTTTTCAAATTTAAAATTTCAATTTTGACCCAAACGGTATCAATTAAATATGTTTGGTTAAGTTTTTCTATTAGACTTGTACTATGTGCAAAGTTGTAGTGTAATAATCCAATTTTCGTCGGTGTCGGAAAAATCAATTATAAGATAGAAATTATAAAATCGAGTTGTCTGGAATTTTAATCAATTTAGTTATGAAACAAGCACGGAATTAGAAATAGGAATTTTATTAATTAAAATTATTTAATACACAATGAATAGAAAGGGACTAGATTAGAAGTTTATTTATTTAAGTAGTACAAGGACCCAATTGTAAGATGATTGAAATAGAGAAAATTAAGTAGGAACTAAATATGTCCCTAATGGATTAGGGTACAATTTGATCATTGATAATTTTTTTTATATATATTATGCATGCTTATTTTATTGTTCATATTCGGGTTTGTGACTGCTCCTCCCAATAATATTGTTTCTAAAATTCAAAATGATAACACTCCAAAACATTAACTCATGTTTCCTTGGGAATTAACTTTTGGAATTGAGTGTGATTAAAGTTTTATTCAGTTGTGATGTAGAGAAGACATCAAAATGTGGATTGTAGTTGAAGTTATTAGGTGATGCAGGACTTAATCACATAAACTAAAGACTGCATGGCTTCCAAGGGGTCTAAATGCAATTAGACCATGACAAGCACCGCTCCATCATAGCCACTCATTTCCATTGATTATTTATATAATTATTACCGTTAAGTAAGTTAAGTGGGAGAGAGAAGCATTCTAATTTCATTTGCCGGTACATGCTGGAGGTCATCCGTCCAACAATGACATCAAAGGTAAGGAAGTTTCTTTAATAATTTTCATGAATTTCTAATTTAATTAGGTTAGTAAAATCGACCCATTAGCTAGATTTTCTAAGTTCAAATAGAATTATGTAGTATTTGATGGACTTGGTTTAGATTTATATATATACACGTTTGTAAAGAGATGGGTGAGACTGAATATATGTTAAGATAGGTGGTTGTCAATGAAAGGACCTAAATGAAAAGGATAAGAATTTTGAGGTTGGTTAATAAATAACGGTAAGTTGATGTACCTGTAGTATAGTTATGAAAACAGATTAAGATTCAACAGGGCAACTTTTGAGATACAAGCATTTTGGATATTATGGTTAAAAAGGAGACTTATTTGTAAAGAACGTAAAATATGTTTGGTTGTTGGAGGAACTAATATTGTTTCGGTAATCAAATCTATCGTATAGCTAAAGACAGACGATACCAAAATATTAAAGGCGAAAGGAAAAGAAAAAGCAAACCTCACGATTTGTGCTACTATAATTTTCTTATAGTTATTTGTTTCGTTCAATGGAATGTGGAATAAAAGTAGAGGTAACTGCGCTTTGTGATGATGAATTCGGTGTTATGCTTACATAAAATTGTGCTATTGAAGATAAAAAATATATATATATAATTTTTATATGTGCTTGAAACGTAAGTGATAATAGCTTGGTGCTAACTATGATGATATGAGTTATTGCATTTGCATTAAAGACTTTGGTAACATATTGGTGATTGTTAATTTCACTCATGAAATTGAATTTGTATTGACTATGATATAAATTATGCTACTATCATTGAAATGAATATTGATTATTAACTAAATGAAAAATGTCTTATTAAACGATGTTAGACATAATTCGAGTATAATTGGCATGTTTTAGGGTAATAGATATTAGTGACATTATTTTAGTTTCAATTTTTAGAAGGTCGTGAGTAATTTCAATTTTCAGAAGGTCGTGGACATATATTGATATACAGACCAAACAGTTCCAATTCTTAAAGCTCACTGAATAAATTAACTCCATGGGACGTTCTTTGTGCAATGATCACGAATTTTAAACCGCAGCATGTGACACAAATGTGTATATGTGAATATTAGTAAAAGAAAAATGTAGGTTATAAAGCATTGAGGGCGGAATGATTCATTAGCATATTGAAACTAAATTAAATGATGATGATGATATAGTTCTATTTAGCTTGACATTTACATATACATTGATTCTATGATGTAAAAAAAATGATTCTACAATGTAAGAAAGAATGGAGTGATGTTATTTAATGTTATATATTTGCATATTTGTTATTTGTTGAAGTCAATTGTGTATGGAATTTGAATTATATTAACATCATTGGGTATACCATATGTAATGTATGATATCTTTTTTTTTTTGTTTTTGTGCGCAGATCTAAACATGTTTTATTAAAATAAGGACTCAAAAAATATCTAAGGTTTAGTGGCTCAGCTTAGACCAAGTTGATAATCTTTTACTTGTAATTGGTTAAAGGCATGTACCTAAGTTGAGTTATGTAGTTATATGCTATTTTAGCCATTTTAGTACATTTTAGTACTTAATTGTGTCCTACAGTTGAATTGGGTTAAACTAATCTTAATATTTATTTCCATAGTTTTGCTTGGTTGATGACTTGCTCAAATAGGCCAAGTGATGATATTTGAATGCTTTAATTATAATTAATTATAAGTAGTTTGCATGCGTTTTTGGTTTGTTAATTGTGGTATTGTATAAGTTAGTTAACATTTGGACACCATTTCTATGCTTGAATTGTTTACATTTTGTACAATTTGGTATGTTGGTCTCGAGATATTATGATTATGTCTACAGACATTATGAATAAAAATAATTATTTCGTACATTTTTAGATTTAGGACTCGAGACGTGTTGAACAAGTCTTGAGACATTCATTGTCGAGGTTCGAGACACTAACCCTTTTTTCTTGAGACATCTAAACATTCAAGCTAAATTAATAAAATAAGGGAAGAGTGTCTCAAGAACAAAAGGCTCGGTCTTGAGACATAGCTACATCGAAGCAAATAATAAACAGAAAAGGTCAGTCTCGAGACACATTTATGAATTTTGGTATTAGAGTTTGGATTCGAATTTTTACTCCGTATTTGAATTCGTGTAATCCCGAGATTTGAAAAAATTAAATAAGGATGTTTGACACTTACATGTATATGGATACAAATGACGTTTGATTTTATTTGAACAATATTATAAGTTTAATTTGTGGAGATACATTAAGTTAGTTTGAGTTGCTTTGACAACGTAATATGGCATCACATATTTGGATTCGACGACTGGGTCAAATTTGGGGTATTACATGTAGATTTAGTCATTGTTCTCCAATTGAATCATTCTTAGTCTCTATATTTTTCGAATTTTAAAATTTTAATCTTGATACTAACGATAAATTTTAAGTCCATTAATTGGTTTTTGTGAATAATATGTGAAAATAGCAAAGTTGACATGGTATTGTACGTGTGACAGTGCATTTGTCGAATCGGATTTTGGAAATAATAGTACTTAATAAATTTAATATACACCGTTTGGTAAAAATTGAAATTTTAAAATTCGAAAAGCATAAAATAAAAAATTTAAATCCACAACTTATGCATAGTAGAAGGACTAACAATAAATTTTAATTAAAAATAATTTATTTTTAACATAAAGAGTTTTTAGTTAAATTTGTTATCGAAGCTTTATAAATAATCAAATTTTAAATTTTATTCCATTTAGAGGGCCTTCTAGTATATAGTTTTGACATTTTTAACTCTTTTGGATTTAAAAATGTAAATTTAATTGCTAATACAATTAAAATAGAAATTTTAATTTTAATTTTATTATAACAACATTTTCTGTTAGAAAGCTATGAAAAATAAATTGATTGAATTTTAAAAATAAAATTAAAAGTATTAAATTCCTAATATCTGAAGAGTACAAGGGGTTAGAACATATTTTAACCATTTGAATTAAACCACAATTTATTCAAATTTATCCAAAAAAAAATTGAAAACGGATTTTGATTGTTTGAACGAAAGTTGAATAATTTTATTAATACCACATAATCATCCAATTTTAATGAATATGTATATATATATCATTATGCCATAAAAATACACTGAATAATAAATTCCATTAATACTTAATTTAACAAGCATACTAATGGAAGCTAAACATTCTTTATTTTAAAGCAAAAGCAACTGAAAGGAAAGCTGCTTTTTACCAACTCTAACACTACACTTCCATTAACACCCAAAACGACAAAAAATTAACATACATACATACATCAGATGAATATACAAATTTCTTTTACTTCATTGACATTACTTTTACCATCTCCTCTAATCACAACTACAACTATAACCAATTGGGTTAATTATTTTTTCTAATTCAAGCCAATGTCGGGTTGAATTTTTTATACTGATTTATTGCAAATTAAATCATATCATGTCCGAATAATTTGTATATGAGATTCTTTCGGGTTCATGAAAAACAGTATTTCTTAACCCTTCACTAACATGAAAAACTTAAGGTTCCAAATCCACTATAAGATCTTTCCAAAACTATGTTTAAGCTCCAAGTTGGTGGAATCATAGAATACACCTCAGATTTTGCAGCAACAAATGAAATGAGCTGAAAGATAATATTAGCAGTGTTCATTGCCCATGGTAGATTAATTTCAGCTACGGTCCCATTGCATAAGATTCAGGTCATTTGGTTGCAAGTAAATATATGCAGGAAGGATGAATGAAGATATATTTCATAACATTTCATCACAAATCAATGCAAGAATATCAACAAACAAAAATATCAATATCATTTCTTAAGCCTAATCTGATAATCGGGTTGTCTGTGGAATGCACAAGGTAAAAACGAAATGAACACCAAAATTTGCCCTATTACAGTACAATTCAATATACAAATCCATCCATATTCAGGCAAGTAACGGTATCAACAACGACAGTATCATCTGTTAAGTCTAATCCGACTATTGTTTTCAAAGGATCGTCGGTCCTATGCTGATGAATAAAGACATACATGCATAATTTTCCCTTAATTACACTACAATTCAATAGTCCCATCCATCCATATTAAAGCAAGCAACACTATCAACAAACAACAGTTATCATTTCTTAAGCCTAACCAACAGCACCAAACACATAATTTCCACTTAATTACACTACAACTCGATATATAAATCCATCTATATAAGCCAAGGCACCTTATCAACAAACAACAGTTATCAATTCTTAAGCCTAATCCGAAAATTGTTTCTCCGGAACGGAATGCTGTCCTATGCAGAAGAGTATACATGAAATGCATAATTAGCCCTTAACTAGAGTAGGATTCAATATACAAATCCCGTCCATATTAAGGCAAGGATCACTAAAGGTCTAAAGCTGAAGCTTCCTTAAAACACCATGACACACATTCATGAAAGATGCACCATTTACTTTGCCAGGAAAAAGAGAATAGGCCTCATTCGAAGCTTACCGTGAGGCTGAAACCCAGATGAACAGTTTCACAAAATTCAGCCACAAGATGTTATCTAGCTTATGGTTTGATGAATAATCTAGCCACAAGGTCCAACATAAAGTTCAAATTTAACACTAAAATGCTATGTTACTTAGAGCACATACCCATGTGGGAATGTGTCTCAACCACGGTATTTCAAGAACAATGAAGAGTCGAATCCCATCACATGTGCTATGATCAGTTCAATAATACATCATAAGCACACAATTCATCCACCAAAAGCTGTAAATAAGCTGAAAAATGCCATTGATATCATCATCAAAACAAGCATTGTATGTAAAGAAAAAAAAAACTTACATTCAAACAAAATACTTAACCATCTGAATCTCCTTCTTCTTAAACCCGCATTTCTCATAAAACACTTTGTTTCCATCACTGCAATCCAAAATAACCTTATAACACCCCATGGAACGAGCGTGATCCGCCAGAAACCCCACGATTTTCTTCCCCAATTGCATCCCTCTGGAACCGGCATCGACCACCACGTCCTCGATGTGGCCCACTTTACCACACTTCCTTATGAACTTCTTCTCAATAAACACACTCCCTGAAGCTATAATCTTACCTGAAATTTCATCTTCGATCACACAAATAACATGATCATCGCCATACATGCTGATTTCCTTAAACCTATCTTCGAATTCTTTATCAGAAACTGAATCACAAACAGTTAATTGTCGTAATAGCTCTAAAAACCCTTTGCTTTTATCTGAAAGTTCCAGCTTTCGAACCCTCAAATTATTTCCTTCTATTGATGAATTAGAGTTCTCCATTTCCTTTTTTTCTGATTCTGTACATGGCAAAAAGAAAAAGGGTATCTTTTAATTGAACAAAACATTCAATATGAACAGAAAAAAAGGAAAAAAAGGAACATAGAGTTATAACAATTCTGACCTGTTGTAGTGTTCGATCAATTTCTGGCCTAGGGATAGTTAATTTAAGGAGGATGCTTTTATAGGAGTATTGTGATTTTTTATAATTTCATTTTAATCCCCTAAGTTTTCATTAATTGTAATTGGACCCTTTTTTAAGCTTGTAAGAAAGAAAACACGACACGTGAGTTTGGTTGGTGTTTTAGATTGTGCTTGTCACAATCCCCAGTTTTTCCTCATCTGCCAAACACCTAGAAATTTACATTGAAAAAAGGAAGAAAAAAAATCGAAGCTTTGAGCCATGAAAAGCATTATATGAATGCTTTAAATCCAATTCCCATGTCGAGATCATTGATTCAACGCATTTCTCCATTTTTCATAGCTCGAATCAAGCAAAACCATAAGCTTCTAAGCTCTTCTTTTTCTTCATCTTCTTCAGCTCTTCATGAGGCTTCTTCTGAATCTCCATCTCCTTCCCTCGATGCAGTTCACATGACTGATAACTGCATAAAGGTAAAATTTAGATTTCTTTTCCCCTTTTGCTGTATGGGATTGATGTTTTCTTCTGAATCGTTCTTCTGTGATTTCGTTTGTATTATTTTACCACTCTCTGTTGTATATGGAATTTGCTTTATTTTGTCTAGTATATTGCTTTGTTGGGTTTCTCATATCAAGTTTGTTTTTTTGGGTGTGTTTTGTAATTTAACTGGGGACTACAGGTCCGTTTGGATGCTGTGAAAGAGCAGGAAAAGATTGAACCTTTTCAATTCTCTTAATTTCTTTTTGTGTAATATGTAGCTTATGAGAGAATAAGGATTACAATCAAATGGAAACATTCATTCAATTTCTTTCTTATTCATATTTCACTTTCTGGCATCTCTCACAGCCCCAATTTTTTCCCCTTTCATGTAAAGTTATGTAATTTTTGTTCTATCAGTATTTTCTTACCCTTTTTTGCAAGGTTCTAACTTTTAACTTGTTTATTCAAAAAAATAAACTTTCAACTTGTTAAAATTGCTTAATTTAGGAGACATTATAGACCCAATAGGCCAATACCTTGTTTTCCACTACATTGAAATTTGTATGAAAACCCTTGCAGGTTTTTTTCTTCAGTGGTTGGTGGCAAATATCCTTGCCAACTTCTTAGAAAATCCACAGTTGTTTTTTTTCTCTCACTGACATTAAGCATGGCTTGCAGAGAATAAAAGAATTGCAAGCAAGTGAGCAATCATCTGATCAGATGCTTCGATTGAGTGTAGAAACCGGAGGATGTTCGGGGTTTCAATACGTGTTTGATTTGGATGACAAAACAAACCCAGATGACAGGTTTCTTTGTTTCCTTTTGTTTTTCGTTTTGGTTTTACGAAAAGTATGCTTAATTTCTCTCTCTCTTCCTACCGCTTTAACCATTTTTATTTTCCCGTTGTATCATATTCTATTTGCAGAGTTTTTGTGAGGGAAGGGGTAAAGTTGGTAGTTGATGATATTTCCTATGATTTTGTAAAAGGAGCAACCATCGATTATGTCGAGGAGTTAATTCGTTCTGCATTCGTGGTAAGCCGTGTTGTCTTGTTCTGTGCATAAATTTATCGATGATGTTGTCTTAAATCCTAGAAGACAAGTAGTTTCCCTCTAGCTTAGTGATTAACCATGATAATTTTCTAAATAGACTGTTGATATGCCGCTAGCATTAACCGCTGTGAACTCCAATATGATGCAAATATTCTTCATTTCTGGTTGCATTAGAAATGTTAAATGTTAAATTTCAATGCAGTAGATGTTGTTTAGGCACCACTAAATCTATTCTTTGTATTGTCCCGAATTCTATTTATGTTAGCTCTAGGACTAGCCATAAAACAGTGGACAAATTTTCCTCATGTTTGGCCAGATAAGATAACCTTTTTCTCGTTCTACACCGGAAATTGAGATGCCTAATTTCTCTATAGGATTTGAAAACATTTCATATGCCCTTCTAGGCATACTATTAGCTCATTGTAGTCAGTAATGCCTTGTATAACCATTAGATGATCTTCCGAGTTAAGTTCTATGTAGCCTCTCAGTACATTGTCAACCCATTTAATGGCCCTTTGTGGTCTAGCTACTACCTGGAAGTTTAAATGTATCCGTGATTCATTGAATAGACTTTTGATTATTCAAAAAGGTTGTTGTATGAGACATGAACGACATTGCAGGGAGTACCATTGGGAGAATATAGAGCCTATGTATTGCTCCGTAAATGTTTACTTCAAATCATTTACACACCTGAAGATTTATTGATCCATAAGTACATGAAATATGAATCACTTCTAATATGCGTCATCATGATATGATTGGCCATAACCAGATGGTGCTAAAGATTACAAATCACATGTGAAATCAACTGGTTTTTATGAATCCCACCAGATTTGTGTCAATCACTTATTTCACTTTGATCTCTTTTGTTCTGCATAATAAACCTACGTAGCGATCTGCTGTGGTGTAGTATATGTTCTACATTGTTGCCTTTTTATTTATTTATGGTGGTTCCATTAACAATTTTACTGAGTATGACATGCTTTAAGCAAGGGTGTAGCGTCTGATTTCTGATTTCTTGTGCAGGTGACGACAAATCCTAGTGCAGTTGGAGGGTGCAGTTGTAAAAGTTCATTCATGGTGAAACAGTAGATGTTTCAAGCGCATTGCTCATACTAAATCAATTTTTTTTTTGTCATAACATTTATTTAGATGCAAAATAATATGCACACTTTGGTCTCGTAGTTCTATGGTGTTTGGATTCGGGATGAATATCATAATGTAACGAATGGCTGCTGATTATCTGGTAACGAGGAATTTCCTCTCAATGAGATTGGTTACTCTTTTTATCTTTGCTCTAAAATTGATACTTTATTCTTCCAGTTCAATATCACCTGTATTTGGGTTTGAATATCCAATATGTGCTGGTTTTGAGAGTAATTTAGGATTCAAGTTTGGTTTTGAGGCGATTGAACATTTTTGAGTTTATAGGCCAGAAGGGGTTGGGTTAAATTTCTGAATACTAAGTTACAGTCACAAATGGTTGAATGGTAACACTGCCTTGTGAACTAAAAGTGATTTAATCTAAAAGCACTAAAATCTAACACCATTCTTAATAAATAGGGTGCAACAAGCAAGGGAAATACTCTTTGTTTGAAGTTTTCTCCAACTTGGACCAGGAGAGCTCTATGTTACCTAAGATTACCCTCTCAAACAAACATGGCCTGCCAGACTTTAACCTCTATCCATTGAGACCACGGCTCAAAGAATCCGATTATTGGCAACCAAATCACCTAATCCTTGAGGCAAATGCAAATACGATGAAAATGTGAGTTCAACTTCTCTCATTTAATGCTGAGATTGATCTTACAATCAACATTCACAAATTGCAGGGTTATGCTACCCATCCACAATTCTGTATTATCCAAAATTTCCGAAGACAACTCAAGCAACTCAGTGTTAAGAACAAATATGTCCCGCCAAAAGAAATACCATTTTATTCTAACATCGAGCATTGCTACCTAGCTCAAACCCAATTCTCAATAACAACTTCAAAAATACCCCAAGGATCATTGATTTCATTCCTCTGATTGCCTCTGTCCTAGCACTGGAATGTCTTCGTAACGTTTCTGTTGTGTAGCAATGAATCAATGTACAATTAGTAAAAAAACTACTTAAGCTTTGGAAGTAATTGATTATGGCAGAGAAAGATTGGGAAACATGCAACAATCTCTAAGGTATACAAACCAAATCCATATAATAATTATCAAATTGAAACATATTTTAAGACTTGAAAGAAGGCTATATAGAAAGATTATATTACATTGTTTAGGAAGATAGAAAAGGGGAAACAGAAAAAGCAAAAAAAAAAATACTTCATTTTTGGCTGTACATAATTTGCATACAACTGGCAGAGCATATAATACCAATGCAACATAAGAGATCCCACAAGAAATAACAACCTAAAGTGCTGCAATTAATGAGCAGGTATTTCAGCCTTCTATTTAAAAGCTGTTCTTAATATTTGAGTTTGCAAGGAAACTATAGGAAGCCGATCCCAAACAATTAAGTGAGATCAGACATATTCCCACAGTTTCAAACTGTTAAACACATAGTTTTTGAGCATCTAATAGCACTATACTAATGGAATTGTGGAATAATGACGGTTGTTCTTGAACAAAAATTGACATCGACTAAAGAGTAAAGGTACTCCACAAAATCCACCATTGAATGTATTAGGCTAAAGAAAACCATAAATAATATAACCATATTTCGGAAACTGGAATAAGCCAAATAAAGGACTGGCAATCTGGGCTGTCTTAATGTATCTAAAGATTTAAACGATCTGCATCAAAAAGTAGGAACCATGCTATCAACAATGCAATCAAATACAAATAGTAGTGTAGTGGCATAAATTAATATATTGGTGATCAAATTCAGGACTAATATTTCGGATATCCAGGGATAAATAAGCTGCATATGCAATAAAATAAGCAGCAGGACCGATATTCCAAAGAATAGAAATTTTACCCCAACATTGTTGTATTCCCAGAGCCTATGAACTCCATAATCCACAGCCTGCAAAAGTTGACAATTATAGTAAGAATCTTCCCCATTCCTTTTCATTAGAACAAAACTCAAAAATAGCAGCTAATTTTAAATATTAATAGAAATTCAGCTTCTACAATCAAAAACAAAATAATCAATGAAAATTAACAATCCTTATACCAATAATATTGCAATCACTAGACAGCAGCAAATTTTAGACTTATTAGAAACTCAGCATTTAAAATAAAAAACCAACTATCTAATGAAAATTAACAATCCTCACACCAATTAAAATTTATCAACAGATTAAACATGAGTGATCAAGAATATCAAAAGCCTGAAAAAGATGCTCTCAGCTCATGTTAAGCAAATACTGTCAACGCACAATATCTGGCCAATCGGATGCTACAGATTCCTTGCATCTTTGATCGATTCTAGGCCAAATTTGATCACTCTTTACTCCATTTTACCAATTTCATTGATTTCACAGTATTCTTTCAGTTTCTTGTTTCTTTTAAATTCAATTGATTCTTTCCTGATTCTTGTTCTTTCCACTGATGGGTGTTCTTGTTTAAGTTGAAATTGAGAATTGAACATCAAATCTGGTTAAAGTATGATGGGAGAAGGAATTGTGAGGTCTTGAGTTAACCCATGGGATCAAAATTCATCTGCAGGACCTGATGATGGAATAAAGATCATAATTCAAATGGAGCTAATGGGACAACTTCTAAGGAGACAGTGCTAGATTGGTGAAAGCTTTTTGCTGTGGCCAACCATTGCAGTATTATGCTCCTTAGATGGAAACTGGTTTTAGAGTTGTCAAACTGCAAATGGATGTGTTGGAAGAGGGTATTCAGGTATGGAATCACTTTCAGGTTGCTCAAGTACTATGTAGAACCCTGAATTTTAGCTTATTTAAAAAATTTGCCAATATGCTACAGGGTAAAAATAGCTCTATACAAATTTAACTTGCTGCTCCAAACTTTTTCATAATTCAATTTGCTAGTTCTGGAAATAGGGTTGGGTCTTAGAAAATGGACCTAGGCATAGTGCAGACCAAAAGGGAGGAAATTCTAACTGCACAAACAATTATGCTTTGCTCAGACTGGGAGTCAAGAAAAGGGGGGGAAATGTGAAAATCCTGAGGGCTGAATTCAAACAGAAATCAATGATAGACTGGATACAAAGGGCAACTTAACACGAAATTGGTTCATATGATGGTCAAAAGCAAGCACTGTAGGGCCACTATAAGGATATTAACTGATTTGGTGGGGAATAAATTGGAAACTTCGCAGCAGATTGCAAGGGAAGTCACAATGTTCTTCAAGCAGTTGTTGGCTACTGCAGATGGCCAGATTCAAAGAGTTGAACTGGCCGAGGAATGTTTCTTCAAACAGAAATCAATAATAGACTGGATACAAATGGGCAACTCAACACAAAATTGTTTCATATGATGGTCAAAAGCAAGCACTTTAGGGACACTATAACATTTTTATCTGATTTGGAGGTAAATAAATTGGAAACTTCCCAGCAGATTTTAAGGGAAGTCACAATGTTCTTCAAGTAATTGTTGGCTACTGCAGACGGCCAGATTACAGGATGCACAAAGAATCTTCTTAAGAAATTGCTCCAATGCTCTCCTTCCGTTGCTGTTACAGAAGGATTTAAAAAGAATGCAATATTTGAGATGAATGGTGAAAAAGCACCTAGTTCTGATGGGTATGCTGCCCACTTATTCCAGGTTGCTTGGATGATTGTGAGGGCAGGGGTGGTGAGGGCTGTGCTACATTTTTTCAGTTCTGGTATTATGCTACGAGCTTTCAACTCTACTGTTATTACAACCTTGGACCTAAGAGTTCAATCCTGTCAACGTTAAAGACTAGGCCTGTATCTTGCTGCATGGTGATTTATAAATGTGTCACAAAAATCATGGCTAGCAAGCTTGCAAAGTTTCTTCTTTCTATTATAGGTCAAAATCAAAGTGATTTTGCTCTTGGGAGAACTATTTCGGATAACATCATGCTGGTTCAAGGGATGGTCTGGGACTATGTACAAACCACTCTATCTCCTAGATGTTTCTTGAAAATTGATCTCAAGAAAGCATTTGACGGTCTTAGCAGAAACTTCATTTTTGATGTTTTGGCAGCATAAAAATTTCCTCCTATGTTCATCAGTTGGGTTCAGAGTTGTACTGGCACCTATGTTGCTTGGACTCAGGTATATGTCTAGGTGTCTGACTTGTCAATCGAGTGAAACTCAAGAAGTGGGGATACGGCACAAAAGGATCCAGATAGAGGATACGGGTGTGGGGACTCGTTTAGTCATTTTATATGTATTTATATATAATATATAAATGTTATTACATAAATTATTAATTTGATTATATATCTGATGATATATACATCACACTAATATTTTCACATAATATATAATAATAATTAATATGCTATTTAAATAACAATATTTTTATTTTTTTATAAAAAATATTTATCAAATTTCTTTTTAACTATTATCGATTATAAAAAACTTTGGAAATAGAATATAATTTAAAATATACTATTTGATATGGATTTATATATTCAGTTAGAAATATTTTGGGCCTTCAACCCAAAACTAATATATAGGGCCTGATTTTTTTTCTCTTTTTACCTAGTCATAAGAGTCTGACATATCAACCCATATCCCGTGTCGTTGTTTGTGTCATGTCAACACGGGTATGGCTCCCATTTTGTTGAGTTTGAGCAACAGAGATTGGCACACCAAGGTTTTCCATTTCTCTCAATGACAGACTTGTGTGATATTTCAAAGGTGCAAGGGGCATTAGACAAGGGGACCCCCTCTCCCCATACTTATTCGTGATTGCCAAGAGTATAGTATCTAAAATGTTAAATGTAGGGATTAATTGTGGTCTCTTGTAAGTATCATCACAAGTGTTGTAAAATAAAACTAACACATTTTTACTTTCTAGATGACCTGTTAATTTTTTCTAAGGGCACCTTGGATTCTATTGTAGGGCTGCAATGTCAATTTTATCTTTATTCAGGCTTGCAGCAGAATCCAGCTAAAAGATCTATTCGTTAAGAATGAATGCTAGCAGAGATCAAGAAATTCATGATTTGACAGGGTTTAAGCTTGCTAACCTTCCTGTTCATTACCTTGAGGTGCCTTTTATATCAATAAGGCTTTTGGAAAGGCATTGCTTTCCCTTACTTGAGAGGGTTCCAAAGAAAATACACTGTTGGGCAGCAAAGCAGCTCTCATTTGCAGGAAGAATGCAGCTAAGTCAGTCCCACTCAATGTTCACAACTTATGGTGTAGACACTTTATCATCCCCGAAGCTGTCTTGAGGAAAATTGACCGGATGTGTTCTAGTTTCTTTTGGAAGGGTCAAGAAGGGTCGGATCAAGGAGCCCAAGTGAAATGGACTGACATATGTAAGCCAAAATCAGAAAGCGGATGGGGATTGAGATTTGGTGACTTGGAACAAGGCATGCACAGTTCAACACTTATGGTCTATCCTAATCCAAGCAGGTTCATTATGGATTGCTTGGTCAAATGCCTAAGTGCTTAAAGGACAAACTATTTGGCACTACAAGAATCACAACCTTATAGCTAGAGTTGGAGGAAGCCATCAAAATTAAGAAATTTGGCCATGCAACCATACTTCAGAATGGAAGGCTTCCAGAGCTGAAATTTCTAGTACCCAAGGTTTGGCATGCTTTGAGACAGCAAGGAAACGGTGTGCATTGGCATAGATTGATCTGGTTTCCCTTCCATGTTCCCCAAACATTCAACAATTGCTAGAATGGTTGTCCGTATTTGACTTCCTAGAAACAACAGATTGATCCACTGGGGGATGAATGTAGCAGACCGTTGTCTTTTTTGGTCAGAGTCGGAATCAAGGAATCATCTTTTCTTTGGACGTGCATTTACAAAAGCAACATGGAAGGAAATACTTTGTATATGTCAGCTGAACAGATAAGTTGGAGACTGGGCAGCCAAGCTTGAATGGGCAATTACTATACTTCGAGGAAAGCCTTAATAGGCATCATTCTTTGTTTGGCATGGAATACATTTCTCTACTTAGTGTGGCAAGAAAGAAATAATAGACTATTCAAACAGGTGGAATCCACAGCAGAAGTGATAATTGGAGGCATCAAAGAAAGTGGCAAGCTAAGGCTAACAAGAGCAGGGAGAGTTGCTGCAAGCCGAATCAACCTTCAGCTATGTGAAGCATGGGGTTTAAGTGATGTCTAGCATGATATGGGGTTAAGCTCTGATTGTAGTCTGCAATGAATTGTTAAAAATTTATGAGCTGTGCAAATTGTGTAATTGAAGCAGTTCTACTGCTCTTTGGATAAATGAAACCAACTTATCCCAAAAAACCTCGGACCAATAACATTAAATACTACTAGAAACTCAGCATTTACAATAAAGAAAACCAAATAATCAATGAAAATTAACAATCCTCAGACCAATGATATTCCAATCAGTAAACAGCAGCTAATTTTAAACACTACTAGAAACTTAGCATTTACAATAAAAAAAACCAAATAATCAATTAAAATTAACAATCATAGGACCAATAAATTTCCATTCAGTAAATTTATAAACCCTAACCTCTTTCTTTTTCTAAAACTCAACAGCAAAATTTAACAGAAAAAGAACGGATCAAAAATTGGAAAGGAGAGAGGTTGAATGAAAAAAGGAGTTAAAAAATACCCGTTCACCGAGGAAAGCGCCGGCAATGACGAAGGTAACGTAGACGGAGTTACGTCGCATGATGACTCTATAGAGACCTTCAAAAAGGCCACCTTGACCTCGCCTTCTAGATGTGTAATCCATGAAGCTTTTCGTTAATGTGGAGAGAGTATTTAACTAGGATCTGCGATTAAAGTTTGCAGAGATGCCGTATGCCCAAGAGATGCTGAATTTTGCTTTGTAATTGTTATTATTGAACACCTGCCAAAACGGGCAATGATCACCGGGTCAAACCGAATGATATGGACGTAGATTTTCTGGGTCAACGCTCCAATGGTAATTTGACGGAATTATTTTATTCCTTTTTGCTTTACATTTTCTTTGGGTAAACTAAGAGATAGTCACCTAAGTTTTAATTCTTTCCTGCAAGTTTAGCATTGCTTTAAAAATCTATACCAATCAAAAGTAAACTTTAAATGAATTCCAGGGAAAATTACTTAAAATTTTCCAAACTTAATAAAAAAATAAATGCAATTTTACTAGTTTTTAATTAGTTTTCCCAATTCTCAACAATTAAAACCGATTCTCTAATTTTCCAATACAAGTTATATGGTTATTGAAGTAACAAATCAAACCATTGTCAGTTGTAAATTGATCTAAATTCATGGAACTGAGTCTAACAGATGTGTTTAAGTCTCAGTCAACCATCAGCAAGCATGCTAAACACAAATATATTGAAGGGTAACTACCATTGTTTAAGATCTCAACTATTGAATAAGCCCTCCTCTTTAAAACTCAATGACTACAACCCCAGCATTTCTCATCTAAATATTGCGGGCATCAAGTTCGGTTGTAATGGGGGATAATGGGACAAACGGCAAAATCCATAAATGAACAGAAGACTACTTTTCTCCCACCAAAAGTGTCTTCACTATATTATCCCACATCCCATCTGCAACCATAAACAAATGTCCGGCACCAGGTAGTTCGTGGTAGCGAATCCACGGGAGTTGTTCAGCAATGTAGCGCTGCAACGTAATCGGTACAAACCTATCCTCATCTCCATGCCACACATGCACCGAGCCTTCATTGTTAGGAAATGGGTTGTCCAGTTCCAAGGGAGAGAATTCCCATGCTCCAAATCCGACTATCAGGTCACGATGCAGGGACTCGTATTCCCCTTGCTGTCTTACTTGTGCCTGAAGAAAGGACAGATGAGATTATGATTGCAGCAATAGCAAAGAATGAAGTTCAAGCGTTGACCGACACAGACCGGCATTTCAAAAACCCACCATTAATCTACTGCAACAGTTACCTACACAAAATCCTTACAATGCCAATGGATTTTGATGACTAATCCACCACAACTTATAAATACAATTAATCACAGTGTAAGTCAAAAGATTTCCCAATAAAAGTGCAGCAGACAATATTTAAACTGCTAAGACAGCAAAAAGTGTGACAACTTTTTGGCCTAGAGATACGTACCGCCTGGTTCCTAGTAGACGAGATCTTCATCAAGAGTTTTCGGTCCTCACTAGAAAAAATATCGATACTGTTGGCAATAACACTAGAACTAGGGAACCATTTTTGAGTGTTCCACCAGTAGGTGAGCCATGGAGCATAGTGAGACACACGAAGCACCCATTGGTCTTGTGGTAACATTTGCTGATATGCTTGGTTCGATAAGTTTGTAGGAAAACCGGACCACCAGTAGTTAACCGCTGGAGCCACCAATGTCGCCCCTGCTAACCTGTCAGAGTTGCAAACATCACTTGTATGAGAGAAGTGAGAAAAAAAAACAGTATACACAGTAGCAGAACAAACATTATATGCAATCTCTCAGTTTCAAACATTATATGCAATCGCTCAGTTTCTCTTATAAGTTGCATTCGATTAGTTTGGTAAAAGGATGGAATACCTATGAGGGATGTACTTGAGGCAGCTCCAAATCACCTGTCCCCCCATAGAAATTCCGATTACATAAAACTTGGATCCTAGTCTCAATTGATCGGCGAGCTCTTCTATATCTAAAGCCATACTCTTCACTGTTCGTTTTGGATTAGGATCACTCTCTCCGTAACCTGGTCTGTCGAAAGACACAAAATAGATCCCTAACCTTTCAACGAGTTCCTGGTAGAAAGCAGAAACAACAACAAACTCGAATGACACTCTCTCCAACATATTATAGCTGAAAGCTAAGATGACCTTAACAAACAAATACCGGGGACAGAGGAACAGCATCAAGCCTACAAGAATCAAATCCATGGACTTTGACGATTTTATACTTTGCTGCCCCTAGTGGAACACCATGCTCTTTGTAGGCCAAGTGCCGTCCATCCCTGAGCTTTATTCTAGACGCGGTGACGGGTGGACCATCAGGAGAGCCACAAGTCTTGGGCGGCGGCGGCTGAATGGCCTGATAAGCCCATGCCAAAGCTCCCACAAACAAGACCAATAGTGTCTTTGTGAATATCCCTGCAATATTTTGGGTATAATTCAAACAAATCCATGTGAAATAAATTGCAAATGACAACACATAATCTATGAAACAAGATGATAACATTATAGCCTGTTAATCAGCAACCTTGTATTGAAAAGTTGATTAATTAGTTAGCCAATATGTAATCTCAATATAATCATTTCATCAATGAAATACAACAATAAAGCCCTTATTTTACATTCAAAAGATGCAAAAGTCATCCATTTCAAAATGAACATTTCAACTCACACTCAGTCCTCTTCTATATTGCTCGGACTCTTCACTGCTCTTAAAGTACCCGTGTCTGACACTTGTGTCCGACACTTGTGTCCAACACATGAATATGAAGATATGACTTGGGAATCTCCAACTACATAGAAAACTTCTAGCCATAATCCTAATCAGATTTCATACCCATATCTGACAATCAGACCCGAGTTCGAGTAACATAGGTGCTTTGTATTTTAAAAGAATTACATCAAGCTAAGCTAGAAGTTCAACTCTTAAGTCTTAACACAAAGACTAAGACTAATAATCCATACAAATGAGAAACAAAATCCCAAAAACTCTCTACAATGGAATGAACCAATATTTCAGGAATCAGCAAGAACAGAAGATCTAAGATTCAAATTCCTAACTTTCTTATGATTTTCCAAGAATTATAACAGCAAAGAAAAAAAAACAAAGTAGACCCAGATTTTTAACGAAATGTGGATGCTACAACAAGGTTTATAACCCAAATCAGGTCAAACAAAAAGGTTAGATCTTTTATAATTTTTTAAACAGAAAAAAGAAATGAAATCCACCTGAGAGAAGCTTGAAGGAAGTGTTTTGCTTAGATTTTCTAGTGTGAGCCCGAGCTGATGCAGCCGATATTTTCCCTGCCATTTTTGGATCTCTCTTTAAACAAAATCCTGCAATAAATACAATCACCCAATTCACAAAATAAATAAACCCACCAAATGGATCTATCTGCAAAAGAATCTCTTGCTTAAAACAGAGAAGCTCGGTTTTTTGTTTTATTATTACTAGATGGTTTCAGCCGGCAAAAGTGGTAAATTTGGAGCTGAATTAACTTGTATATTTTCTTGTATATTTTGATAATAGTAAAACTGTATTATCTTAATAGTTTATATTTTTATAATTTTTAAAAAATTAAATTAAATTTTTATTATGTTTGAAGGGGTTAAAATATAATTTTATCATTATTAATTTAAAATTTTATAAATTATAAAAAACTTAAATAAAAGTTTTTTTATTTTAGGGGGTTGGGGCCGTACCAACTCCCTCTTAACTCCGCTACTAAATGTCACTTTTAAAAGAAACATATAAGTATACATAGGATGGAAATAGGTCAATTTTAGTACAGGTGGCAAAAACGTTTTCATTTGTTGGAAATGTTTTCAGGTGATATAGTAGGAAGCGCGCTTTCATCCTCTCTCCTTACGTCACCCAAATATTTTTCGCACCCTCCAAATAAAGTTAAAAAAATAAAATAAAATTAATGGTTAGATTAAATTTTGAAAAGTCAAAAATGTCAAGATAAAGTTTTCTGAAAACCTGAGATAAAATTTACGTCTCATCTTTTACGTGGCAAAACAGAAAAATGATCTTAAAAACATTTTAGAAAAAACGTTTTTTTGTTAGAAGCGTTTTTTTTTAATTGTCATGTCTGATCTTTTTCAACATTTTGAAATATGTTTCATATTCGGTGGTAGAGTTTTTTTATAAAATGAAGATTGATATGAAAAGATTTTCACAATTAAATTTCGAGCAAAAGATTTACATGTTAAGGCAATGATTATTGATGTTAAAAATCTTAAGTTGAAAAATCAACCCAACAAAAGTAAGTTCAAGTAAATTTGGTGTCGTTGTTTGAATTTGGTTAATGAGTATTGATTTTTCTGTATAATGTTTTTGTTTTAATTCTATATTAAACATGTGAAACATGTTTTTTTTTGGCGAAGATGAGTGGACGAATTAGAATCGTTATTTATTGCTACGGTCAAATTCATTTCATAAGTCTATAATGAACTAATAAGCTCATTTGTAATATCCCGAAAATTATTACTATAATACCCCTAAAATTAATACAGTAAGAAAGTAGGTATCATTGATATAGTAAAATAAGGAAATAAAGTGACAAAAAGGGAAATTTTGAGTTATGGCAACATTGGGAAGTATATTATGATATATTAATTCAAGGAAGAATTAAATCGCAAAAGTGAGAAAAGTTTTGTTGATTAAGAGTAAATACTCAAAATTTGAGGGGGTAAAGTGTAAATATGAAAATTTTGAAGAACCAATGGTGCAAATATTTTAAGGGTGGATAATCTAGAAACTAAGGAAAATGGATGAATTAGGACCAAATTGAAAAGGCGGAGAATTTAGAGGGACTAAATCGTAATTTTACCAAATTAAGTGATGACTCAAGGGTGGAATTTTTAAAGATTATAAAGGGAAAAATGGTCAATTAGAAGAGAGAGAAATCTAGAAGGCAATGATGATATTAGAGATATTTTAGATTAAATAAATAAATAAATATTAGTTTATTCATATTTTAATTTGATTTTTAAATAATATTTTATTATTTTATTTAGTATATATATAAGAAAAGGAAGATGAAGAATCACCATCCCACCATTTTTTCCCATGCACCAACGTGAGAAGAAGAGAGAAAGAAAGAAACTTTTTCTTTCTTTACAATTTGGTCATTCTACCAAAAATTCACTATTTTCACCTAAAAATCAAAAGAATTTTCATATCCATTAAGAGAGAAAGATAACAAGGAGACTATGGGGAGCTAGAATATCAAGTTAGATTTAAGAAAGAGAAGTTGGAGGAGAGAGAAAATCAAGTTAAAGTTTGAAACTAATAGGACAAGGTAAGAACATCAAGATTTCAATATATTTTTAAGTTTGATATTATTGAAAAAAAGCATAGAAATGATGTTATAGTAGAGTTTTCTTGTATAAGGTCTTATGTTCTTGATATATTAGTGAAGGGAAATAAGTGAAAGTGATGAGAAATATTATAGAGAAAGAGAATAAGCGAGTTATAAACTTAGTAATCAACATCTTGCGTACTAAAATAGTTTTGGACAGCAGCAGTAGGTTAACTTTGAAAAATCACCATAAATTTTGGAGATCGAATTAGAGGATGAAAAAATATTAAATTAAATCTTATTGAGTCTAGTTTCTCATAGAAGAAACAGTGTAAGTAATGGAATTGTAAATCATGATATATAATAAATTTTGTGAGACAATGTCAGAATAAATTCGGGCTCCCCTGTTCTAACTTTGGAAAATCATAAAAAATTTGAGAAAAATAATTAGGGGCTTATATTTATATTTTTAAATCCTTAATGAGTATATTTTCAATATAAACAAACGTTAACATCATCCGAATCTCGTATGAGAAGATAATTAATTTTTAGTGAAGAAGGGTCGAAACTGTCAGACAGTAGAACAAGGATGCCTTTAAAGAATAAACTGCACTTATTGGTTAAACCATAAATTCTGAAAATTTTATGGTAAGAAGATATGTGAGTCTAGTTTCATATAAATTTAGCGGATCTTAATTTGGAGTTCGGTAGCTCAAGAAATAAATAATTTAGTGACTATAACTCAAGTGGACAACTTTGAATGAACATGTAAATAAATAGTGAAATTAGAGATAATGTTACATATAAGCATGTTATATACATTAAGGATGTGGAATGGAGAGGAGGAGGAGGAAAATATATAATTATTCAATTAGTATGAGTTTTCATTAAAAATGGCTAATTTGCATGTTTTAGGTTCAGAGACCAAATTGAATAAAAGTAAAATTTTAAGGGTAAATTAATTTGTAAAAATGTCAAAAAGTGACCAAATTGCATGAAATGAATTATTTTATTATTTAAATTAATAAATTGAATGAAATATTAATTTAGATCAAGATTGAGTGGAAATTCGAGGAAAATAGAAAATTATCAAAATGTCCCTGAATTTTGGTATTTCTGCAATTTAGCCTGGTAAGTTCGTATGAACTATATTCTGTATAATTTTAATTAAGGTGAATGTTATTTGGGGATGAATATTATATAAATATGTGTTTTATTATTGGAATTGAATTATTATTGGTAATATGTATAATTATTAGATGCATTGAAATGATTATCGGAAGCTCGATTGGGTTGGAAGCTTGTCGAAGATATATCACACTATCTATTGGTTCTATCAGTAATTTTGGATGATTTGATTCTGGTTATAATGGCATGAATAAGTTAAATTGGCCAACGTTAGCTCATTAATGTTTTGATTTTGATTGGTTATAAATATGAATGCTTGATGAAATGAAATGTTTGTAAATTAATTTGTAAACTTTAGTAATGCTCTACAACCTTATTCTGGCGATGGATACGAGTTAAGGGTGTTACATCATCAATAGTCAACCTCTCCAGATCCTTACCTCCACAATAGTAGTAACATTTATAGAGAACCTCTCAGACAAAGCCTAATAACGTTTGTAACCAGTTTTGTATTAGAGTACTCTTCTCCTAATGTGAATGCTTGACTTGAAAGGTCACACAACTTAACATAGAATTTACCAATAGTTTTTTATTCCTACATTCTAAGACTTTTAAATCTGGATGTTAACATTTGCATCTACGATTGTTTGACAGTTGTAGTGCTTTCATAAGTAATCTTCAATATATCCCAGGCTGACTTTGCCACAGTACATTTGGAAATTCGTTTGAATTCTTGTATCAACTCCACAAAAAATAGCACATAAAGCTTTATTATTAGCATTGTTTTCCTTCCTCAATGGTCCACTGAAGATTAAGCTTGATTACTCTCCCATTTTCAGTGTCCATCTTTGGGGGTTCCCAACCAATCAGCACAACGCGCCATGCCTTTTCATCAATGGATTTAATGTATGTTTTTATCCTTACTTTTCAGTAAGCATAGTTTCCAACTTCGAGCATAGGATGATGAGATGTAGAAAAGCCTTCCATAGCTTGTTTTTAGCAACTTTTAGGATCTCCACTAGTTATGTTAAGCGGCAGGCTCCGATACCAATTGAAAATTTGAAACCGTTGCTAGAAAACTAAACAAAATATTTGGAAGGAGTGATAGGGAAGTGGGCACTTCACTAACACCACACTAAGAAACAATAAATAAGATAAACGCACAGGAATTATTTACATAGTTCTATTTCCCTACGTCTGCGAAGCCTAGCTCAGTGAGAAATATCCACTCTCTTCAACAGTTACAAGTAAAACTAACCTATCACACACCCTGTGATAATTCTCCTTACCTTCGAACCTTAAAGATCAATACTCCTACCACTAAGTTCACCCATGTGAACTCGTCAAGCAAAACCACAATACAAACAGTTTTATTAACAATTTGCACTGTAAGAAAAGTTTCTTACTTGAACAAGATAAGTGCTAAAAACTCTCTGTATAATAACCTATACAAGTCACTCCCTTAAATCGATTATGTTTGAGACTTACTAACATAGAATATCTATAACAATCCCATTAAAATAGTAATATAATAAATTGAATATAATAATAGTAAGTAATACACATATGGACACTTGGCAGCTAATCTCATAAAGTTTCAATTCAATCCGAATGTCATGTTGCAAGGGATTAACTTGGATGATTTAATTCGGTCCGATCTGCAACATGAGTTCCCTAAGTAATGTGACATTCATTGTTGGACTATATATCCTCCAAATAATCAATACAACTCATTCAAACCGTTCAACAAATTGTCAATAATCAAATACGGAAATTACCACCAAGAGAAATGGGCGCTTCCATGATACTTAAAGGCTAATTTCATATTTTTCAACAAAATCATCTGAAAAATTCGAAAATTTTTCTTTTTAAGAAAAACCTATTTTTTTTAGGGATTGAAGTTTTAGATGTGCAACATGCAAGGCAAACGAAAGCTTTTAAAATGTAATGTTGAAATGTATTATTAAGAGTGTTATGTATCATATCTATAACAATAAAAAAAATTTAACGTCATTCATGTATAGGCTACTGAAAAATATGGTATGATATTTTTTTGATTTATCATAGTTGGTTTTCCGAAAACAAAAATAGTACATTTTAATATACTTTTAAAAATTAGTTTATTATCTCAAAATTTAGATTTGTAACAATCATTCAAATTAAAAGAGATTTTGGGAAAATATAAAGCTACTTTGCACAACATTTACTTGGTGAATTGCATAGCCGCATAAGTTCTTTTTGTGTTTGATTATTTTGGATTTTCCATATTGCTGGTTACAAAGCAGATTCCAACTTTGATCAATTATATAAATTCGCCAATCAGGTATTACTTCAATTAATATTGTTAGGGATCGTCCAGATTAAAGCAACAAGTAACAAAAATAGCGGAATAAATTGAGAAATTGAACACACAAATTTAACGTGGAAAAACCCTTCCAAAGAGAATAAAAAACCAAGGGCAAAGATAATTTTACTATAATGGAAAAAAACGAAGAGTACAAAAGATGGAGATAAAAACTAAACCCCGAAAACCTGAAAACAAAGAACTCTCAAAACCTAAACACAAAATTCTCTAAATGTGTTATAAGTTCTAATCTCTAATGGGTGTATTTACTAAGGTTGTAAAAAAGCCTATTTATAGGCTAAATTCATATGTCAAATAATAATAAAATAATATAAACTAATCAGTGTTTGACTGAAACAAATAAACAGAGTTTAACTAAAAGATTATTTCTCAAATTTGACTGAAAATAGGAGTCATACTTAACAAATCTTCACCTTGACTCATATTTCCACAACACTATCTTTACCAAAGCCCGCCACGAGCCTATCTTGAACTATGTAGGGAATTAACTGAGTCGAATCTGTGTTTAGAAACTAGAAGACTTCTAGCCTTCGACTTGTACAATGCCAAATCAAAACTAACCCGGGTCTGATTTTCACGAACATAGTGCCCTAACTTTTCAAAACCTGCATCCAAAAGAGAACCTCTCTTCAACGAAACGGTCATACATTTTTCCCTCCTATGACCAAGTTGCCTCCGCTCCAAACGAGTTGACTTCGACTCTATAACGGACGAGGGACGTCAGATTTCACCGGTCACTGTAGAACCTTCCAGAATATAAAGACTGCCAGTTCTTTTACCTTTTAACAAAACGAGCGCTCCACGAGATACTTTAATGTTGCTTGACTCGATGTTGATTCTACATCCTTTCAAGTCTAAAATACTCAAGGAGATGAGATTCTTTCGTAAATCAGGTACATACCTGACATCTGAGAGTGTCCTAATCGTCCCATCGTGTATCCTAATTTTAACAGTACCAATACCAATTACCTTACTAGATGAATCGTTTCCCATGCGCACAACTCCACCTTCAACCGAACTGTATGTAGAGAACCATTCTCTATTGGGACACATGTGGAAAGAACATCTCGAATCTAGGATCCACTCGAACGTGAGCTTGGAGTTATCGCTCGTTGACATAAACAAGAAATCATCACCGCTTTCATCGATCAAATTAGCACCAACTACATCTTCCTTGTTACTCTCAGCAGCTCTTTTATTTCGTAGTTTATAACAATCTGCTTTCACGTGACCCAACTTTTTACAATAGCGACACATTTTGTCTCGTTTCTTTGATGCTACTAAAACGGAAGCTTGCCTATTTGCCTTGCTATCCAAATGAAGCTCATTGTCGAGTTTGTCTCTACTCAACAAATGACCCTTCACATCTTCGAACGAGATTTTGTCTCTGCCATAAATCAGGGTCTCTTTGAAAGACTTGTATGAAGGGGGTAAAGAGCACAATAATAGCATAGCTTGATCTTCATCATCAATATGAACCTCAACATTCTTTAAATCATTTAAAAGAGTAATGAATCGACTGATGTGATCTCTAAGAAGCTCACATTCGTTCATGCGAAATGTAAATAGACTTTGTTTCAACACTAAACGGTTAGCCAGAGACTTAGTCGCATAAAGAGTTTCTAACCTTTTCCACAAGGCGGATGAGGTCTTCTCCATCAATACCTCCTGCAATATCGTATTCGCGAGGCACAACTGGATTACAGACAAGGCCTTTTTATCAAGCTCTTCCCATTCTGTTTTATTTAGATTCTCAGGCTTTTTCCCGGTAACAACCTTTTTCAAACCGGATTGAACTAGAATTGACATCATCTGAACTTGCCACAGATTGAAATTTGTTTCACCATCGAACTTCTCAATTGCAAACCTTGTTGTTGTCATATCTGAATGGGCTGATCTTTGAACTAGCTCTGATACCACTTGTTAGGGATCGTTCAGATTAAAGCAACAAGTAACAAAAATAGAGGAATAAATTGAGAAATTGAACACACAAATTTAACGTGGAAAAACCCCTCCAAAGAGGATAAAAACCACGGGCAAAGATAATTTTACTATAATGGCAAAAGAAAGAAGAGTACAAAAGATGGAGATAAAAACTAAACCCCGAAAACAAAGAACTCTCAAAACCTAAACACAAAATTCTCTAAATGTGTTATGAGTTCTAATCTCTAATGGGTGTATTTACTAAGGTTGTAAAAGAGCCTATTTATAGGCTAAATTCATATGTCAAATAATAATAAAATAATCTAAACTAATCAGTGTTTGACTGAAACAAATAAACAAAGTTTAACTAAAAGATTATTTCTCAAATTTGATTGAAAATAGGAGTCATACTTAACAAATATGAGTATTATTATAAATACAAGAAGATGTAGGTTTGAGTGCGCCGAAACATATTATCCTCCTTTTTATGAGTTAGGGAGGAGCTGCTGATGCTATATACAACAAGTTTTTATTCTCTCACAACCACCTTTGGTGGTGCAAGATGTAATGTTGAGTAACTAATCTATTATTATCGATTAATGTTATAGTTCAGCTTCCTTTTGTAACTAAAAAAAACATTACAATTATAATTTGTGATTAGTTACATTTGAAAAAATGAGGGAGAAGAAATAATAATGATCAACTGGATCACTATAATTTAATTTAGTTGCATTGATGATTTCAAAAAAAAAAATGAGAAATACATAGAAAACATGAATTTATTATATTTGTTAACTAAATATAGGTAGATAGATTGATAATTCTGGTTTTTAAAATTTTGTATGTTAATTCTATGTTTTTTTTTGTATGTGTATATATTAACCTTATTTATAAAAAGAAAAGCTATTCACCAATTTTTCCTTAAATGTTGTTAATCATTGTTACTCTTTAATATGAACAAAAACATGATGTATTGAGAAAATCTTATAAACCATTTTTTTTGGTATTATTTACCTAAAAAAGCAAAGTAAATGGAAGGCAAACAGATACAATTTGTTTTGTTAATTAACATCAATTTAAAACTAACAGTAAAGGATTCTTTGGACTCCATGAGTAGATTACGATATTCATATAACTCGTCCAACAAATTAAAATTTTCATTTTTGCTTCAAATTCAGCTATTAGCCATAGTATATGTAACTTTTTAAATATACTATGGTAAAGTTTAAATCTCATTTGTCTACTTAAAAGTTTCAAATAATTATCTTATATATATTAGACTTTTTAATTTTTTTTATAATGATGGAATTAGTTACTGTTTTTAAATTCAATCAAGATTAAATGGGTATTTATAAAATAAACAAATTTATCTTTTAACATATTTATTTATTGATACTTTGATTCTTAACTTTTAAATTTTAGAAGCAAGCATGTAAGTTTAATTTGTACAAAGAGAAATTTAGTTTTATATTACTCCACAAAATTGAAGGCCTACCAAAATGAATCATGTATGGTATGAGTAAAATACCGTTCACTAATTGGGAAATACAATTTGCTTTTTTTATAACATTATACAAATTGTATAATTTAATTTAAACAATATATTATTATTTATACTATTATTTAAGCCCCTTGTTAAATCAACTAGACACCAACTTGATTAGAAAAATTACTAATATATACTTTCATATGTAAAATAAATTATATTATTAAAGAGTATTTTAATATTTATTTAAAAATTATATAAAAATTATGCATATGTTAGAATTTTCAAACAAGCCAACTACATTAATAAAATCTTAATTTAGCAATCAACCAAAATTTTATTTAATACTTTTATACATTTTAAATATATATATATAAGAAATGGAGGTTATAGGATCGTCTTCAGGACATGCAACATAAAAAAGCCCATCGATGCTAGCAGCAGAGTTTCACTACAATATGACAGGCGATATCATGGAGTTTCGAGAGTGTTTATCTGGGATTGGAGTCTAATCTAGGATCATGCCTGCTTTCACTTGGACTCATCATCAACAGTAAGGATTTCTGGCTACATAATTGGACAGAGTAATGGTGAATGATAAGCGATCAGATTGAAGCAAGAAGAGTTAAGACATTTTTTTATGGAGATATCTCCACAAAATTTTGGGAGAAAAGGAAGGAGACAGAAAATTTAGCAACTACAACACCAACCCTGATACAGACATGGTGTGACTGGGAGAAAGATCTATACAACCATTACATCCAACTGTTGCTAGCAATTGAGGTTAGTTTTTATCGACAAAATTCAAGAACCTGGATTCAAGAGCGGGATTTCAATACCAAGGTTTTTTCATAGTATTTTCAGCAAAGCGCAATAAGAGCATCATTAAATTGTTGTTCAATGTAGGAGGGGAAAAAGTTTGGTTTGTTCTTCCCATCGACGATAATGCTTCTCAGGCAACCGATCCCTGCATAGAATGAGCAAATATGGACATCAACAAAAAGGATACCTTTAAAAGAAACCTTTGAATTATGCACAGCAGCCAGCACACAGATCATGGAGTATGACACTCCATGCTGGGTTTATCTCTCTTTTAATAAAACATCAGTCATCTCAGAGAGCAAGATAAGACGAGCTCACTACATTATTTGAAAAGAAAAACGCAGGTTGCACATTTGTGACCTAAAAAGAATTATAAACAAGTGAATAAATAGGTGCACAAGGATTAAATTTGTTGAATTGGTAAAACAATGCGCCAACAGTTTTCTATTCATGGTTTTTACTATAGCTAACAATCATTAGAGGCCTAGGTCAAGAACCATTCGAGTGTTCAATTAAATAAATGCTGATTGCAGAGGTGTTCATCTCTCCTTTTTAATAGAATACGACCAGGATTTCAATTCCAATCTTTCTCGGATAGCAAGATAAGAGGGGTTCATTACATTACACGCAAAGAAAAACAAAGGTTGCACATGTGACTTAAAACAAACTATAAACAAGTGAACAAATAGGAGCACACAAGAAATCTTGTTCAATTGCTGAAACAGAATCTACCAACAGTTTTTATCCTTGGTTTTAGCATAGTTAGAGGCCTAATTTGAGCACCATTTGACTGTTCAATTAAATAAATGCTGATGCTGAGTATATGAATATTAGTTACATATGCTCGCATGATAACTGGCATACCTTCTAAAAGGATTCTGAGAGAGAAATGTTGTCAAAAAAAAAATAGAGCCTCATGATACTTCTCGTATTTTAACATTTGGAGAACCCAAGATATTAGCAGCCGCTTTTCCAACGTTACCCTTTGTGTTTACAGCAGTTTGTCCAATGATGTGCTTAGCATTGGCTGCCTCTCTCGCTAAGATTGATTTCTTTATCTGCCAAAGAGAAACAGACACCAGATACATAAATTTACAAGAAGAAAATAGCTTACCATAACATCAAGGGAATACTATCTCTCCTCATACATAAATGTAAAAGGGAAACATAAACATCTTAATTAGTTCATATGTTATGAAATGCAAAATATACTGGAGCAAAAATTTACCACTGCAAGCCGCTCTTTGTGAACCTCATTTGTAATCTGCGATACACACAAAGCCACAAATTTTGAAAAGTCATAAATCTCAATCTATAAAGAACAAATGTGCATCTAACATCACCCTCCTATGGACAAAAGAAAATAATTTACCGGTTTTTTGTAAGTCTTAATCTCATCACCACTAAATCCTGGAAGAGTCAAATTCCAATTTCTCTCTGTATCAAGCCATAAAAAAAAAGTAATATAAGTTACAGTACTAGATGTTTTTAAATAAGAATGAGAAACTAAAGAGGGTAATTTTACATAATAACTAACCAAGATGTAGGAGAATGTCTTTTGCTTCCAATGTATCTGACTTTCTATGCTTGGCCAGTGAGCAACCAAATGTTGTGATCTATTTAGAAGGAAAAAGAAAAGGATAGCATAATGTTTATATCAGATATTGAAAAGTTTATATTATAAAGCACAAAGTACCATATTAACTATTAAGTGGCATACCCACATAAATGCAGTGAAAAAACAACACAACAACAGACAGAAAATCAAAATATCCTAATTAATCAAGGAAATATAAGGTCCTATATAACATAAAATTGAACTCTTCATACTAAGTTCGGAAAGAGAAAGCCAGGAATATAATGTGGAATTAAGCTTATTTTCATTAAGATTTCAAAAACTTTCCACAAGATTCATCAAGGTCCATTTTCACCTTTTTATTAGCTGATCAACCTATTTGGCACAACAAATCATAAAAGGACAAGAAAAAAATTTATTTAGATCGAGTTCATAATTTACATTGTTAAAAATATTTTAAATCCATAAGCCATACTTCATTGTTTTCGCATAAAGCAAAATAGGCTTAATCTAAGAGAAATAAAAACTACAGTTGAAGAGCCCTTAAGTATTTTGGAATCTGCCCAATTCAAAATGTATGTATAACGAATTCTTCGAAAAAATGTTCAACAGCTTACAGAATCCACAAAGTCTTCAGCAATATCCACAAGAATATCTTCAACTTCAGGATCCAATTTCTCAGATGGATCAATCTGTACAAAAATATAATGTCATATTTGAAGATACAGAATCATGGAAACTCCATAAGAATTCTACAAAAACCACAATAGAAATACATAGTAGTCAGGGTATGAGGAAATGCAAATTGAAAAAGACCCATCTTGTAAAAATCATTCAATGAACTCCTTGAGAAAATGTGTATTCTAAAAATTACATTCACCAAAACTTAAAGGCTGAACATCCCTGTGTCACTAGAATCTTTGTTGATGATCATAAAAGTTTATATTGGTGACTAACATACAACCACTGAAATGGAATAACACAATACCCCTTGAATATAAACCAAAAAAATGGAAGGCCATTTAGAGACACTAACGGGTATGAAATGTGGAGGAGGAAATTTGCTCAATACTATTAACCTTTTTACATACTGTACATATACAGCTTTAGAGAATTTTAATCATTTCCTTATATGGCATAAGATACTAGATATCTTTTCATAAAAGGTACAGATTTTGGTAGATAAACGTAGAATAAGTTGGAGAAAAGTAAGATCCAGAGGTATAATCCTAAGAATCCTAAATGTAAGCTAGTTCTAGAATAGTTCACCTGGTTAACTATATCATGGATGCTTCTTTTGCTAAGAATCCGACCACCAGAATCATCACTTTCTGTAATTGCTGCTTTGTTTTGGGTCACCTGGACTGTGCTTGGTTGTACCATTGCGAGAGAAGAAGGCTTTTGATTTGCAGAGCCCTGGGATCTGGAATCTTGTTGTTGATGAGGTAGAGATTGTGAGGCCCTTGATTGCGAAAACTGTTGCTCAAAATGTTCCTGCTGCTGAATCGATGATATATTTGCGGTGGCACCTGTGGAGATGATACATGCTGCTGTTGTGAAACTGTTTGCAACGAATGATGTTGCTGGGTATATGTGCCCTCAGCTGTGTCTATGCCAAGGGGTGGCAAAGGTGGCTTCCCTTGCGCTCCAGATGATAGCCACGGCTGATTAGGGGATTGTGGAGTTTGTAGAGTACTTGGTGTTGAAGAAGAGGAACCAACCGCTGACACTCTCATAAGGCCATGCCCTTGGAAATTCTACAAAAAAATGAAAAAGAAAACAAGGAAAAAAAAGGTCACATAATATTCAAGGAAAGGCATCAAACACAAATTCACCCAACATTTATAATCATGATGACAATAATGTGTTCTTTTCTTTCACATTCGATGATAGGAGAATGGGGATTGGTATGCTAAGGATCGAACCCTAGGTCTCATGCCACACAATACAAGAATCTGGCTATGAAGCCAAGAGGTTGTTGGCAACCACAATGTGTTATATAGTAGATAATAACACCTTAGCTCTCTTGACGAACTCCTTAAAGCAGCTTACTTCAACCTACCAATACTATATTCAAATTAAGATTAAAAATAATAATACAAGTCAGGGAGAAAGGATTAGTATTTTCTAGATTCAACCAACAGTTCTAAGCAGCCTTAAAAATCTAAAACATTATTAAGAACTCTATTAAAATATGCTAAAACTGTTATTACTGCGACCATTTAAATTCAACTAACATTTTTAGCATTATTAGAACATTATTGACAAAAAATCAATGTCATTTAAATTAATAAAAAGAAATAATATACATTAATCCTTAAAAATAATACTAACTTGGGTAGAAGGGGACTGGCTAGTTGGTGAAGATGTTGGTCTAAGAGATGATTGCAAAGGCCTTTGTTGATGCTGAGCAGAAATCCCACCTGGTCTCATTTGTGAACTTGAACCAACTGATGATCCCATCCCTATTCCTCGCATCATTGGCCTTGCCTATGAAAAAGAAATATCACAAGAAGAGGAAATTTCAGCATCAAAAGCTCAAAATCGTGAGTGAAAATAACCCACAAGCTTAAAATCCAACCTGGGAAACATTGGAACTAGAGGTTCCACCGAAGGAATGGCCAAAGGAACCGGTAAACGGAGTGGATTGCGGAGGTGAAGGAGAAGGAGGCGAGGGGCCAGAATGGGACGAAGGAACACCGAGGGCAATGCTGCCTCGCGGCTGAGAGGAAAGTGAAGGGGAAGGAGACGATGAGGCGGAAGGAGAAGAGGAAGAGAAATGAGTGAACTGGGCAGAGTGCTGTTGCCATGGCCTCGAGAATGCAGCGGCGGATCTTGGCTGATGAGAGGGGAGAGCTGGTTTAGGCTGCGGCGGCTGTTTCGGTGGTGGTATGGCGGAAGGTAAGGGTTTCGGGATAGGGTTGGGGTTAGGGTTAGGGATTGCGGTAGAGGATGTTGAGGACGGGGGCGTTGGCGTTGTTTGTTGTTGAATTTGTGGCTGCGGCTGTGGTTGCGGAGGTGGGTCGACGGCGGAGGAAGGAGGAGGAGCATTAGGGGTTGGCGGCGGTGGTTGCTGTTGGTCCATCAGGAGTGCAAGGATGGAAGGATTGAAGAGGAAGTTTAGTTGGTTTATCAACTGTAGACGAGCTCTCTTTTCCTCTCTGAACTTTTAAAACACACATTAAATAAGCTATTGGATAAACTACAAATTTAGATCTTAATTTATAAATTTGTCAATTTAATCCTATTTCTTTGTTTCGGGGTTTGAATGAAAATGTTTGCACTAAATATAAGGAAAGGAGTTATAAATATTGCTTATAATATCTGCAAACTTTCTATGGGGATTGGATAGTTGTAATCTTCAATTTATTTATTATCTGTATTAAATTGGATAATTGTAATCTGTTTTATTGGATTTATTTTCCAGTTCATTAAACTATCATCATTTAAACAAAATCTCACCATTCTGCATCTAATCTCCCTTGCTTAATACACTTAATGCATCAAAATAGGTATCATCATTTTAGATACTACTAAATGTTTTAATTAATATTATTAATTCCTTAAATATTCTCATTTGGATCATTTATAATTTTCTTCGACCGTTATTAAGGGTTAAAGTAAAAATTATCACGGTTTTAAAAAGTTGATTGACAAGGAAGCATAAAGAATGGTCAAAGAAAAGCTCTAAATATGCAAAATTCTGATAACGGAGGTGCTAGTGATTCAGATCTGATGGGGATCGGAACACTAAGAAAGTGAGATTAAGGAAGGAATCGATGGAGAGGTTGCTACTATGGTTGTGGACTCTTATCTAATCCCGAATTTGTCTTGGAAGGACAAGCTTTAGGGGGAGGAGCAGTCATTTTGGTATGGCTTGTAATGACCCTAGCGAGGGAAGTGAAAGTGATTTGAGTTGTTAGAAGGTGATGTGAGTACGACCATGGTCAATGGGATTCCAGCAATTGTCTTCTCGACAGTATTTAAGAATTCTCTTCAAAGAGATGGAATTGACGGTCGTACTCAAGCTTTAGGGCGAAGCATTGGCTATAACATCTTCATAATCAAATAGCAGCCTATGGAAACCTACAAACCATTCCATCTCATGGACATAGAAACAATTATTTTTTTGTTAGGTTTCAGAACAATAAAGATTATAATCGAGTATTGACTCAGGGACCATGGATCATTTACGGCCAGTACCTTACTGTTCAACCTTGGACTAAAGATTTACTTCATCGTAGCCATATCCCAGCGTGGTGATGGCTTGGACCCGGCTATCGAAACTCTCGAGATTTATATATAAATCGAAGACATAGAGGTCATCAGGGGCTAGTCGAAAAAGTGGCAAAACTGGATTTTTTAAACTGATAGCAGAACCAGAGGCCAGTTCGCTCGTCTGGCTATGTTTATTAACATTGACAAGCATTTTCTTTCTCAGGTTATGGTCGACGGCATCGTCTAATGAGTGGAATATGAGGCGCTTCAACAATATGTTTTTTACAGTAAGTACGGGCACGTCAAGGATTTGTGCCTGTCAGTGGTGGTAAATCTGACCTAGAAAGTAATGTAGAAGCAGTGGTTGCTAACTTAAGCGAGGTCGTCGGTGGAGTAGAATGAAGGATAGGATCGGAGTACGGACCATGATATTGGTGAAAAGGAAATCACAGCGTAGTCAAAGGGATTTACGGGATAATGACGTGGTGAAAACTAGGAAGGAACCGTTAGGATCCAGATTCATGGCACTAAATGCGGTGGGGGAGATGGGAAATGGTAATGGTGAGGCTGATGAAGGAATTTCAGGGGGAAAGGAGAAGGAGAAGGCGAATAAGGCTTTGGGTGGTAATAAGGCTAAGGTTAAGGAAATGCCTAAAGAAGGTTTGAGCTTTAGTAATGGTGCAGGCCGTGGGGGAAGTGCAGGCCTTAAGTCCTCTATGGGGCCTGCTAAGCCTACTAGTTTTTGGTAGTATGAGGACTGTTAATTTAGGCTCAATCTAGTGGTTTACTAGAAAAATAATGGGAAAAAGACTCATGCTGGCAGTTGGACTTAGCCAGGATAGTGAGGGGTCTGCTAATAAAGATATATCCAAATTAACTCAAATTCTTTTCATTGGACATGCAGGTTTGGCCCAGGATGATTCGACTAATGATGCTTGGATATCGAAGTAGATGTCAAGTGATATGGATTCAGGGTTAGGAAACATTAATTTTGGAAATTTGAGGAAATAAAACACACTATAATTCCACATTTAAAGAATTAGAGGGAATTGGAGTCCTAATAACCGATGGCGTCCTTGATCCAGGAAAACATTCAGCAGTGATTTTCTAGAAAGATTTCACTTAAACCAGCAGGGTATTTCAGTCAACTGATCTTAAAGACATTAGATACGGATACTTCAGGCCTAAAGATAGCAAGAGTGGCAGTAGAGATTCATCGGTTGTAGTGGTCGAAAGCTTTCTAATGCTTTATGGGTTGAGAGAGCCGCTTTAAATTTTCCTAGATTTGCGGATTCCTATAGCAAAATCCATGGAGGATGTGATAGAGCCTTTTCTTCTAAGTGTCTAGTAAAGTAGCGAATGATGCCTAGGAGTCGTAGCTCGACCGTGGATGGTTAATGCTCTAGACATAATGGTATGGTTCCTAATTTTGTATAATTCATGAATTTTCAATTTTTTCTTGGAATTGCAGGTTGTGCAAGTGTTAAATTTCTTGAGTTTCCAAGAGTACAACATGGAATATAACATGATATATTAGTCGCTTGAGCCAAAACGAGTGGTACCAAAACAAATAGCATTATCGCTAAGCTAGGGTTCCAGTGTTCACACTGAGTAGAGGCGATAGGATATTCCGAATGTATTTGGCTTGGATGGAAAAATTCAATTCGTGTTGAGGTGGTTCGTAGTCACCCTCAGTTTATTCTAACTCGGTTTGGCATATTTCTTCCTAATACCAATTTTTATCTCCTTTATGATGGAAGCCTAATCGACAGAAACGAAAGGACTTTGAAAGGATTTGAGATCTCGATTCTGTTGGGGCAAATTCCATGTATCTATTGGGATTCAACACAATCTTATCTTTATAAGAAATCAGGTGGTCTTTCTAACGGAAGGAGATGTCCCTATTTGGTGATTGTGGATATGGTCGGGAACATGATTTAGGATTTAGAGGACCTCCTTTTACTTGCATAGGGCTCTTTTTTGAGAGGTAGATCGTGTGTTGGTAATGAGCTGGGTCCACAATTTCCAAACACTTGCACCCACTTCCAAAGGTTAAGTCTCACCATATCAGCCTTTCTCTTGTCTAACTGGGTTACTTCTAAGAGGTCGCCTTTTCGTTTTGGTAAGTGGGTAGAATGTTTATGGTATTTTGTGGGTGTATTAGAATTTAGAGGGGAAATGTCTGTCTTTAGCCAAGCTCTATAGCCTAAGGAGTGAATAATCATTTTGGCATCCACTCGAGATATTGATTATAATTTGCATATTCAAGGAATAGGCATTTCTGGTTAAATCAGTTTTCAAGTGATTTGCTTTGCGGAGTTGAGTGTCTGATCACGAAGATCTTGGAAAAAGAGGAGGCGGTGGTTTTAATCTAGGGGTGCTCCTAAGTTTTTTCA